>NC_133658.1:908421383-908721383 GCF_037893015.1 Macrotis lagotis
AGACATCTGAGGCCAGGTGTGGTTATGAAGGAACCTTGGGTCCCTAGGGAAACTCAAGGTGTATTCACCTGGCTCACGAATGAGAAATATTTTCACCATTGGCCAGTTCTATCTATTCCCATGCAGAACTGAAGGAAGCCAGTGGTGAATCTAGGCCACTCAGGGGACATCAGTTCAATGCAATGTGGGATTGTGGGGCAGAGAGGAGGAGACCAGGGGTAATCTTCACCCTGAGATAGTCTGAGAATGATTGTAATCCTAACAGAGAGAAGGGAGATGAATCTTTTCTAGAGTAAATCCACTTTAAACGAAGGCTATCCTTACTCTAGGAAATCTCAGGCATGTCTTTAAGGGTGTGTCGTTACTCCCAAAAGTGTTGTGTTCATCCTAAACTGTGTTAGGATCTACAGCCTAGAGAGTATATCCATTTTGAGGATGCTAGCCAGTCCAATAGACATGTTGCTGCTGCTGCTGCTGCTTGGTTGTTGCTGCTGCTACTACTACTACCATACTACTACTACTACTACTACTACTACTACTACTACTACTACTACTACTACTACTACTACTACTACTACTACTGTTGTTCCCTGTGGAGTATCATTTACAGCCCAGAATGTGTAATTTCCAGTCTGATTTTTTGCTCTATTGTTATCTACAGTCTAATCGGTTATATTTATTCTGTGAACACCTTAAATAGTCCAGTGGGTGTTGGGTTCAGCCTGAGGAGTGTTAACTCCAGTCCAGTGGGTGTCATACCTACCCTGAGGGGGTTAGCTACAGTCTAATAGGTTCGATTTATTCTGTGAGTGTCATAAACAGTCCAGTGGGTGTTATATCCATCCTAAGGGGTGCTTGTGGTTTTAGTGATGGGGAAGGAGGAAAGCTGGGGGGGGGGGGAGTCTGCGAGGAGAGACACCGAAAGCCAGAGTCTGGGGCCTCGAGAGGTGGGGGGACACGTTTGAGGGTGCAGGAGGAGGCCAGACGAGACTGGGGGGGCCGGGGGGAAGAGCCCTGGGGGCCCCTGTGCCGCTTCGCCTGCCTCGCCTCACCCCCTTTTCTCTGTCTCTCTGGCTGCCCGGCCTCTCCGCAGCGCTCCCGATATGGACTGTAACTGCGTCTCGGATCTGCTCTTCACCCCGCCGGTGCCGGCGCTCTGGACTCCGGGTAACGCTCCCGGTCCCCCCGAGGCCCTCCCCTGCCCTCCAGGCTCCTCGGCCGCATTTCTCGCCCCGTGTCTGTCTCTCCGGAGCTCGGCCGCAGTTTCTTGGTGTCTCCCTTCTGGCATTGATCCTTCCCCTGACCACCGGCCTCTCTCTCTCTCTCTCTCTCTCTCTCTCTCTCTCTCTCTCTCTCCTGATCACTTCATCTCTCCCTCCCCATTCTTGTCTCCGGCTGCCACTGTCTCTCTGGGTCCTTGTGTCTCTTCCCCGTCTCCGCCCCCTCTCAAAAAGAACATGCCATCTCTCCCCCAAATGAAAAACTTCAATGAGAAACTTCACTCCAAGGCCCTAAAGTTGCGGTCGTGGTTGGAGGGAGGGGGTGGGGGGAGGAGGGAAGGTTGGGATTCAGGAGCTCAAGGGAGCAGGAGATGACAGGGGATGGGGAGATGGGGATGATGGGAACCTGAGAGATGAAGGAATGGTCCAGGGAGAATTGCAAGGGGGGGGGGGAATGTAAGGTGAGGCATGGGAGATGGTCCTGATTGGAGAATGGAGAATTGGGAGATTAGAGGGGACTTGGGAGATGAGGCATCTGGGGAATGTGAGATTGAGAGAGGGAGAGATTAGGAGATGGGAGATAAGGAAATCGATAACTATAGTGGGAGGGGGGCAAGGCTGAGGGTCTCCAAGCTGGCAATTAAGAAAGGTTCCCTTTACATTTTTCCTGAGATTCCCTTTTATATCCCCCCATTACTCCCCATCATTCTGAAGAGAAACCAATAAACTCTGTGTGTGTGTGTGTGTGTGTGTGTGTGTGTGTGTGTGTGTGTGTGTGTGTCTCACTTTTCCTGTATGTCTGTCTTTAGCTATGTGGGTAGACATCTCTAGGAGGAGAGTGAGATCAAGGGGTTTGTCTGTACATTCAAGTCAACCCCTTCCTTTCTCACTCAGAGGGAGGTCCCATTCTGGGCATATGGGGCAGGACTGGCAAGGGGTCTGAGATGACAAGATGGGACATAGGCACCTGGCAGATCATGGCTGGGGGTGGGGGGCAGTGCAGAAATCCAGAGACCGAAGAGACCAGGGGCATCAGAGGGCAGTGCCCCTGCTGGGGACCAAAGGTGCTCTTGGCTTTAGCTTCCATGTGGAAGTGAAAGGAGGTACAAACAGGCCCCCTCCCCTCAATTCCAGGCCCACTCATGCTGGGCCTTTGTCTCCCTCAAAGCTGCAGCTTCATTGAGCCTAGAACTCCAAAGGAAAGAGGTCAGGGAATCACTACACCTGAGTCACCAAGCAGGGTGGCTGAGCAGGAGGAGGCTGGAGGATCAGGAGTCCGGAGTCTGCAAGTGGGAAGAGGTTGGGAGATCAGGACACCTGGGTGTCTGAACAGGAGGATATTGGGGAACCAGGATGCCTCCAGTTGGAGCTAGGTGCTGAGCCTCTCTGACCTGACTCCTGCCCTCCTGTCACCACCTTCTCCTTCCTTCCCCCAGGTTTTGCCTTCCCAGACTGGGCCTACAAGCCCGAGTCGTCCCCAGGCTCTCGCCAGATCCAGCTGTGGCATTTCATCCTGGAGCTGCTACAAAAGGAGGAGTACCAGGGTGTCATTGCCTGGCAGGGGGACTACGGGGAGTTTGTCATCAAGGACCCCGACGAAGTGGCGCGTCTATGGGGCATCCGAAAATGCAAGCCCCACATGAATTATGACAAGCTGAGCCGGGCTCTGCGGTGAGCCAGGATGCCAGGGCTCCTGAGAGGAAGGATGGGGGATGTAGAGGCTAAGACAGGAGATCAGGATGCCCAAATTCTCCAGTTGGTGACTTCAGAATTAGGAAACCCAGGTTCCCAAAAGATTGAGGGAATTTAGGATGTTTGAGATCCTGAGGGGACAGAGAACTGGGGAGGGAGTTCAGAAAGCCTGGGGCCAAGGGAGAAATGTAGAAGGGGAGGATCCCAGAATGCCTGGGTACCCGAAAGGACAAGGAGCTGAGGGAATCAGGGTACCAAGTTCCCAGAGGTGATAGAGGATGGGGGGGCAGGATACCTGGGTTCCTGAGGAGTGAGGTGTTCAGACTCCTGTGAGGGGATCCTGATTCCAAAGTCTATCTATCGCCAGCCCAGGA
This sequence comes from Macrotis lagotis, assembly GCF_037893015.1. NCBI lineage: Eukaryota > Metazoa > Chordata > Mammalia > Peramelemorphia > Peramelidae > Macrotis > Macrotis lagotis. Next base: position 908,424,670 of record NC_133658.1, read on the forward strand.
TACTTTCCTTCCCACCTCATCCTGTGATGTAGTGCTCCAGGAACTGACCCCCACTCTGTATAGTGAGACCCTGAGCAGGTCAGCTACCCTGACCTCAGTTTCCACCTCTGTAAAACGAGGGTCTTTGGGCTAGATGGGACTCTGAGGTTACTTGTGGCTGCACATCTATGATCCTTCCATCATCCTCTCTCTGCCTCAGTGTTCCCATTCATAGGGGATGGGAATGAGTCCCGTAGGGAGTCCCTTGACCCCACAGAGCTGTTGGGGGCTCAGGTGTGACTGCTGCTTCCCTCCGCAGCTATTACTACAACAAGCGCATCCTTCACAAGACTAAAGGCAAGAGGTTTACCTACAAGTTCAACTTCAGCAAAGTTGTGTTGGTCAATTATCCCCTGCTGGACATGGCGGCCGCCCCCCTGCTGCTGGCCCCTGGGCCCTTTGGGGGGGCGGCGGGGCCAGACGGCCCTCCCCTAACACCTGAGGTGAGCAGCCTCACGGACAATCGGGATGCCTAGGCCTCCAGAAGGGGCAAGGATCTAGTTGGACCTGGGGCATCAGGATTGCTGAGCCCCCAAAGGGAGGTGGGTCTCTGGGAGGGTCCTTGGACTTCTGAGGTGGATTGGAAGTGGGGTCCCTAGTCAGGGGGCTTTGGGGGTTGGAGGGGTCCCAAGAAATTAAAAGTGGACCCTGGATTCCTGAGGGAGTTGGGGTCAGGATAATAGCGTGTCTAGGGGTGGGAAGTGAGGGATTCTGGATGCCTGGGTCCTTGAGAAAAAGAGGAATTCAGATGTTTGGGCTCCTGAAGGGTTGGGGAGGGTCAGGATATCTGAGTCTCTGGGGGGGGGGGATCAGGAGACCTGGGTCCTCGAGCTCTAAAGCTTAGTCCTGACTTCTGCACCATCTCTAGACGTTACAGACCCTGTTCTCCACCCCTCGCCTGGACCCAGGAAGCAGGACACCCCTCTTCGCCCAACATCTCTCCGCCCCAGACACGGACAAGCTCCGGCTGGATGGGCCATTTCCCTTCCTGGGCTCTGGTGAGACTCCGGGACTGGCCAGAGGGAGGCTGGGAGGTGATGGAGGGGGAGAGGTTCTGCGATGAGAGCGGAATCCATGCTGGCGCCAGAGGTAGGACCGGGGCAGTTTGGAGGGGTGATGGGGAACCCCATGACCTTCACTCTTTCTCTTTCCCACCCAGGTACTGCTGGGTATTCGAAACCACCCGCTCTCCTGAGTCCCTACGGCCGCACCTTCCCCGAGTATCCCTGGAACTTTAACCCCTACCTGGCCAGCCCCTTCCCCAAGCTGCCCGCCTCCCTGTATCCCCCACATTTCTACCCCAACCCCCTTGCGGGATCCTTGGGCCAGCTACCCACAGGGCCTGGGGGAGGGGGCCCTGCCACAACACCCCTCCTGGCCGGCCCCGCTGGTGACGGACCAGGATCTCAGCGCACAAGCCTGGCCCCAGGCACCCGTCTGACCCTGCCCGGGACGGGGGTCCCTGAGGTTCCCTCTTTGGGACCCAAGGAGGAAAGCGACTCTGAGCTGGAGGTGACCGATGTCAGCGGCTGCAGCTCGGACAGTGAGGGTGATGACGGCGCTCCGGGGCCCCCTGAGAGTCAAGGAGGTCGAGGTGGGGCCGGGAGCTGAGGGGACAGGCAACTAGTGGCTTGGGAACCCTGACTCCCCTTCCCCCACCCCCTGGGGCCCAGGGTCTCCTCCCCAAATCAAAAGGGGACGTGGTATCCCCAGGGACTCCCTTAAAACTTCCCCCGCCCCTTCCCAGGGCCAGGAAAGGGACCAGAAGTCCTTTCCCATCCCAGGAGCTGCTCCTACAAATGACCTTTCCTTCCTGATCAGGAGGGGGCAGGGCCTCTCTTCCTGCTAGACCACAAGGGGTCATCTTCAAGCTGGCCTCAAGTCCAAACCCCAGGAAAGCCAGGGGGCATGGACCTAGGACCTGTCCCTTTCCCTATCTTGCCTCAGTTTCCTCATCTGCAAAACGGGAGGGTTGGACTCAATGACCTCCAGGGTCCCGTCCAGCTCTAAATCTCTCCTCCTTCCCCCTCCTAGGGTCAGGGTCTCCCCCCACACCCAAGACTAAGTCGGACAACATGGTCTCTTCCTTCCACTCACTCCAGCCCACCCAAGGAGGGGGGACAAGGTAGTCTCCTTCCCCCCCCAGACCAGCAGGGAACTCAGTACCTCCTCAACCCCAGGGGTCCATCTAACTTCCCTCCCCTCCAGTCCAAGGAGGGGGCCGAGTGTCACCTTCACCCTGGCCTCTGAGGGGCGCCCAGGTGCAATGGAAATGTCGTGGGAAGGTCCAGGAGTGAACCCTGGCCTGACTAGAGCCGGGCCTCAGTTTCCCCAGATGGACACTGGGGGGTGGGACTGGGGGAGAAGGATCTCTTCTCAAAGGCCCCTTCTGGTTCTCAAGTCTACAAGCCCCCTCTCTGACCCTGGGAAGGGACAGTCTCCCCTCTTCCAACCCCAGGAGTTCCCAGCTGTGCCCATTCCCTTCCAAAAGTGCAATATGGTGTTGCCCCCCCCCCACTCCCGATGTGTTTGTGAGCCCCCCTCCCAACCCAGTGCGTGACGTGCTTGTGTCGTGAAGGAGAAACCTCCTTCTTGCCCACCCGACCCCCAGACCCGGGACCAGGGGGATCAGAGCAATAAATCCGCCCCGCCCCCTCTCCCCTCCCCCACGGGAAGAGTTTATTACAAAAATAAAAAGGGAGAAAAAAAAACCATCCGGGGATGAAGACTGCAGAGTCATGTGTCACTGAGGGGTGGGGGTGGGGGAAGCAGACAGGGGGCCTGCTGAGGCCTGCCCGGTGACAGAAGGGTGTTCTTCTTTAGGAAAGTGATGCCAGGGAGCCCGGGTGGGTCTCCTCGGGCCTCGGGGACCCCCCATCAAAGGGCGGGCTGAGTTTGCTCTACCTTCAACAACTCCAGTGACAGACAGACTGGGGTGAGGGATGGGGTGCTCCTGGCCTCCCCATTCCCAGGGGAGAAAAACCAAGGCTCCCAGCAGGGCCAGAGGCAAGCAAGTAGCAGAGCCATTACATCATCCTTCATACATATATAATATATTAAAAATAAACCTCAGAATATAAAAACGATGCATAACAGGTAAGGCACAGGCGAAATACTGACATGTGGGGTCAGTGGAGGTGGCATCAAGCCCTGAGGTCCCCCAAGGGGCTGGGGAAGAGGAGAAGCAGCTGGTCTAGGGGGCCCACCTGCCCGCAGGGCCCCGGCTGCCAGCCGTAGGCAGTGGCTGATCTGGCTCGGGGAGCTCCCCGACATCACCCCTTCCCCCTCCCTTGGAGAGGGCCTGGGGCAGAGGCAGGAGGGTTGTGGTAAGACGAGGGGAGGCAGAAACTTCCCCTTAGCCTGGGTCCCTTAAGGAGCCGGCCCCCCCCTCAACCCTGGGTGGGGAGGGGGCTCACCTGCCGGGCCCTCAGGAGCAGCCAGCCTGGCTGGGACCAGTCCCACTGAGCTGGCATAAGACGAGTCGGACCCGACAGAATTCGTCTTCTAGGTCCTGAGGAGGGGGAGCTCTGTGAGGGGGAGCCCCGCCTTTCCCTCTCATCCCTCCCCCATCCCCCTCCCTCACCATCCTTATCCCCTCCCTATCCTCTCTCCAGTCCCTGACCCTGACTCACCTCCAACCTCTTGAGGATGTCTTCCAAGTTCAAAAAACGCTCCCGGAGTTCCTGGGGCTGGGTGGGCCCCGTGGCCCCCGTGGCCACCTCACTTTCAGGGGCCGGGCCTGGACCATTCTCCTCGGCTGGGAGCAGGAGTTGCTTAAGGACAAGAACTGAGGGACAGAGAAAAGGCCAGTCAGGAGCAGCAGGATGGGGGTGGGGGGACAGGATGGAGGGCAGAGGGACAGTGGGGGGTGGGGTCTGGGGCACAGCGACAGTGGGGGAGACGGGATCTGGGCCATAGGCTGGGAAAAGGTCAGGGTGCGATCTGGGGCAAGGTGGGATGGGGGATGCAGAGGCAGGGGTCACCTTCTCGGAGGGCAGAGGCTGCAAGCTGCCCCTCCGGGCCTGGGCAGGAGAAGGGCAGCAGGTCACTCAGGATGCGTTCGCAGCGGCCTAGGTGGGCAAGAAGCCAGCTCAGCCGGTGCTCCTCTGACCCCAGTCCAGTCCCCTCCCCCTCCAGGTCCCCTACCTTACCTTCAGCCTGAGGGGCGTCCCTGTTGCTGTTTCCATTCTCAGAGATGCTGTTTAGGGGCTCCCGACTACTGAGGGGGAAAAGACCCAGCATAGGAAGAGAGGGAGAAACAGAGAGGGCCCAGAAAGGGGAGGGGGGAGGGGCGGGGGAGTCTTCTCACCTGATGGGGCTCGGGCGGGGTTTGGGCCTCCCAGGAGGGGCTGGGACCTTCAGAGAGCCAGCAGTGTCGGTGATGAGGGCGCACCACCTGGGACAGAGCAGGGAGGGCTGTCGGGGGTGACCAGGCCAGAGGGGAGAGGGACAGCAGGGAGGGGGCAGAGCCCTTCTCCAGGGAAGCTCCAATCCTGAGGAAACCCTACCCACAGCCTCCCACTCTGCCCAGGGGTCCCCCCCACTCACTGCTTTCTCTCTGACACCGTCTGAGCCACCAGTTCATAGATTTGGGCCTCCTGGTCCCAGGTAAAGATGACGTAGAAAGCTCTGTGGTCTGGGGAGGGGAGGCAGGAGAGGGCCCAGGTCAGACTGGGGGCCCGGCCTCCAATGCCCTCCCCCACTGTCCACAGCCTCATCACCTCCCCCCCAACACAGGCTCTGGCCCCACCTTGGACTCTTTGTCGCTATCTCTCTCAATGTCTTTATCTCTTAATATCTACCTCAATGTCTCTGTCTCTTAATATCTCAATGCTCTGTCTCTCTTAATGTCTCTGTCTGTCTTAGAATACCTAGTCTCAGGGCAGCCAAGTGGCGCAGTGGATAGAGCACTGGCCCTGGAGTCAGGAGTACCTGGGTTCAAATCCGGTCTCAGACACTTAATAATTACCTAGCCATGTGGCCTTGGGCAAGCCACTTAACCTCCTCTGCCTTGCAAAAAAAAATCTAGTCTCTTAATATCTATCTCAATGGTTGTCTCTCTTAATATCTCTATCTCAATGTCTGTTTCTTTCACTGTCCCTCAAAGTCTCTGTCTCAGTGTCTAACACACACACACACACACACACACACACACACACACGTGTGTGCACACTCACCAGTGGCCACCTCCCGGGTCATGGCCGAGGTCAGGCGCAACACCGGCCGAAGCATGGTCTTGCCGTCGGGCGTCGGGGTCAGCGTCCGGCTGTGGGACTTGAGCAGCAGTCGCTCGTCCTGGCGCTGCAGCAGGAGCAGGAGGTCGTCCAGCAGGAGCACATGCACCTCTGGGGACAGGGCAGGGGCCGGTCAGGGCCTGCTGGGGCTCCCCTTCCCCCCTCCCCCTCTCCCCTCCCCCCCACTCACCCACAGCCTTGTCCTTGGTCACTCTCCAGGTCAAGGGCCCTTCGTGCACCAGTTTCTTTTTGGTAATGTCCAGGTTCTGGAACGAATATGTTCATGGTCACGGGGGAAGGAATGGCAGGGGGTGGGGGCAGCCACTCCATAAACAGGCCAGGTCAGCCAGACGGAGGGGGCACCCCGGGGAGAGGTGGGGGCAGGGGGCAAGGAGAAGACCCACCTTGAACTCGCTCAGCATGGGGTCATTGCTCTGCCTCAGGTGGGACAGGTCCAGCCGACGCTGATAGTCTTTGAGCCGCTGCAGACACAGGCCCAGGCAGAGTCGGGTCTGCAGCCCCTCCCAGGTTCTCAACAATCTAGGGCCTGAGCTCTCCCCTCCTTCCCTCCCCTCCCCCCCAAACCATCCCCTCCCCTTTCCCTTGGTTCTCCGACTCTTCCCCCTCTTCCCTGCATCTCTCTCCCCTCTCCCCAGCCCTTCCCCCCCTCACCAGCAGGTCCTCCATGTCTCTCACAGACTGGTTCACGTGATGCAGAATGTCTTTACAGCACTCCGCTGCCTGCTCCACCTTGGCCTTCTCCTTTGGCTCCTCTAGAGGGGCAGGGTGGGGAGGTCTCAGGAGACTCTGGGAGGGAGGCCCTCCCTCTGATTAACCCCACAGCAAGTCAGAGCTAGAGGACCCATTAGAAACCGTCTGCCCCAACCTTGTTTTACTGGGGAGAAACGGAGGCATTACATGGTCTCCTAGGGCTCTTCCTTCTATACTATGTCCAAGGCAAGACCCTACCGCCTCCTCAAGCCAAGTTTCCTCTTCTGAACAAAGTGATCAGAAAACCTGGTCTCTATGGTCCAGGGTGGGTGGGCTCCTCACTTAGGATGGAATTTTAGGCCCCAGGAAAGAAGTTCTGGGAGTCAGGAGGCTCAGTCCCCTCCTTACCCATTGCCATGATCATCTCCCCATCTCAATGGAGGGAGGCCCTGCTCCCTGCCCCCACCCTCCTCCCCACTTCCTCCTCCCTGCTCCTTTTCCCCTTCCTTCCTGATTCCTCCCTTCTTCTCTTCTCCTTTCTCCCCCCTTCTCTGCATCTCCCCAACTCCTTGGTCCCTCCTCATTTCCCTGCTGCTTTCCCCTTCCTTCCCTGCTCCCTCACTCCTCCCCTTTCCCCTCCGAGCTCTCACCTGCACCCACAAGCTCACCTGTGTTCTGCCAGATGCTCTGCAGAAGCAGAGGGTATTTGGTGAGTCGCTGCATCTCTGTGGGGATCATGTCCTTGAGCTGGAGCCGCCGGCAGCGTGGCCTGCTCTCTGCTTCCTGGGGACAAAAGCAGAGGGGTGACCCTGGGGACTGATGCCTCAGCCTCTATCTCTCCCCCCTCTCCCCCTGGCCTTCTCAGGACTCGAGTCCCTGGGCCCCACCTGCACAAAAGTGCAGAATCTTGGCTCCTTTCTTTGCTTGGCCTTGAGCTGCTCCAGAGCAAAGGACTGACGGCTACAGAATCGAGAAGAGATCTTCTGGAACCAGGATCCCTCGGGGCCGTCGAACTGAGGGGAGATGATTGGGAGCGGTGTGTGTGTGTGTGTGTGTGTGTGTGTGTATATGTGTGTGTGTGTGTGTGTGTATGTGTGTGTGTGTGTATGTGAGAAAGAGAGAGATGATGATGCCTCACTTCAAACCCTCCTCCCAGAACTGGGCAGCAAAAGAGCTTCTGGGAGACGGAGTAACCAGGGAGAGAATCTGGGTCAAGGAGGGGGCAAGGACTGGGAGCAAGGAAGCAGGCTGACTGGGTTAATGAAGGGGCAGGGGCTGCAAATTAGGACACCTGATCCCTGGTAGTGAAGGGGCGGGGGGGGGGGGGGGGGGGGGGGGGGGGGGGGGGGGGGGGGGGTTGCTCAGCCAATTGGTTCACTTGTGTTCCAAAAGAGAGGAAGCTGGGTGATCTGGGACCCCAGGGTCCCAGGATGGCAGGAGAAAAGAGGAAAAGGGGCTGGTAGTATATGGAAGAATCAGGACACTGAGTCCCAAGGGTACCGAGTTGGTGGGAGCTGGGTACCCAACTCACCCTGGCTAGTAGCACATCCCCAATCTCCTCGATGAGATAACCACTCTCCTGCCGTAGCTTCATCAGACTCTCCAGGAACAGAGCTGGGGCAACACAGGGAGGTTTTTGTCACGGGTCCATAGTCATCTTCCCAACATACCCAGGTCTTGGGAAGGTGAGTTTGTATATAGGGAGTGGGGGTGGAGACCCTTCAAGGGATAAAGCAGGCTCCAGGTTAGAAACACTAAGTGAGAGAAGGGATGAGGGGCTGGGTTAGTCTGAGTGAAAAGGAAAGGAAAGGAAAGGAAAGGAAAGGAAAGGAAAGGAAAGGAAAGGAAAGGAAAGGAAAGGAAAGGAAAGGAAAGGAAAGGAAAGGAAATACAACCTGAGATGGTGGGGCCCTAAAGGGGCCAAAAGAAAAGGGAATGGGGAAGGGCTTGGGTGGTCAACTCTACTCACAGTGCACATCAATCAGCTCATCCAGGCTGGGAAAGATGTTCTGGAGCTCATCCATTGTGAAGAAGCCCCCTTCGGCCATGGGCTGGTAGAAGAGGTCATGTAACACCCGAAGCATCCGCACGTGGGCCGCCTCGGTCACCAGCAACTCTGGAGGGGAGAGGGAGAGGTCATGGAGCCAGGTACCCATCCTACCCAGGGGTGGAAAGCACAGAAGAGCTCCCTGAGGAGGGAAGTGACCACAAATGAGAGGGATCATGTCCGGGCAGGGTCCCATCAGGGGTTACTGGAGAGAGGGGGAGGTCATTCGTTCCTGGGGTGAAAAGTTCAATTTGGTCACTCTTCAGTCAAGTCTGACTCTCCATGACCTCTTTTGGGGTTTTCTTAGCACGTGACACTCTGGTTGCTATTTAGTTGTTCAACTCCATGACACCATTGGGATTTTCTTGGCAGGTACGGGAGTGGCTGACCATTTCTTTCTCCAACTCATTTAGCAGAGGAGGAAAGTGAGGAAAATAGGGTTAAGTGACTTGGCTAGGGTCACATGGCTAGACAGTTACTGAAAGGTCAAATTTGAATTCAGGAAGCCCAGGCTTCCCCCCTCCAGGCCCAGAATTATGTCTGCTGTGCCACCTAGTGGTCCTAGGTAACGAATTCACCAAATAATCCACAAAAACTCATAATGCACCAGGCCTGGGCCAGATGCTGGGCAGAGAAAGATAAAAATGAAACAGTTCCCGCCCTCAAGAGACTTAAGTTCCATAAGAGGAACTATCAGGACATACATAGGCAAACATTTATAGTATTGTGTATATAGTTCATACCCAACCACAAACCATATATGAACACACACACATAAATATACCACAGAGGGGATGAAAAAGTTGAGTAAAAATGTGCAATAAGGAGCAAGAATACAAGTGGCTTTAATCTGAGGAATTTGTATTTGTCCTAACATTCAATGCCGCATTAACAGCCAGCATTTTCCATAGCAAAATGCTTTATAAATATTATTTCATTTTATCTCACGATAACCCTAGAAGAAAAGTTCTATTATTGTTTGCATTTTACAGATGAGGAAACTGAGGCAAAAGCTAGGTTAAGTGATGTTCCGAGGTTCTGAGATCTAAGGGTCTGAATTCAGGTCTTTCTGTACTACCGAGCTGAAGGGGAGCGTTTGGGCCCATGTTAGGGAAAATCATGACGGCCTCTGTGGAAGAAGGATGTGAAGAGACCTGAAGTAGGGACACCAGTCAGAAGGCAACGGCACCAATGCAGAGGAGAGGTGATGAGGGTCTGCCCCAGGGCGGGGGCTTCAAGAATGGGGAGGAGAGGATGGATGTAAGAAATGTTGGGAATCAATGGTAACTAGCTGGCTAGGTGGAACACCGGAGGAGCTGAGGATAACTCAATTTGAGAGCCTGGAGAATGGGGGCTGCCTGGAAGAGGGGTGGGTTGGGCAGAGACAGGGAAGAGAAGTCCAATTTAGACTTGGTGAACTTGGAGTGCCAACAAGACATCCAATGAAAACACCCAGGAGGGCAGGTGGGCTCAGAAGAGAGACCGGGGTTGGCTCTCTAGCCTAGGGAAACGCATGCACAGAGAAGATCACTGGACCCATGGGGGCCAAGGAGATCCCCAAGTATAAGAGGGAAGAAGGAAGCCCCAGGACAGAGTCCTGGGAGGGGTCGGTCACAGTTAAGGTCTGTGATATGTTGGCTGGTCTGGCAAAGGGACTGAGGAGGGGAGCCCCAAGAAAAGACAGTGGTCAAGAGGAGAAAGTGTTTGGCAGGCCAGATCTGGATCAGGAGGAAAAAGAAGGGACGGTGAAGCAGGAGATACAAGATCTGGGCAAGTTTGTGGCAATGGGAAAGATGCCAGTGGACAGGGAGAGCCTGACGATACCCCAAGAAATGAGGGGTATATCCTAAGAAATGGAGGAAAGGTTTGCGGTCATCAGGGACAGGTAGGACCCTGAGAATTTCCAAAGGACCATGGGGAGGAGTGGTCACCAAGAGGGTCTAAAGACCACCAGATACCAGGGCCCTCGGGGGCCTGGGTGGGGTAGAAAGTCACCATGGTGGGGCTGGCACTCACCACTGATCACTTCTTGGCGTTTCACCTGATTCTTTTGCATCCCATTCAAGGTGTCAGGGGGGACCAGCTCCCGCCAGCCTGGCGGCTCCTCCGGCTCCAGCTCGAGCCCGGCGCGGCCCGGCTCCCCCTCATCCCCTGGCTCGGGACTGCGGGATGGACGGCCATGAGGGACTCTGCCCTTCAGTCCCCATCCGTACCCCTCAGCTTAGCCACTGGGCATCTCATCCCCCCTCCTCCAGTCCCCATCCGCCCCCACCACCAGAGTGGGACTTCAGCCTCAGTCTGACCACCTCCATCCCCCCACCCCCAGGCTCTGTGACCAGGGCACCCTCCGTTCTCCTGCTGGTCCTGAGGAAAGGTTGACATACGTGGCACGTCGGGCGGAGCCAAGGGCCGCCGTGGCAGAGCCAGGGTCTGTATCCACATCGCTTCGGGAGCGGCCCCCTGCTCGGCCCTTGGCCCCAAGGCTGCCCCGGGATGGCCGGCGCCGGTCGGTCACCCGAAGGCTCTCGGAGCGCCCCAATCTCCCAGACAGTCTGGGCCCCAGGTGAGTGACAGATACCAAAGTGGGGGTGGGGAGACCAAGACATCCAGGACAGAGACCAAGGAGAGACAGAGACCCAGGAGAGGCAAAGACCAAAAAGAGACAGAGACCAAGGGGAGCAGAGACCAAGGGGAGACAGAGACCAAGAAAAGATAGAGACCAAGGAGAGACAGAGACCAAGGGGAGACAGAGACCAAGGGGAGACAAAGACCAATGAGAGATAGAGACCAAAGGGAGACAGAAAGCAAGGGGACATAGAGACCAGGACAGAGACCAAGGAAAGACAGAGAACAAGGGGAGACAGAGACCAAAGAGAGGCAAAGACCAAGGGAAGATGGAGAACAGGTCAAAGACCAAGGGGCACAGAAAACAAGATGGGGAGAAGGGGAGAGACCAGGTCAGAGACCAAAAAATGGGAATGGACATCAGGCAAAGGGAAGAAGGAAGGAGAGAACTCAAGGAAGGGGAGAGTGACAAGGGGAACAGATGAGGGGGTGACAGGACAGGGATGGGGGGAAGAACATGCAACAGGAAGAGAGAGTCAGCACTAGAGGCCATGCTCTTCAGTTGGGGGAGGCTGGGGAAGGGGATGGGCCACAAGGGATTCTGGGAACCTGGAGGGGGACCCAAGAGGGAGGAGAGGGAGCAGGAACCTGAGTCCCACCCTGGGCTGCAATGGGTCCCAAAGGCACACCACCCCTGCATTTCTGAGGGGAAGGGGAGGCGGGGCAGGGGTTAGGCTTCAGAGAGCCTGAAAGGGGCCATCAGATACTTAACTGTTCCCAAGGGTCTGATCCCCACTCAAAGGTGGGTAGATGGGGTGGTTCAAGGGAAGGGAAGGAGGCCGGGAAGACATGGGGGAGAGGGATAGACCCCTTCCCCCACCCCAGGGCCCAGGCACCCACCTCTTCCACTTTCTGGGGAGAGAGCAGGTTCAGGGTCAGAGGTGCCCCAGATGGGCCCCACCCCCCCAGGTCTCCCAAAGCAGCAGCACAAGGACGGGCTGGGGGCAGTGCCCGTCCCCCCCAACCATGAGGGGGGGCGAGGCCCCCGGGACAGCATGTAGCAAGGTGGGGGCAACACTGTAGGGAGGCAGGAGCTGAGTATGGTGCAAGGGAGAGAAGGGAAGAGGGGAAGGAGAAGAGGAAGGGAAGGAGATGAAAAGGGGAGAGGAGAAAGGGAGGAGGGAAAAGAGGAAGAGGAGGGAGAAGAAAAAGAGAGGGAGAGGAGAAAGGGAGGAAGAAAAGGAGAGGAGACAGGTGAGAAGGGAAGAAAGGAGAAGTGACAGTTGGAGGGAAATGAGAAGAATGAGAAGAGAAGGGAGAAAAGGAGAGAAAATGAGGGGAAGAAGAGAGGTGAGGAGGGAAAAGGAAGGAAGGAAGGAAGGAAGGAAGGAAGGAAGGAAGGAAGGAAGGAAGGAGAAGAAAAGATGAGAGGGAAAGGGAGAAAGATAAAAGGAGAGGAGTGGGGAGAAGAGAGGTGAGGATGGGGAAGAGGAAGGAAAGAGAAAAGAAGAAGGGAGGAGGAAGGAAAAAAGAGAAAGGAAGGAGAGAGAAAAGGAGAGGAGGGGGAGAAGAGGAAGGAAGGAAGGAGGAGAAAAAAAGATGAGAAAGGGAGGAGGAAAAGAGGAGGAGGGAGAAGAGAAGAGAAAAGGAGGGGGGAGAAAAGTAGGGAAAAGAGAGTCAGGAGGAAGGAGAAGAGAGGAAGAAGAGAGAGGAAAAGAAAATCAAGAACAAAAGGGGAGAGCTTAGAGGTCATCTCATCCAAACCCCTCTTTTGACATATAGGACAGCTGAGGCCCAGATAGGGGAAGGGACTGGCCCAAGGTCACACAGCCCATGAGAGAAACACCAAAGGCCAGAAGAGGAACAAGAACCCGTCGGATCCAGCCTTCTCTAGCGGAGCAACAATGCTGAGAAGGGGTGGCCCTGGCCCTCCGGATGTAGCCCAAGCCAAGACCCAACTGAAATCATCCCTGTTCTTCGAGATCTGGCTCCTGGCCGTCTCCTGGTGTCGCTGATCCCCAGCCCCAGGCCCTGGCTCTCATCCCACCTCATATCCCAACTCTCAGAAGTCTCAGTCCTTCTAGCCTTGCACATAGGGCTCAGACCCCTCAAGTCAAAGCAGCAGCAGCCAAAGCCCCAAAGGGCTGCGATCAGAGCCGGTGAGTGGGTAAGCTGGGACGTGACCCAGGCCTTCTCCCTCTGAGGCAAGGGGGAAAGGCAGGCAGGCAGGTAGGCGGGCTGGCAGGCAGGCGGGTAGGCAGGCAGGACAGTTCCCTCCCACCCCAAACAGACAACCTGTGTCCCCCCACTCCCTTTTCCCTTCTTCCTGCCCCATTCCTACCTTTCAGTATCAGCTCCATCCTCTGTGGTGCTATCTGGCAAGATGGGGGACTCTGAGTTTGATGGGCCTTGGGGGGGAGGGTCCCCCACTTCTGAAGGTGGATCAGTACCTGGTGAAAAAGAAGACGAGGGGTCGTGGCTTCAAGAACCCAGGAAAGTCCGTTTTCCCATGCACTTGGGGGCCCAGTCAACAGCTCCCTTGGTCCGCCTCTGCCCGGCCCACATATAGGACCTCAGCATACAGGGCCCTTCTCTTCCAAATGGACAAACTGGGTGCCCCCCAAAAAAACCCAGAATAAGGCTGTTGTAAGATAGAGAAGAGACACCTGGCCCCAGGCAGTCTCAGAGACCCAGACCTAGGGGTCATCCAGCTCTGGCCCTGTAAAGAACCCAGGGTGTGCATAACTGGACTGGGGGGGTGGAAAACAGTTTTGGCATGATCTAAAGGGGGCTGAGGGCTGGCACTGGGCTAGGAACTGGGAAGACTTGGGTGAGGGGGGGTACCAGACAGAAAGGACCCTGCCCAAGGACAAAGGGGAAGCCTCCAAAGGAGAGCTCTGTCTCTCCCAACACACACACACACACACACATCACACACATACTACACACCTCTCATACAGATATCACATACACACATATGCACATAGATACACATACATCATTCCCCCAGTCTAGAGTGATTTGGGGTCCCCTGTAAGGAGATGCCCTGGTTCCTGATTTGAGAGCACACCTCCCTTCCCCAGGAGCTCCCCCTCCCCCTTATACACGGCCCCTCCTGGGATTACAAGGCAAGGGCCCCCCAGCCGCGGGCCCACCGCCCATGAGCCGGCCCACACGAGGTGGCCCCGGGTAACCCATGGAATCTTGTCCTCAGAGTCTGCAGATCTCTGAATCATACTCTGGTGAGAATCACAAGGGGCTGGGTGGTGACAGCTCTGTCTCCCTCTCTCTGGGCCAAGGGGAGGGTGGGCAGGGTGGGGGAGGAAGCCCGCTCTCACCTGGTTCTTTGTCTGGGCTTTCACCTGGAGGGGGGTGCAGAGTGACACCAGGGGCATCCAGCCCGGGGGGCCCAAGGACCCCCTTTGGGGGAGTCACATAGCTGATCTTCCGCTCAGGAAGCCCTGGCTTGTCACCTGTGGGGTGGGAGGAGCAGGCATCAGGACCACCTGACCTCCTTGGGACCCCTCCCTGGATTCCCTCAGACCCAAGGACAGGCAGGGGGCCCAACGTTAGGGTCATTACCGTCACTCTCAGCTTTAGGGTGCCGGAAGTCAGGAGCTGAAATAAACAAGAGGGGCCATGAGCAGATGCCCCCAAATGGAACAGGGGAGCAGGTCTTAGGGGCACAAATGGTGAGAAGATCTGGGGGTCCATGGGCTGGTGCTCACCCTGCACCTCTCCCCGATTCCGTCGGGCTGCGTCCAGGATGCTACTGAGCCCTTTCTTGGTCTTGGGGGGATCATCTGTCCGGCGGTTTCCAGCCATCTGTGGGAGAAGGGCTATCAGAGTAGTCCCTGGGACGGGGGTGGCTGGGGGGGGGAGGGGTGTGGTGGTGATGGTGAAGAAAGTAAAGGATAGAGGCACCTTTTTCCGAAAGAAGTTTCCTCCTCGGGCCTTCTTATCGCTGCTCTTAGTCCTGACTCCGAGGTATCTCATGTAAGTGCTGATGGCATTCACAATGGCCATGCTGGGGGCAAGGAGGTGATGAGCCGGGCCCCTGCCCACCGGGCACCACCCCTAGTCCCCTCCCCACAAGCTGGAGGGGAGGGGGCTAGAGCTTTTCTCAAATTCCTTGGGAACCCAGAGGTTCTGGCCCCCACCTGTCCCTGCCACCAGGGACCAGGGGCCTGGTCCTTCAGCCCCCACCCCTGAAAACAGATCCAAAGTATCACCTCTTTTCCTCATCTGTGGAGATGGTCAGTCTGTGGGGAGAGGGTGAAGGAGAGGCTGGTTAGCTGGCATCAAAGCAGGTGAGGTAGAGGGGATGGCCCCCCTCCCCACCCCACCCCCCATGAAGGCAAAGAAGGCCCAGAGGCCAAGGGCAGGGAGGAGGAAGGGGGGGGCAGAGAGAAGGAAGCGGGGCAGGGGCCACTCACTGCATGTCTTCCAGGCGGGTCAGGAACCTCTCAGCCAGCATCCGCTCTCGGCCCTCAAAGCTGACGCGGTCCCGGACTGCCCAGGTTTCCAGATGGGACAGATCCGGCTCCCCGGGGGTCATCCCCATGAGCCTCTTGGAGCAGAAGTCCTCCAGCTGACGAGAGACCGCGTTCTGTTGGGCCCGGACCACCTCCACCAGGAATCGTCGCTGGATCTCCTCAGGGAGCAGCTCCGGGCGTGAGCGGTCTGAGGGATGGGTATGGTGGGCAGGGTAGCCCAGGGGCCGGACCCCCCCCCAAAGGCCCCTGGAGCCAGCCTCCTGCCTCCTGTCCCAACTTACCTAGCTCAAAGGACACCGCTGGTGGCACAGGCACACGTAGGACCTGCCCAGAAGAGAAGCCTTGTGAAGCCCAGGGAGTGGGCAGGGAGGGGCCTCCTGAGGATCCCCGGGAAGGGAGAAGGGAGTTGGGGGAGAAGGGGAAGGGGCTTCCTCACCGCCGTCTTCTCCAGGAAGTTGTGGTAAAAATCCAGAAAGCCTTTCCTGGCCTCCTTGGGGCCCAGTGAGGTCAGCATGTCAGCATGGAGGCAACACAGCTGGGGTGGGGGGAGGAGGGGGCAGAGCAGAGGTCTCCCATCACCAGCTGATCCCCACGAGATGTCCATCCACCTGTGGAGCCCAGCTCTGCCCCGGGACCCACAGAGTCCCTGGGAACATGTGCCAGCTCTTGGGGATCCCCCTCCACCCCACTAGCTCTCTGGATTCTATATTCGTCTCTGGCCGAGTGCTGAGGTTCTAGGTGTCCTTGGCCTAGGGGACCCTCATCTTCCAGACTCCATCCCACAGGCTGTGCTGACACATTCCAGACCACCAGTGTCTGCACCTAATCCAGGTCCCTGGACCCCAGGCAGCTGGCAGGCCCACTGAGTCATGTTTTTAAATATACAAAATAAAACAGAGAGAATGACAAAGAAAGTTCTATTCAGGGAGGGAGGGAGGTCAAGGTTATGGGTTCCAGGTGAAGAGTCCAGAGAGAAAGCCAGGTTCCAGATGGCCTAACCTGGTGGCAGATGGCCACAGGCCATGCAGAGACTGCTTGTAAACACACACACACACACACACACACACACACACACACACACACACACACACACACAAACAGAGCTCTGGTTCTGGGTTTCTCCAGCAAGGCATTCTCTGATTCTGGATGGTCCTCCCACCTTACCCCCCTCCCCCCATCCCCAGCAGTTCTAGATTCTTCCTGGCCTGCTTGTAGATGTCCCTTGGCCTGTATAGTCTCTGCCTTCTAGATCCCCTCTATGCTGTGCACCCTAATTCTAGACCCCTCTCCCAGACTCTGTACCCTGGTTCTAAGGTCATCTAGATCCCCAAAACTGCTGTGCCCCAAGTCTAGGTCTCACCAGGGGTCCTGGCTCAAACTGTAGGGCCACATGGTGCAGAAGGGCCATGAGGTGGGCAGGCCGGCGCTTCACCTGGTCCAGGCTCTGGAACTGGCTGCTCCGCTCCTCTGGGTGCTGAGAAAGGCAGGGGAGAACAGAGGCCATCAATCCGGACACCCAGGAGCAGAACTCAAAGAGCCATGGCCTGGGAGCCAGGAGCCCCAGCCTTGCCAGGAGGGGTCTGAGCGAGGTCCTGCCCCTCCCCAGCCCTGGATTCACCGTCTCCTGGGCCTCTCCACTCAGGCCCCAGGGAGTGCAAAGGCCTTCCTTGACCCCTAAGATGCTCATCTGAAACATGACAAGCTTGGACCTTAACAACTCTGACATCCCCTCTTCTAGGGGATGTTCTAAGACCCCTCCCAGCTCTGACATCTCCTGTACTAAGACCATCCTAGCCCTAACATCCCCTGTTCTAAGACCCCTTCCGGCTCTGACATCCCTGACATCCCCTGTTCTAAGGGCCCTCCCAGGTCTCTCATTCCCTGCTCTAAAGATCCTCCCAACTCTGACATTCAGCCCAGTTATTCACTGGCATCCACGTGGCAGTAAGTGAAGGAGACGAGGGCCCCATGTGGTAATGGGTAGGGGTCCAGGCGGGCCAGCTCACCGTCTCCAGCTCATTCTCAAAGTCCTCATCTTCGGCACCAATGATGTTGACCGGGGCTGGCCGGGTCGGGCCGGGAGCCTGGAAGGAGGATGGGTGAGCTCGGCTGTGGGTCCCCCTCCCGAGGGCCCCAGCCCCCCACCCTCCCTCCGACAGCACTCACCCCTCTGGCTGCCTCTTCTGTCTCCATGCTGAGCTGAGGCTGTGGGAAGAGTGCCGGCCCCGGTGAGGCCCTGGGTCGGGCCAGGAGGCCCGGACGCCTGGGTTACTCACACATTCCTGGCCCAGGTGGGGAGGTGAGTAAACAGAGCCTCCCTCATCCACCCGTCACTCAATGGAGCCTCTGTCCCAGCCCACAAAGAGCCCTTCAGAGGCTCAGGGCCTCGGCCAAGCTGGGGGCGGGGTGAGCTGGGATACGGGGCCCCCAAGGGTGTGGGAAGGAGAAGCCTGGACACCTGGTCCTAAGAGGAGGCAGGACGGAGAGGTGAAGAGATGGGATGATGTTTTGGGGGGCTGAGGGGGCCCCAATCTGATCAGAGGCAGCTGGGGGCCGGATGTCGCCTTCTTCACTCACCAGCCCCACTTCCTGAAACAGGAAGTCACATGGGCCCCCAAACCCAGGCTATCGGGCTCTACTGCCATCAGACTGAGGCTTCCCCAATCTTTACCCCCCAAAGGACCCCAGCAGTTGGCTGTAGGGATAATGGCAGGGTTGCCCCACATCCCCCTTTCTTCTTCTCCATCACAGCCAAGTCCACCCTGCTGTCTGTGTCTGTCTCCACCACATCGAGCACCCCCAACACACACACACACACACACACACACACACACACACACACACACACACACGCGCGCGCGCGCGCGCGCACATCTCTGTCTCTCCTCCCTCATGGTGTTAATTAGTCTGTCTAATCGGAACATTAATCACAGACAAGTGGGCCCTCTGTGTCTGTGTGTCAGAGGGGCAGAGCCCAGAGGAGGGGGGGCAGAAGGGCTGGGGAGGCCTCACATCCCAAGGGAAGGGGGAGGGGGTGCGGCCTTGGACTGCTGACCCAGCAGCTATTTTTAACAGCTGGCATCCTGCCCCGTTCCACCCAACCCCTCATCCCAACTGCTGGGGGGGGGTCCTCAGCCTTCTCCCTCCTGAACCCCTCCAGCCCTGCAGTTGGGCCTTCTCCACCTCCTACTCATTGGCCTGAGTTAACAGGTCTTCTCCCCCTGCCAAGTCAATCCCTCTCCCCCATCCCATACTCAGCCCTTCCTGCCTAGACCTGGTCTTCTTCCAGGACCACAGGACAAGGGGTTCCCTAAGTTATAAAGGTTGGGATGGGTCTACAGGGCAAGTCTATTCAGACAGGGAACTTTGGGAAGCTAGAAAATTCTATAGGGGACTAGGACCTTTGGGGTTAGAGGATCAACTCCTGCAGGCCCCACTGCTAGCTTCCTGCCATGAGCATGCTGCTGAACCTCTCTGGCCTCAGTTTCCTTAGCTGTCAAAGAGCAGTTAGGCCAGACCCCTTGGGCCTCTTAGTATGGAAGGAAGAGGAGCCTTACAGGGCCCAGGTCCGGGGGAACTCGGGGCACTTGCTAAGGGTTTATACAGGAGAGGAGGCCGTGCTGGACAGAGACCCTCCAGGAAGCCAGGGTTCTAGACCTGGGAGTCAGGTTGTAGAGTAAACAGGGATACTTTAGAGAGTAGGGATCCCTAGAAGAGAGGCAGGGGTACAAGGGAAATGTCCTAGGGAACGGGAGAGTCCTGGAATAAGAAGTTGGTTGTATAAGACCCCGGTCCTCAAGGAATTTGGGGGATACATGGGCATCCATACCATAGAATGGGGGGGGGGGTCATCCTTTAACTGAAGGAATGGAAATCTAGACAACGAAACAGGGATCCTTAACTTTTTTGTGTGTCTTTGGAGAAGTGTAAGGACCGCTTCTCAGTTTTTAAAAGAAAAAGACCAATTATCAAACAAATACCCAGGACCCAGGCTAAAAAGGGGGACTTTCTAGAGGCCAGATTTGGCCCTGGGAAAAGTCCCTTTGGGGTACTCAAAGCGGAGCATCACATGGGATCCTCCCTGCCAAGAGCATCTTCTCCTGAGGCTTCTAGAAGGGACTGTTTCTGAGTGACTGGAGGTGGGTAGGGGCCTACTGGCAAGGAAGACAATTTCAGGGGCAGAGGGTGCCACCTCTTGGTTGAATCTGCTCTCTCCAAAGTTCCTGAGGATCCCACCTGCTCAACTGCCAGCGTAGCTTCGCCAGTGTGGACAGCCCCCCACCCCATTCATTCTCCTCCCATGACTCTCTCCACTCCCTGTAGGCCTCTTGCTGGCTCTTGTCCACTGTGCGTGATCCTGAAGGCTCTGTCCTTTCTCCATGTTCTCTACCTGCTCCGACTCAGTGACCTCATCAGCACCCACACCTCACTGCTCACCTTTTTGTCTCTCCCATCCATCTACAGAACACTAGTCCTGCCAGTGATGATCACACATCACCAAGCGCCTCTATCTGAAGGGACCCCACATGGATAGGCCTCCCCCAGACCTGCCCTTCCTGACTATTGAAGAGGGCGCCACTTCCCTCCAATGCCCTTCAGTCTTCAGTCAATCAATCAATAGGTTAGTCTTCCAGAGAGCAGCCCAAACCATCCTTCTAAAGCTCAGGTCTGACCGCTCCCTTCTCAGGACCCTTAGGTGGCTCCCCAGTGTCCACAGCCTGGAAGTTGTTTCTTCTCAGAACCCTGGCGGGTTGCCCTCCACCCCGGCGCTGAGTCCACCTCTCTAGAGCGCTCATCTCTCTCCCCTTGGCGTACTCCACATTCCAGACAAACTGGTCCACTTGGCCATTCGGAGAACCTCACATTCCATCAAGCCTGGAATGTATTCCTCCCTCACCTCCACCTATGAGAAGCCTGGTCTCCCTCCAAGGTTCAGCCTTGCTCTCCCTGCCCTCCCCCTCCACTCCCAGACCTTTCCCGAAAGACCCTCCTCAAGGGCTCCGACTCTGTGGACTGGTGATCACACTGAACCCCCCTAAAGAACACTGATTCTTGAAATGAGAGAAAGGGTGATTTATCAAAAGGGGGGGTCTATGAAGAATCCACTGGAGGCTTGAGACTCCAGTGGGCAGAGCTTCCTAGAGGGGCACCGTACGCAGTGGCTTCTGATGCCATTCTTATGAAATTTTGCGACTCCCTCTAGGCCTGTGCCAGGAGGTGCCAGGGGGTGGAGAATCTACAGGGCCGGGGGAGGGTTCCTGATGGTTGGGGTCTGGAGCGACCCCACAAAGGGGGAAAAGAAAGTTCTCTGGTCATCAGGGTTCAAGAGAGTGGGGAATCTTGGGGTTCAGGGAGTCTTGGGGCAGAAGAGAGTCTATAAAGGCCCCAAAACGATGCAGTCAAGGGGCCAGCGCGTCTACGCAGTCCACGCGGCGGGTCCGCGGGGCATCTGCGGGTCGGGTCGGCATCTCTAAAGGTCAAAGGTCTCGAGGTGGCAGGGCTGTCTGTGGGGTCGCAGAGGGGTCTCTGCGGACAGGGGGGGGGTCCCTGCGGTGAGGGGGTGCTGTGCGGGGCAGGAGCACGGGGGGCCGTCACTGCGGGGGCAGCGCCGGGCGGGGGCAAGGGACTCGGCCAAGGTCACTCACTGCGCCGCGCCGCTGCCGGCTCGGAGGCCAAGGCCAGCGCCCCGGGCTCGGGTGGGGGAGGGGCGCGCCTCGGGAAGCGGGGGCGGGCGGGGGGAGGGGAGCCCTCACCTGCCGGCGCGCTCCCGTCCGTGCCGCGCCCCGCCCTCGGCGCGGCCGCTCCGCCGCCCCCCGAAGCCCGGCCCGGCCCGCCGCTCCGCCGGCCGCGCCGCCCCCGGGGCCGCTCTGGCGCCGCCGCTCGACTGCTCGCGCCGCGGGGCGCCTCTGCCCGCCCGGAGGACCCGCCCCGCGCTCTCGACTGCTCCGCCCCGCCCCCGCGCGGAGGACCCGCCCCCGCCCGGAAGGCCCGCCCCGCGCCCGGAGGACCCGCCCGGAAGACCCGCCCCCCGCCCGGAGGACCCGCCCCCGCCCGGAGGACCCGCCCCGCGCTCTCGACTGCTCCGCCCCGCCCCCCGCCGGAGGACACGCCCCGCCCCCGCCGGAGGACACGCCCCGCCCCGCGGCGCCCCGCCCCGGCTCCTCCCCCGCCAGCCGCCGCCAGCTCCCACCTGCATCTGTGGCCTCCAGGCCCCGAGCGCCCCCTCCAGGTCCCCCAGCCCGGCCCGGCCCCCGCCTGGTGGTCCTCCTCCCCCTGTCCTGTCCGGCCTCCCCCCCACCCTCCTCCCCAGCTGGTCCGTCGCCCCTCGCCTCCCCTCTGCCGGTCCCCCCTGGGTCGCCCCCCCTCCCCGGTCCCCTGAGCCCCCCATCTGGGCCCTCTGCTCCCCCCCGGGCCCCCGCCCCCCCCAGCCGCCCCTCGTTCCCAGGTGAGACAGTCCTCTGCACCCGCAGGGAAACGGGCACTCCAGAAATGTAGCCCAGGAGGCAGAGAGGAGGGCGGCGGGAGAAGAGGTACCTGGGGTCAGGCCGGGGGAGCCCCGGAGGTCCCGGGGGTTCGGGGCTAGGGGGATCCCGGGCCTTGGGTCCCGGCTCGGGTTTCCTGGCTCCGGCGGGGCAGGAAGCGGAGCTGGGCCGGTTTTCCGGAGGCCCTGGCCCTGCCGCCCCTCCCCGCTTCCTGCCCGGCTGGGAGGGGTCCCCCACACCCCACACCCACCTCCGCCCCTCGCTTCCTTCCCCTTGTGGGGCAGCGCCTCGGAGCTCCTCCTCCCTGGGAGGCTCGGCCCGCCGGAGCTGCCCTTCCTCCGCGGCTCGGGCGCTGCCCCTCGCGCCCGGCACCGTGTGGGCCCGGCCTGGCCCTTGCCTTTGTCCCTCTGCCCTCGGTCACGGCCAAGTCTGACTCTGCCCGGCGCGGGCCTGCGCCCCCGCCCCGGAGCCCGCCGCGCCCGGTCTCGCACTTGGGCTCTTGTCCCTCCCTGGCGGCCAGCCTGCCTGGCCCTCGGCCCTGGCCGCCCTGGCCGCCGGCCTCCGTCTCCCTGTCCCTCTGCCCTCTGTCTGATAGCTGCCGGCTTTTCGTCCTGTCTGCCCGTGTCCCCTCAGCCCCCTCCGCCCGTATCCTTTCGCTTCTGCCCGTCTACCTCTCTTTCTCTCTCTGACGCATCTCTGTCTGTGGGCACCTCCAGCGGCACCTGCCCTGGAGACCGAAAGACGCATCTTCCTGAGTTCAAATCTGATCCCACTTACTAGCTGGGTGACCCTGGGCGAGTCACTTCACCTTGTTTGCCTCAGTTTCCTCAACTATAAAATGAGCCAGAGAAAGAAATGTTATCTGTTATCTCTGCCAAGAAAACCCCAAAGGGGGTCACGAAGAACCAGACACAACGGACAAAACCAAACCAACTCCTCTCTCTGTCCACCTCTCTTCACCATGTCTGTCTCTCTCACCTGTTTTACTCTGTCTACCTGACGCCCTCTGCCTGCTTCTCTCTCCCTTTCTCTCCTGTCTGTTTCTCATCTCTCATCTTTCTCTGGCTTTCTGTCTCCCCACGTACACACACCATTTCATTCTCTCCTTCAGACTTTCTTCATTTCAGTCGTCTTTCTCGCTCTCTCATTGTCTATCTGCCTCAGTGTCTCTTTCGCTGTCTTTCTTCATATTCAATTCATTTTAATTCAGTAAACATTTATTCAGCTTGATTTTCATGCGAGGGCCGGTATTGGACTCAAGGGAAAAGAGAAAAAGAAAGCAAAGAAACAAAGAAGAAAGAGAAAGAAAAGAAGGAAAAGAAACAAATATTCCCTGCCCTCTAGGAACATATTCTACTGCAGTTATTTGCCCCCAAATAATAATAGTGCATCCAAAGATACAAAATTTTCTAAAATATGTTTGAGGGGGTGACATCACTTGGTAGGGGAAGCCTCACAGGCCACATGGCACCCCAGTCAAGTCTTGAGAGAACTTCTGACAGGCCAGGTATAGAGAGAAGGCATGGTGGGCATTGGGGCTAGTCTATGTAAACTTGCCAAGATCAGAGAAGAAGACTGAATAGGGTCTGTTTGATCACAATATAGAGATGGGGGGGCCAAGGAATCTGAAAAGGTGTAGTTCCTCCAGATTGTGAAGAGCTTTTCAACTTCTCAGCAGTGTGAATTATATCCTGGAGGTAATGGGAAGGAAGCCCAGAGTTCTTTGAGGAAGGCAGTTGACTCAGACCCATGTCTAACCTAAGTTATGTGAAGGATGGATTTGAGAAAGAAGAAACTGGAACCAGAGAGACCAATCCAGAGGCAATTAAAATAGTCTGGGCAAGAAGCAATGAGGTCTTTAGCTAAACTATGTGAAGGATTTGGTTCGGTGAAGAGAAAAGTTGCAGGTAGGATGAACAAGGCGAGGGAAGCAGGAAGAAGCCCAGGATGAGCCTGAGATGTGGCATCTGATCCTCTTTGTGTGCCCTCTGCCTCAGCCTCCATTTCCCTGTGTAGCTGTGTTTCTCTGCTCCTCTATAGTTCTTTTTGTTGGTCTCTGGGTGGCTCCCTCTGTGACTTGTCTGTTCTTCCTGTCTTTTGGTTTCTTTGTCTTTCATTCCCCCACACCGGGTCTCACCCCTCCTTCCATCCCTCCCCCATCCCTCTGAATGATCGAGTTCACCCATCCTGGGGTTCAGCTCTTTCTCACCCTAATATCACGGAGGGAAAGGTCCTCTCCAGGTTAGGAGAACCTGGATTAAAACCCAACTGTGTGACCTTGGACATTGTCACAGTGCCCCCCTACATTGCAGAGAAGATATCCAGAGGCCTTGAGCAAGGCAATGCCTTGGACCAATGATCCCTAACCACCATCCTTTATAGCTGAGAGAAATATGGAATCCACTTGCCCAGGCCCCTGGTATGGAGTCCTTTTCTTCTGGCTAGCTGAGGGAAGGAGGACGCCCATGGCTCCCTATGGTATCTAGATGCACTTCTGGAACCTCGAGAATCTCCTTGTGGGTTGCCCTCTCCCTTCTTTCATCCACTGGGAGCTCATCTTTGGACTGCATCCAGGAGGGCATTGCTCTCCTCATTTCCCTGGAGCAGACAGGACCCGAGAGGTCAGCCATCTGACCTTAGAAGCCACCTATTAGAACTAAGAGCTAGAAAGGAGATGGGACCAGAGAGCTGAGCATCTTGGTCTTAGGAGAGAAATCGGGATGCCTGGGCCCCTGAATGCGACAGAGATCCCTACTCAATCTCTGGGTGCCTCTCTTCTGCCCCCTCCAACAGGTACTTCCTGTTTCTTCCCCACCTCCATCCTCAAGGGAGGGGTGGAGCAGCAGGTGTTGAGAGAGGGGAAGGGGGATGGGGCTTGTTTACTCCCCAGCTTGGGGAGACGAAGCTCCAGCTGCTAAGACCTGCCCTGCTGGCTGGGTTTCCAAAGAATTGAAGACTCAGACCTTGAAACAGGAGACAGGTTTGAGGATCAGATGCCTGGGTTCCTGGGCTATGCGGTGAGAGTATCCAGGGTTAGGGAATGAGGCTCCCCAGATCTGGAAGGGGTGGGGGGAACAGTTAGATTTCAAGACTGCTGGATCCCCATATAGTGGGGTATTTTACACATAGACCATCAAGCCATCATCATCTGCTGGGAATGGAGCCCCTTCCTTCCCAAAGGGCCACAGATTTATTATCATTAGTAGCTATGACAAAGCTTGGGGGAAGGGGGACCTCCAGGCATCCTGCTTTAGACATTTTATGAATTATAGGGATATAAGTTAGGAGTCAAGAATCAAGGTAGGAGGCGGGTAGAGAAGGGGGCATATCATGGGAGAAGGGAAAATATATCAAAGACTTAGGAAACAGAACATCAGAGTTGGGAGGGACCCTAGAACACAAAGTCAGAGCAGCTAGGGGAGAACTCAGAATAAAGGGATGTGTTGGAGGTGGGAGGGAGGTTAGAACAGGGAATGTCAGAGCTGAGAGGGACCTTAGATACCACCTGGTCAAACTGAGGATGGGACAAAGAAAAACCTGAAGGGGGGGAGTTGAAGGTAGGGTGGGGTTCAGAACTTTGGACAGGGCCAGACAGGACCCTCAAGGTTTCTCCAGTTGAACATCTCCCACCCTGAGAGTGGTAGCATCCTGATAGGTCCCCTGTAGGCCCCGAGAGATGTCCTCATACATGGCACAGTCATCTAGATTAAGGCCCTGGAAGGAAAGGAAGCTGGTCAGCCTGGGGGGAAAGGGGTAGGAGATGCCTCCTGGAGCCCTCCCTCCACTTAGCTCAAGGGAGAGAGTCTAATCCCAACACTTTCCCTAGTCTCTCCATCCCTAAAAGGGCCTCACCTCATACAGGTTCTCTTCATCATAATAGTCCAGTTGATCCACAGCATACCTCTCATTCTGCCAACGTTTCTAAAATAGGAAAAAAATGTGGGGGAAATCACCCAGAGAAGAGGGGAGTGAGGTCAGAGAGCTGGGGGGGGATGGGGGGAGAGAGGGCAGAGAGACAGATGGCTAAGGTCCAAATCCATGGTCATGGGGCTGTGGGATTTAAAAACTAGAATCCTGTGGGATTCATCTCCCCAAGTCCTCTCCTTTTTACAGAAGAAGCCAAGGCCAGAACAGACCTTCCTACCCAGATGGAATCATCAGAGCCGGGATTCCCACCCAGGGCCTCTGCCTCTCCAGAGGACAGTACTAACTGCTTCCCCACTTCACCTCTAGGATGTTTCCTCTGACTGACCCCTGCACACACACCCTCCTCCCATATATATATATGGGGGTATATATAAATACATATTTCCCATCCTGAAGGGGCCATCCCCTTTCTCCTTTCCCATCCTTCTCTAATTAGATTCAAGAACATTCAAGAAACCTTCAGTTTCCTCAGGAGTGGGTTTGACCAGATGGTATCTCAGGTGTCTCCCACCTCTAACATTCTCCCATCTCTGATATTGTTTATTCTCATTAACTGCCAGAAATGGGTAACTAGGGGAAATCAGACAGAGAGCCCAAAGAACCTTGAACAAGGGAGAATCAGGTCCCCCAGAACAGGACTGAAGGTCTATGGGGAAAGATAAAGTTGTTAGATCAGACTTGCATGCCTAAAGGAAAGGAAGGGAGCCTAGGGGGTCTAGAGGGCTTAGGCCTCTAGGGACATGAAGGCTTGGAGATTAGGATTCAGACACTTGTTCCCAGGTCCACAAAGGAGCCTCACCCTGAAGAGCAGAAGAGTACCAGGGACAACAGCACAGAAAAGCAGGATGATCCCCTCAGCTGTGATGATTCTGTTCTTTGTGGCTTCTCCCATGTCCAAGAAGGGTCTAGGGATAGGTTCTAGGAGAGGTGGGGAAGAAGGAAGGGAAGGATCAAGTAGGCCAGCAGCCCCACCTGCTCCAAACAGGAC
This sequence comes from Macrotis lagotis, assembly GCF_037893015.1. Taxonomy (NCBI): domain Eukaryota; kingdom Metazoa; phylum Chordata; class Mammalia; order Peramelemorphia; family Peramelidae; genus Macrotis; species Macrotis lagotis. Next base: position 908,451,159 of record NC_133658.1, read on the forward strand.
CAGAAGGCCCAGGGCCATGTTCCCCACCCCCTACCCCCTACCCCCCACCCCCAACCTCTGGAAGCCTGGCCAGCCTGAGCCTCGAAATGAGCTCCTTGTGACTTCCAGGTTACCATTGAGGCAAGGGCAGGGCCATGAACTAAAGGGTCAAATTGATACCAGCTCCCCTCAACCCTGTAGAATTTGTACATTGGTCAGGTTTGTGAAGGACCCAACTCACCTCGGACCCTGAGGTAGGTGCCACAGGACTCCAAGACTAGCCTGGCATTGATGGAGACTTGACATTGGTACATGCCTCCATCACTCTTGCTCACTCCCCAAAGGATCAGCGATCCGTTGGACTGAAGGGGTTTGTCCACCATGACCTTGGGCCAGGTGAAGTTACCCATGACGATACGCCACCAAGTCACATTGGCATTGGTACCCCCATTGTGTTTACAGGGCAGCAGGGCCATGCCCCCCACTGGCACAGTCACTGAGGGTGGGTCGAGGTCCATCTCCAGGCCCCAGGTCTGGGAGCCTAGAAGAAGGAACACGAAGGAAGAACCTGATTGAGATGATCTCCAAGGGCTAGTCTCCTAAATAGCTTTAGGGGAGTGAGTGAACCCTGATCTGAGTGTCAAAGATCACTAAAGACCGGGGGACCTAGGACATATCTTTCCTTCTCTGGCCCTTACTTTCCTCCTTGAAAAGAGGATGGAATTCAGTCTGATTTCTGAACTCTAGCTCTCCAGTTTTGACCTTCTCTAGTCTATCCTAAGGCCCTTCCCAGCCCTGATATCCCATGTTCTAAGGCCCCTCCCAGCTCTGACACCCTATGTTCTAAAGACCCTCCCGACTCTGACACCCCCTGTTCTAAGACTCTCCCAGGTTTACATTATCTGTTCTAATCACAACCAAATTGTGAGAATTTCTGTTCTAAGCCCCCTCTGAGCTCTAACATTCTATATTTAGGGCCTCTTCCAACTGTTGGACTTTCCCCTATTATAAAGGCCTTCCCAGTTTACGTTCTCTGCTCTGAGCGCGTGCATGCGCACGGGCACGCGCACACACACACACACACACACACACACACACACACACACACACCGCAGCTCTGATAGTTTCTGTTCTAAGGTTCCTCTCATTTTTGACATCCCTGTTCCAAGGGCCCTGCCAGCTCTGACTTTCTTTGTTCTTTGGCATCTCCCAGCATTGCCTGGGATCACAGAAATTTAGAGCCAGAGTTAGAGACCGTTTAATCCAACCCCTGTGAGTTTAGTGATGAGAAAATGGGCCCAGGGAGAAACGGGGGCTTACCCAGGTGGAACTTCAAATCACTGACCTGTACAATGTCAGAGCAGAGAGGGTCCATGCCAGCTACCAACCCAACCCGCTCCAGGGCCCTCTGATTCATAGAGAGGAGAATGAGACCCCAGAGGACCAGGGATTTACCCAACACAAGAATAAGGGAGGGGAGAGTGGAAAGTCTCGGTGAATATTAACTAAATATTTATTTACTCTGCACAGGCAGGTCACTTGACTATCTCAGTAAGAGAAAGGATATTAAAAGTTGGGGTACCCCTAACTAAATTTTCCTTCCCCAAACCCACTTTGAATTAGAGGGATGGGGAAGGAGGGAGTACTTTCATTTCTTCATTTGGTCCTGGGTAAATATAGATGGGTAATGGGGGGGGGCAAATGTGGTTCCAATGTATCGAACATCTTTCTAGCTTCCTCAGACTCACCTTGGGTCAGCTTTCCTTCCCTCCAATTTCTTACTATCCCCAGACCTCAACCTACTTTCCATATTCTTACTGAAGAGTTTAATGGAGAGCCCTTTAGAAATCAGAGTCGGAAAATGTAAGATCCAGTCCTTTCTCTGTCATACTCTTGACATGGGACCCTAAGTGAGTACCTTACCTCAGTTTCTTTGTCCCTAAAATGAAGATGGTGGACTGCAGGGTCTCTCTTCATGCTAAGGGTCTGTGGTTTTGGAGTTTGATGTTGACCCTGGGTCATTCTCTAGATCTCCATTTCTCCCTCTATTAAATGAACTAAATGGCCACCATTTTGATGTTCCATGACTGCTGACCCCTCATCTGGACATGACTGGATAGCAATATTTCCCTGGGAATATTGTTCTGGCTTTCCCCATCCCAGCCTCATCCCCAAACCTTGTTTCTGTCTCTGCCCTTAGTGCCAATCCCTAATCTCCCTTCACCCCAATCGGACACCTACCAGGACCAAGGGTGGAGATGAGAAGGGCAGAGGACAAAATGAAGCCGGCCATCGTCCCCAAAGGGTCCCAACTGATTGCGATCGTTCTCCGGAAAAAGAAGAGCTGTCTGTGCCTATTAGGGCGTTGCTTCCTGCTGCACCCTGATAGGAGATGAGCTCCAGTGGTCTCCAGTGCCAGCCCCCCTGGCCCCCAGAGCTGGGCGGGTCTTTGGGGCCAAGAATGGCAAAATCTAGAGGTACCTTAGGCAAGGCAAAGCAAGGCAAGAAGCTACTTAGAAACTACGTGACTGGGCGAAGAGCTACCGGAACAAATATGAAAATAGGACTTCCTACAAGGAGATTACATTCTAAGGGCAAACAATGCCAAAAGGGGAGAGGAGGGGTGTAGACCTCTAAGGATTAGAAATAGCGTTGAGAGTGTAGTGAAGCATGGTCAGCCTGGGCCAGTCCCCAAAATGGAGGCCCCCAGATGGAGCTCACCAACGGGAGTACAAGATGCTCCAGATTAGAGTCCCCTCAGGCCTAGACGCAAGTTCTGTTGTGAGAGGAAAGGAGGGAATAAGCATTTAAGTTCCTACCACCTGCCTTTAGGCAGAATAGACGTTCCCTTTTTTCACAGGCATTGATTATTACAGGAAAAGAAGGATTTGTAGCTGGGGCGCCCTGCTCCCCAGGCATCACTTTCCCTGTGCTCCAGGCTTAGAAGAGCCAGTTCTCAGGCGAGCATCCTCTCTGGCCCCTCTGGCCTGGGTTCATAGAATGGGCTCTATCCTTATGAAATCTTTTGAAAGGGTAGGATTTGTCAGAGAGAAATCTTGGCTCTGCCACCTACTGTGTGGCCTTGGGCATCATTTCCCGTGCCCCAGCCTTTGCTTCCTTGGCCATAAAATCAGGAGATTGGACTAGATGCAAGGTTTTAACCTCTTTGTGGATCATGAAACCTTTATGGAAACCAAGCTAGACCCCAAGTAGGCAGCTAGGTGACTGGGATTGCTCTGGTTATAAGGAATTCTTCCCCCCACCCCGACCCTTGCATCAAGATGAAAACTGCCTCCACCGCTTGCACCTACTGCTACCTACGCCCTTTGTGGCCAAGCTGAATCAGTCGACATGATCTAGAACCCCAGATTTCCATACCTCTCTCTCTTTGTCTCTCTGTCTCTCTGCATCTCTATCCACCTCTTCCCCTTTCTTTGTTTCTCTATGTGTCTCTCTCCACCCTCTCCCTCCACCTCACTCTTTCTTCCTCCTTCTCGTTGTTTCTTTCTCTGTCTCACTTGTCTTTCTCATCTCTCTCTGCTCCTCTCCTTTCTGTTTCTTCCTCCATCTCTCTCTACCCTCCCCTCCTGCCCTCTCTTTCTCCACCTCCCCATCCTCTCTCTCTCCCTCCTCAGTCCTCACACTATTCTCCATCCTCACTCTCACCTCCAGTCCCTCAATCCTTCCCTGTACTCTGGTTATCACCCCAGCTTTGGGCATCTTCCCTCACTTCTCTACCTTAATAACCCTTGATCATTTCATCCATCCACTGTTGGTTCTTCACGGATTCCTTGCCCCTTGCCATGGTTATTCGTTTTTTGCCAATTCCCTTCCCCCAACCTAAGGTTGTTACCCTGACCATTCAAGTTTCCTTCAAAACTCAGCTCAAATGCCATCTCTTACATGAAGCCTTTCCTGATTTCCCCTCCCCAGCTGCCAAGGCCTCCATCTAACTCAAAGTGCCTTGCGTTTATTATAATAATAGTAATTAATATTGATAATCAAATGCTATAATTATAAAGTGTTTAGCACAATGCTAGCACACAAGAGACCCTGTGATGTTGTTTAGTTGTTCAGTTGTGTCCAACTCTCTGTGACACCATTTTGAAGTTTTCCTGGCAAAGATACTAGAGTGGTTTGTCATTTCCTTCTCTAGTTCATTTTACAGATGAGGAAACTGAGGCAGGCAGGGTGAAGTGACTTGCCCAGGGTCACCAAGCTGATAAGTGTCTGAGATCATTTGAACTCAAATCTTCCTGCCTCCAGAACTACTGATTGCTTAGCTGATCCCAGGTGTTAGATAAATGGAAGCTATTATGATGGTCATTATTAATAAATACTCGATTTCTTCCTATGTGTGTATATATACATAAATAAATGTGTATCTATGTGCATGCGAGTATATGTGTTTATATGTTGTGTCCCCCTGGAAAGAATGTCATCTCCCTGAGGGTAGGGACTAGCTTACTTTTGGTCTCTGGAGCTCCCAGGATCTGCTATATGGCGGGTGCTGAATAAACATTTATTTCCTTGATTCCCTCTCTCTGCCCCAACCTAGAATCATTGACCTCTAATGGCCTACATTTCTTTATCATTTGAGGCTTTGCAAATGCTTTACAGAAATGACCTCATTTGAGCCTGGGAACAACACTGAGAAATAGGTGCTATGATCATTCCCATTTTAAAGATGAAGAAACTGAGGCTCAGAGACCCTTGGGTTACATTGCTGGCGTCAAGATAGTATTCCCATGTTGCTACCTTTCGGACTGACCCTGGAGGGAGTCACATAGCTATGTGGTTTGGATTTACTACTACTGAGTTATATTCTTTAATATCAACGGAGTTCTCCCTACTGCACAGCAATCCTTCAACCTCCCCTGTTCAACTCCCATTCTCTCTGACTCTCCCTCCCCTATTCCTGGAATGCTCTCCCTCCTCCGCTCTACCTAATGGTGGTCCTGGCTTCTTTTAAGTCCATTTACAGGAAAACTCCCCCAATGTCTTTTCTTTTTCTTTCTTTTTTTTTTTGGAAGGCAATAGGGTTAAGTGACTTCCCCAAGGCCACACAGCTAGGTAATTATTAAGTATCTGAGGTTGAATTTGAATACAGGTCCTCCTGACTCCAGGGCTGGTGCTCTATCCATTGAGTAACCTAGTTGCCCCTTCCCCCAATATCTTTTCATTCTTGAGCCTAAACATGGGTTAATTATTTACCTAGTATATAGTTTGTTAGCAGTATATCATTTATTAGTATGTGTTTGTTGTTTTGTGGATTAGATTATAAACTCCTTGAGGGCAGGAATTGTCTTTTGTCTCTTATCCTATCTCCAGGATTTAGCTCCAGTGGCTTGCAGTAGTAGATCCTTAATAAATGTTGATTGATTTTATTCACTGCTTAAATTCAGAATAAAAATAAATAAAAGCCTGTCCCTTAACCCAGCCAGTCTCTCATGTTATCATCCTCTAAGGAAGGGTCATCTCCATTCATTTCCTCCATTTCCTTACTTCCCACATCTCAATTCCAAGCAATCTGATTTCTGTCCCCACCATTCAATGGGAAAAGCTCTCTCCCAGATTAGTAATGGTCTTCATCATCTGACACAACACCCTTTTGTTAGCCCTCATTCTGTTAGACTTCTCTGAAACTCTTGAGTACCGATGCCCATCCTTCTCTTCCTGGGCTCTCTTCTTTCTTGGCTTCTACAACACTGCTTTCTCCTGCTTCTACTGGTACCTCTGTGGATGAGCTTTCTCAGGCTTCTCATCCTTTTCTCTTTCATCCTCAAAGGCTCCACCTGGGGCTCTCTTCTCTTCTCTCCATATATACTCATTTGGTGATCTCATCCATATATAGCAATAACAGATATAATAACTATTGCTATGCAGATAATTTCCAGATCTAGATATTCAGCTCTTGTTTTACTCTCTCTCCTAAACTATAGTCCCCATCATCAACTGTCTCCTGGAATCTCAACCTGGACATTCTGTAGGCATCTCAAACTCAACATTCGCCAACCTGACTATTTCTATGGAAGACACCAGATTTGGGGTTCATTTGGAGTCATTATTCGCTCCTCACTTCCCAGCATAGTTCTGATCTAATTAGATGCTGGTTTGTTGTTTCTAACCCCCCCCCAAACCCACAATTCTTCTATCCACTCATATGGCCACAGAAGTGTGCTGGAAAATATTTAACCATAAGCTCTGGGGTTGTTCATAAGACACGCTTTTAAGTCTAATATGCATTATTTTGTTTGTTTGTTGTTTTGGTTTTTCTTGGGGTAGTGAATTTGTGACTTGCCTTAAGTCACACAGCTAGTAAGTATTAAGTGTCTGAGGTCAAATTTGAACTCAGGTCCTGCTGACTCCAGGGCTTTACACTGTGCCACTTAACTGCCCCCCTAATATGCACTACTAACATTTTCTTCCATTACTTTCTTAAGTCTAGAAATCAACAAAATAGTAAATCAAGCCCTGACTTGTAGAGGTTTTCCCCCTTCCCTTTCCTTCCTACCTCCTTCCTTTTTTCCTTTCTTCCCTCCCTCCCTCCCTTCCTTCCCTCCCTCCCTCCCTCCCTTCCTTCCTTCCTTCCTTCCTTCCTTCCTTCCTTCCTTCCTTCCTTCCTTCCTTCCTTTTTTTTCCTCCCATATCCAAGTATAAATACTCACACTTAAAATTTAACAATTGGTTCTATTCAGGCCCTTGTTTGTACCTTTCCACCTGGCCCCTTGCAATTACCTCCTCAGTGGTACCCCTGACTCCCTTCTTAATCTATTCTCCCCATAGCTGCCAAAGCCACTGACATTGTAAAAAGGAAGATGGAACCATGTCCCCCGCCCTCTTAAAAATATAAAATGTCTTCCTATGGACTCTAGAATAAAACAGCTAGGTATTGTGAGCCTTCCCCAATATGGTTCTTTCCTCTCTTTCCAGTGACAGATTTCAGATGTCACCTCTCTTTCTAGTCTCACTGAGCTGCTAAACTCATTTGGAACAGAATATTTGATCTCTGGCCTCCAAGCCTTTGCTTAAGTGAAATGCCCTCCCCCATTGTTAGAACTCTCATTCTTTACTTTGCATTACTAGCTATGCAAATAGTGGTGTATATTTTGAATCTCCCTCAGGAGAATGCAAGCCCCCGGATCAGGGTCTGTTCAGCTTCTAGAATGATGCTGACATACTCAAGTGGGCTGAAATGAATTGAGTCCCTTCCAAGGAAGGGGAAAAGTTAATATGAACACCCAAAGGTGAGGGATGGGCTATCCAGTGCAGAGAACGTCTGTACTAGGTTTGGCTGAAACACAGAACACAGGGAGAAGACTGATCTGGCATCAGAAGCCAGGTTGTGGTGGGCTTTAATGCCAGACAGAGAGGTCAAGACAACAGGGACCCTCTGAGGGTTTTTGAACAGGTGACTGAGGTCATTGGATGTGTGCCATAGAAAATCACTTTGGTAGGACAGACAGACTACATTAGTAGTCAGAAAACACTACTAGAAAGTGTGCCAAGGGCTAGGGATACAAAGAGAGGCAAAAGACAGTCCCTAGCCTCAAGAAGTGAAGTGAGGAAAGAGAGAGAGACAGAAATTGAGAGAAAGAGAGAGAGAGAGAGAGAGAGAGAGAGAGAAACTGAGGGAGAAATTGAGAGGGGGGGGGGAGAAACAGACAGAGACAGACAGAAACAGAAACAGAGAGAGAGACAAAAACAGAGACAGAGAAGTCTACTGGACCTCTAGTAATAGTAGTAGTAGCGGCAAAAGTTCAGGTGAAAGGTGATCAGGGATTAAATTTAGATGATGCTTCTGTGTGAGTAGTTAAAGACTGAGAGAGGGAAACAAGATGAGAGAGAGATTGAGGGAGTAAAGGTGAGGAAATGAGGGAAATAGATTAAGGGAAAGGAACAGATGGATGATTGAGAGATCAGTGGGTTGTTTGAGTTCATTCATTTCTTTTCCTCTCACTTAATCCCTTAGTCCTCTCCTCTCAATTCTCCATCTCTCTTCTTAGTCCTCCACCAATCTCACCTTTCAATCTCTCTCTCTCTCTCTCTCTCTCTCTCTCTCTCTCTCTCTCTCTCTCTCTCTCTCTCGTGTATTTCTCCTTGATCTTCTCCCTCTTTTTCAGGATCTCTCTCTCTGCCTTTCTACCTTTGTTTCTGTCTCTGTCTCTTTCTCTCTTTCTCTGTCTATCTCTCTGTCTCTCTGTCATCTCTTTTTTCTTCCTATTCTCTCAGACTTTTACTTTATCTTTCTTCCTTTACCCAAATCCCTCATCTCTCCCTTCCTTTCAATCTTTCTCATTACTCTTCAGCTCTCTCACACCTCCCTCAGTCCTTCATTTCTCCCTCTGTCTATCTCATTTGCCCATGTCACTTCCCTTCCCCCATCTATTTCTCTCCATCTCTCTCTATCCCCCATCTCTGAGGGGACAGAAAAGCAATGGCCTAGAAGTGCTTTCTAAAATCTCCTTGGTACAAGAGAAGGGTTGCCCAGAGGGAAGAAGTGGCTGATAACTGGATTTGGCGGGAGGCCTCAGCATCCCAGACTCACAGAATCTCAGGGTTACAAGGGACTTCAGAAGCACCCAGTTCAAACCTTCCCCCATTGACAATCCCCTTCATAGCTTAGCTGACAAGTGATCCTCCAGCCTGCACCTCCAGACCTCCAGCAGTAGGGAGCTTGCTACCTTCTGGGGTAATTCAGCCCACTTTTGGACAACTCTAATTATAAGGAATTGTTCCCCTTGCATCAAACTGAAATGTCTCCATAGCTTCTACCCAAAGTTCCCCACTCTGCTCTTTGGAGCAGAGATGAATAAGTTTAAAGCCCCCTCTTGTGACAAAGCTTCACATACTAAAGTCAGTTCTCATTCCCCATCCCACCCCCAACCTCCAGTCTTCTTTAGACTAAACTTTCCCAGTTCTTTCCACAAATTCTCATTTGGCATGAGCTCTGTGACCTTCTCCATCTGTGACCACTCTCCAGCTAATTAAAACTCTTTTGGGGGTTATATATTGTGATCAGGAGGACTAGCACCTCTGCTGTGAGGGCTGCTCATCCACTCTTGGTGTCCACCTGAGACACCTGTGGATCCAAGATGCTGTAGCATGTACAGTGACCACCTCCTGGTAAAACTGTCCTGGCAGATGGGCCAAACCAGATTGATAGTAATTGAGGGGTCTCAAACCCATTGATGAGTTAGGGAGATGTCTACCCCAAACATGTGAAGACTTCCCCAGAAAATGATTAGATGAGAACAATTTGTTCCAACAACCATGAAGGTGGCTAAGCAGGTGCTGTGGAGCACTTAGAGCTTGGTCAGACATTGAAGAAGGTTTTTTTATTGCCTCCTGGGCAATCACCAGGGATCCTGACTTTTGTCCTATTCCAGAAGAATGTAAACTCCTCCATGGCAGGCACTTTTTTCACTGTTTTATCCTCCTATCTCCAGTTCTTTGATACATAGTAGATGCTTAATGCATAGTGCTTGGTGGGTTGGATTAGATTGGACTGAATTGGATGAAAGCTTTCATTCCATTCACTGGGAGATTCTACTGGAAACCTTGTTCCATGTTGACCCACTGATGACTATTCTTTGGACATGCCAAGTCCATCTAATCAGGCCATCCCCTAAGCAGAGCATGAAACACCTGGGACCACTCTCCATTCCCCCTTTCCTCTCAGCCTTCATGAAGACACAGCAGCCCAAACAAGATTAAAATAGAATTGGAAAATATTTAGCAGAATAAAAATACAATAAAGCATAAATAATATGACATTTAAAAACTAAATCAATATGTAATCTGCAGGGATCCTTATATATAGGTTAGTGTCCCATTTCTATTTGAGTTTGATACCACTGATCTTATGCACATTTTTCCATCTTGTCCACAAGGATAGCACAAGCTGCTTTGTCAAATGCTTTGCTAAAATCTAGAGTAGAGGAGTTGATGTTCCCCAATCTACCAGGGAAGCAACAAAAACAAAGAAATATATAAATGTGTAAATATATTTATATATACATATGAAGTCTAGTCCTGTTGCTTCTTTTCCAAGATGAATCATGCCTCTAATAGTAGCCTTTAGAACTTTGTTCGGGAATAGAAGCCAAGTTCACTGGCCTGTAGTTTGTCTTCCTGAACACCAGCCATAAGTTTCTTGTGATCATTAGGAGGGTAGCAGCAAAAATCATGATTTGAAAAATCATGGCAAAATTTGGTTACCCAGGAGAAGTTCTTCAGTATTGCACATCCATTTCATGACATCATGTTTCATGACAGACCATGGGTTCTGGCTATGGATGATGATCTCAAACGTTCCCAGTCACTAGTGGAATAGAGCCGGGTTGTATGCTTTCCAGTGCTTTTTAGTAAGATGTTTTCTATGATGTCAGATGTCTTCAGTGAAGGTGAACATGACATCAAGGTCAGCCACCATAAATTATATAACTTGAAAAGGCCACAAGCCAAGACTAAAGTGGAGGGGGGAAACCATGAGAAGGAAAAAGAAACATAAAACAAATTTTAAAAAATGAAAATAGTCTGTTTTGGTCTTCATTCAGATTCCATAGTTCCTTCTCTGCATGTGGATGTCATTTTTTTTTTAGGTTTTTTCAAGGCAACCGGTTAAGTGGCTTGCCCAAGGCCACACAGCTAGGTAATTATTATTAAGTGTCTGAGGTTGGATTGGAATCCAGGTACTCCTAACTCTAGGGCCGTTGCTCTATCCATTGCACCACCAAGCCGCCCCATGTGGATGGCATTTTTTACCACGTCTTTTAGAATTGTCCTTGAGCAATAAACTGTTAAGAGGAGCTAAGTCCATCATAATTGATCATCATACAATGTTGCTGTTAACATGTACAATGCTCTTCTAGTTCTGCTCATTTCACTCAGCATTAGCAAGTCTTTCCAGGTTTTTCTGAAGTCCAGTTGCTCATGATTTCCTTTTTTAAAAAATTATTTCTGCAAGGCAATGGGGTTAAGTGTCTTGCCCAGGGTCACACAGCTAAGTATTAAATATCTGAGGTTGGATTTAAACTCAAGTCCTCTTGACTCCAGGGCAGTGTGCCCTGTGCCACTGTGCCACCTAGCTTCCCTACTGCTCATGATTTCTTACAGAACAATAGTACCCCAATTTGTTCATTCATTCCCCAAGTAATGAATATCCCTTCAATTTCCAATTCTTTGTCACTACAAAAGAGCCACTATAAAAATATTTTTGTACATGTGGGTTTTTATCCTTTCTTATTATGTCTTTGGAAAACAGACCTAGTAGTAGTATAGCTGGATCAAAGGGTATGCACAGTTTTTTTTTAATAGATTTTTTTTTTTTGCAAGGCAAACTGGGTTAAGTGGCTTGCCCAAGGCCACACAGCTAGGTAATTATTAAGTGTCTGAGGCTGGATTTGAACTCAGATCCTCCTGACTCCAGGGCTAGTGTGCTATCCACTGTACCACCTAGCTGCCCCGGTATGCATAGTTTTATTGCCCTTTAGGCATAGTTCCAAATTGTTCTCCAGAATGGTTGGATCAGCTCACAGTTCCACCAACAATACGTTAGTGTCTCAGTTTTCCCACATTTCTTCCAACATTAATCATTTTCCTTTTTTGTCATGTTGGCCAATCAGATAGGCGTGAGGTGGTACCTCAGAATTGTTTTGTTTTACATTTCTTTAATCAATAATGATTTAGAGCGTTTTATCATGTGACTATAGATAGCTTTAATTTCTCCATCTGCATGTTCATATCCTTTGATCATTTATCAATTGGGGAATGACTTGTATTCTTATAAATTGAACTCATTGAACTCACTATATTTTAGAAATGAGCCTATCAGAAGCATTAGATGTAAAAATTGTTTCCCAAATTCCTTTTCATCCTGGTTTCATTGATTTTGTTTATGCAAAATTTTTACATTTAATGCAATTAAAATTATCCATTTTACATTTAATATTCTCTATTTCTTGCTTAGTCCCCTTTCCAGAGATCTATTGCTTGTTTTCCTAACTGACTTTTGAAATCTTTTATGTCTAAACTGTATCCATTTCAACCTTATTTTGTTATAAAGTGTGATATTGATCTGTCTAGTTTCTGCCAGACTATTCTGCCATTTTCCCAGAAGTTTTTGTAAAAGAGTGAGTTCTTATCCCAAAAGATGGAATCTTTGGGATAAACAGTAGATTACTATAGTCATTTACCACTGTTTCTTTTGTACTTAATCTATTCCTCTGATCCACCACTTTATTTCTTAGCCAGCACCAAACAGCATTTTTTATAGCTTTTTGTAAGGCAAATAGGGTTAAGTGGCTTGCCCAAGGCCACACAGCTAGGTAAATATTAAGTGTCTGAGGCTAGATTTGAACTCAGGTACTCCTGACTCCAGGGCCAGTGCTCTATCCACTGCACCATCTAGCCATCCCTAAACAGTTTTGAGGACAATGGCTTTATAATAAAATTTTAGATCTGGTATAATTAGGCTACTTTCTTTTGCATTTTTTCCATTAATTCCCTTAATATAATCAACCTTTTGTTCCTCCAATAAAATATTTTTTTGGTAGTTTGATCACTATGGCACTGAATAAGTAATTTATTTAATTTAAGGAGAATTATCAGTTTTATTATATTAACTAGGACTATGAGTAATTAATATTTGTCCAGTTATTTAGATCTGATTTTTATTTGTGTGAAAAGTGTTTTGTAATTGTTTTCATATAGTTTCTGGGTTTGTTTGGCAGGTAGACTCTCAAGTATTTTGTATTGTCTATAGTTACTTTAAGTGGAATTTCTCTTGCAGTATACCTTCCAGGGAAGTACGCATAGATTGATGCATGCATTGCTAGGGTTTGAGAGACTCTAAAAGTAAGTATGGGAGAGAAAAGATATTAGACTGCCTACCACACTGAAGTTTGCTGACCTCATTGCTGTATGCCTGTGAAACCTAGACAGCCTCCCAACACCATGTCAGGAAACTGAATTGCTTCCATTTGAATTGTCTTAAGAACATTCTGAAGATTACCTGGCAAGAAAACGTACTGAAGTTTTCTCAATCTAAACCACCAAGTGTTCAAACTTTACTGCAGAGAGCACAACTCCAGTGGACTGACCATTGATGACCTCATTTACATGCCCAAAAGACTATTTTATGGCAAAATCATATAAGGCAGGTGCCCACATGAAGTTCTGAAGAAGCAATATAAGAACATTCTCAAGGTTTCTCTGAAGAACTTTGGAGTTAGGAAACATGGAAGACACTGGCACAGGACTGGATGTCCAGTATGATGTGCCCTCATCTAAGAAGGTACTATGTATTATTAGCAAAGCAGACCTGCACTAGTTCAAAAGAAACATAAGATGAGCAAATCTAAAGATCTCACCGTTGTGGTCTGTTTGTGTCCAATCATGGGACACTGTCTAAGCCCCTACTGGTCTAGATCTATGTGTAGCTATGGTAAATTCTTCAACTTGAAAAGGCTACAAGCCAAGACCAAAGTGCAGGGACTGTTGGTGCAGGAATTTCTATTTGTATAAGTAGGATGCGCTGTATCTTGATCCAGACATAATGCTGTCATTTTGGTCTTCTTCAGAATGCAGGACAACAACCAGAAGCAGACCAATTTCAGAACAAAGGCAATTGAATAAGTTGGTTCACTCAAGAGAAAAGAGAGAATTTTAAATCCATTCATTTAACATTTATTAAGTGACTTAATTGGACTCTGCTAGGGATTGGGGATAAAAAGACAAGATGCACCCAGTTCCAGCTCTCAAAGGCCATACCACTTGGAGAAAGAAAATACAATATAATTAAAAAAAATTATAGATGAGAATCATTAGAGGTTTCTCACAGGAGCTCATTTCTGACACCGATAGGATAGAATTAAATGAAGCATTGTTTCCTCATCTGTAAAACAAGGGGATTGAATTAGATGACCTCTGGGGTCCCTTCCAGCTCCAAACACACACATATACTTCACATAAATAAATATATATATATATATATATATATATATAATATAATTAATGTATGGATATATATATGTCTACACACATTATGTATGCATGTACCTAGTACTTCTGATGTGAGGGTTGCCCAATCCTTTTCAGAGTTGCTTTCCGCTTTTGGTATCCATCTGTGGCTCCAAAGAAGTTGTAAAAATGCCCAGTGGCCATATCCTGGTAAACTGTTTCAGCAGACAGGTTAAACCAGGTTGAGGGTAACTGAGGAGTCTCAGACCCCATGAGTTAGGGGGACATCTAACCCAAGTAGGTGAAGTGGAATGAGCAGATGAAAACAACTTGTTCCAATGGCCATGAAGGTAGCTGGAGCAAGTGCTGTGGAGCTCAGAGCTTGGTTAAACATTGAAGATGCCAAGGTTATCCACTGCATCTAGGCCATGTGTGACAACTCTAAATGCAGCTATTGCACTGCTGATAAAAGGCTAGTAGCCAAGACCAAAGTGGAGGGAGTGTTGGTGCAGGATCTTCTGTTTGCATATGATTGTGCACTCATCGCAGCTTCTGAAGCTGAGATGCAACAAAGGATGGATAGGTTCTCTGTTGCTTGTGCTCATTTTGATTTGAGAACAACACAACTTAAGAACTCAACAATGAACACCAAGAAAACCCAGGTGCTCCATCAGCTAGTACCACACCATCCATTTGTGGAGCCATCGGTTACAGCAAATGGAGAAGTTTTGAATACTGTGGACAAGTTCATTTACTTTGGCTGGGTACTTTCCACAAAGGTACACATTGATAATGAAGTTGGCTCATGCATTGCCAGAGTTAGCTCTTTGGGAGTTTCCAAAAGAAAGTGTGGGAGAGAAGAGGTATGACTGACACCAAACTGAAGGTCTACCAAGCCATTGTGCTGACCTCTATATTGCTATATTTCTGGGAAACCCGGAAAATCTACTAATACCATGTCAGGAAAATGAATTGCTTCCATTTGTCTTAAGATTTTGAAAATCACCTGGCAGGAGATGATACCATATACTGAGGTCCTTTCTAGAGCTAAACTGCCTAGTATTCAAACTCTAATACAGTTCCATTGGACTGGCCATATTGTTCAATTGCCAAATGTATGCTAGTCAAAAAGACTATTTAAGAAGTCACAGGGCAAGCACTCACAGGGAGGGTCAGAAAGAGGGATACAAGGACACTGCAAAGGTCTGTTTTTGGAACTTTGGAATCAATTGTACAACACTGGCACAGGACCACCCAACATGGTATACCTTCATCAGAGAGGGTGCTGTGCTCCATGAGAAAGCAGGATTGAAGTAGCTCAAAAGAAACAGTAGATGCAAAAATTTCAAGAAGACACCCCAAATATTTTCATGGACTATTTGTACCTGAGATCTGCAGTAAAAAGCATTCCAAGATCATATTGGTCTTTCAGTCATAGTCAGAAACACATTAAATTGATTCTTAGATAGTGATGACATCACATTTTGGTCCTTGTTGAGAATGTAGGTAAACCATATCTATCTATCTATCTATCCATCTATCTATCTACCTACCTACCTTTCTATCATCTATCTATATATGTATGAATGAATCAGGACTTGAGCCAAATCTGACCTCAGACACTTTAGCTGTGTGACCCTGGGTAAGTCACTTCACCCTGATTGCCTCCCATCCAGGGCCATCTCCAGTCATCCTGCTTCACATCTGACCTCTGGACCCAGATGGCTCTGGAGGAGAAAGTGAGGCTGGGGACTTAGCACAGCACCCCCCGCCCTCACTCAAACCTAAATGCTTTGCTTGTTGGGGCATCATCCCCCTGATGTGGTTTTCTTTGAGAAGGAAGGACAAACATCAATGTATGTATGTTTCTGTAAACACACCCTCCTAAAGATGAGACAAATATACACATGTGTATGTAGCTATGTATGTATATATAGATTTTATGGAGAAGGCTGAAAAGTGAAAAATGAGGAAGAGGGAGAATACTTCCTACCTACATATATCTGCCAAGCCAGATACTGTAGAGAGAAGCCAGCTACAATAAAGGAAGACTAGTGGTAGATAGGTCCAATAATTCACAGGAGACAAAATCCAATAAAATCCATGGGCTCAGATGGCTATACACAAATGTATGAAGTACAGGTAATAAACAAGTTGAACAAGAGATATTTATGTTGGTCATATTTTTATATATACTTGTTATATCCCCAATTAGAATGTCTTTCCCATTAGACTGTAAGGTCGTGGTGAATAGGGACTGTTACATTCTTTAGATGTGTCAAAAAATATTTCCTTAGTGCCTGTGTTGTAGAGCACAGGGCCAGGCTCCTTGGAATTTCAGCACTCAGCTCTCAGAACAGTGTCTACTCATAATGTCTTTAATATTTGACTGATTATTGATTTATTAATGCAAGAAATTCCACCCTTTTGACCAAATTCAAAGCAATTATTGAGGCCTGCTGGAATGGAGTTTATAATTGGATTATATTTATTTAAGGATATACCTTTTTTGGAAAAAATAAAATTGAAGTATTAATGTATATTAAAAAGATAAAATGTGAGGACATCTAGGAATTGGAGGATGGAAACATGAGGCAAGATCAATGGAAAAAAGAAACATGGGAGTGTACTACAGACCACCAAGACAGGAGAAAGACATAGATGAAGAGTTTGCCAAAAATCAAAGCATCATAAAAAAAAAAAAGCCATAGTAAGAAGTTATAGTAAAAACATCTTTCTCATCAAGCTGGAACACTTTTCCAAAAATACTCATTGTGTCAATGGGAAGATTGAATGTTCATAGAATTCAAAAGAAGCACAAATGGTCAAGATAAGCTATGCCTCTAGTGCCACCATTCATTCGCACTCCCCCCAACGCACTTTTCTCCTGATCTCTCTGCTCTGCTACTAGATGGCATTTGTGGCTTCTGATGTGTGGTCTTTGTCTCCACTTTCTCCAGCTTCAGGATGGGGGAGCTGAAATTCTAGCCTGTTACTACTCTGAACTATGGGGAAAGGACTGGAACCCCCAAAGTCTCCACTCTTGTTCCAACATCTCCCAAGGAGGGTCCCAGCTCCAGGCTCTTCTCCTCTGATCAAATCAACTCATGTTGACTAGTTTGTTACATTCCCTCTGTAGCCAGGTCCTTCTCATGGCACCACTGAGTGAGGAAGAATGACACCCCCTCCCATTTCTTGCGCCCTTCTACCCAAAATGACTTCATCTGTTTAGAGGCCCCTGGACGGGAATTCTTAACCTAGGCTCCGTGGAACTCCAAGAGATCTGTGGCTTGGTTCTTTTTTTAAGTCTTTGTTTTCAATCAACTGTAATTAAGAATTTCCTTCAACTACTTAAGAATGATTTTGCCCAGGCCCCATGGGCTTTGTTGGGCCTGTCTGTCCAAAGGGGCCAGGGCTTGGAAGGGAAGAACCCCTGCTCTGGACTTTTCCCTGGGACTCATTTCCTGTCCCTCGAGTTCCATGCCCCCCGACTCTGTGCTTCACTGCGCAGGGGCTTCTGAGGCAGCTCTGCCCCTCTGGGCCTTGTGCAGGGCAGGCCCGCTGCCACCCGGGGCACTCTCCTCGCCCCCCTGCCCGGGCCGCCTCCCACACTGGGGTGTCCCCTCGTGGCTCCTGACCGGCCTGTACCCGCCCCCCACTTTGCACTCCCCCCACGTGCTGCGGCCGCGCCGGGGGAGGGGCAGGCAGGGACCGGACGCGGCGCCGAATACCAATTTCCCGCGCCGAACCCCGCCTCCGCACGCCGGCCAATCGGAACAAGAGGCTCCCGCCCGGCTCCGCCCCTCCTGGCCGCAAGGGCCAATCGAGCGCCGGCCGGCCGGAGCCGGGCTCGCAAGCCTCTGGCGCCACCGCGTGGCCGTCGCTGAGGCAGGAGGCGGGCCCTCGGCGCAGGCGCAGACGGCCGCTAGGGCTACGGAAGTTCCCAGGTGGAAAGCACGTGTGGGCCGGCCCCGCCCCGCCGGCCGCCCCTCCCCCTCCCGGAGGGGTCTGGCGGGACCGCGGGGTGCCCCCTGGCAGAGCCCCTGCTCGCGGCGCCCCTCCCTCCTCGGCCAGGCCCGCGGGGCCCAGGTCCTTCCGGGCACCATGCCCGGGCAAAGCTCTCCAGAGCGGCAGCAGCCGTGGGTCAGAAGCACCCCGACCGCCAGCCCCCGCCCCCCCAGAGCCCCCCACGGAAAGGACACACCCCAAGAGCTAGGAAGAACAAGGCATTTATTAATGAATCCGACGTGGTGTGTCCTAATGTTTCTTGTTGGCAGCTGCCACCTGCAAGAGAGCAGAGGCGGGTGAGGGGGCGCGGGCTGACCGCGGGGTGCCAGCCAGGGCGGGGAGCCGCCGCCCTCCCCTCCGCACTCACCTGTCCCGCAATTCTGTCCAGGTCTCTCTGTCCCTGAGGTGTCAGCTTCCGGCCCCTGCGGAGGAGCGACAGGTGAGGGGCGCCGTCGGGGCCGGCGGCCCCCCACGCCCGCTCACGGCCCCGGCCCCCGCTTACCCGTCCTGGTCCTTCTCCACCATCTTGAGCCCCTCGAGCGCCTGCAGCACCCGGCGGGCCACGCTCTTGGAGCCCCTGCTGAAGTGGCTGGGCATGACGCCGTTGCGCTGGCGGCCCCCGTAGATCTTGGTCATGGAGCCCACGCCGGCGCCGCCGCGCAGGTACAGGTGGCGGGCGGTGGAGGCTGCGGGGGGCGGCGGGTCAGCGCGGGCGGCGGCGCGGCGCGGCCCGGCCCGGCCCCGGCCGCCCCCCGGCCCAGCCGCCCCCCAGCCCGGCCCGGCCCCGGCCGCCCCGCAGCCCCCGCCCGGCCGCACTCACCCGCCCGCGTGTAGAACCAGTTCTCGTCGTAGGGCGCCAGCTCCTTGTGCTTGGCCAGCTTGACCGTGTCCACCCACTCGGGGACCTTCAGCTTCCCTGACCTGCGGGGGCAGGCGCGCGTTAGCCGCCCCCGGCCCGCTCCCGCCCCCGGCCCGCTCCCGCTCCCGCCCCCGGCCCGCTCCGCTCCCGCCCCCGGCCCGCTCCCGCTCACTTCTTCAGGAAGGCGGCCAGCGCCCGCACGAACTCCTGCTGGTTCACGTCCTTCACGGTGACTCCGGGCATCTGCGGGGGGGCACGGTCAGCGGGGACCCCCGGACCCCCACCCCCCGCCCGCCGGGCCACGTGGCCGCGGCCCCGCGCCCCCGCCCGGCCCGCCCGCGGCCCCCCCGCGAACCCCCGCGGCCCCCCGGCCCCGGCTCCGGCCGCCGGCGCCGCTCACCGTGCGGGATCCGCGCGGCCAGCCAGGGGAAAGGGAGAGACGGGGCTTCCCGGCCGCACAAGAGGGGAGGGAAATCTCGCGAGAGCCGCTCGTCCCGCCCCGCGCCGGTCTCGCGAGAACGGCCCGCCCTTTCCCCCCGGAGCCCACTGGACGGCACGCCTCCGGCCCCGCCCCTTCCCGCCCGGGAGCGCCGGGGAGGGCGGAAGAGCTTCAGTTCCGGGCCCCGCCCTCCGCCGACGGCGGCCACGCCGCGCGTCACGTGGCTGCCCGGGCGGAGGACGCCGCACGTGGCTCGCCGGGCCCGGCCTCCGCGCCTTTGCCCCGGGCCCGGCTCCGGCTCACCGAGGCCCGGGGAGCGGGGGAGGCCGAGGCTGTCCGGGGGAGCGGGCGCCGGGAGCCCCGGCCTTGCACCCCCCGGGGCCCCAGGGCCTCCCAAGAATCCGCACGTTGTGCACAAATGAGTATTTGTGAGCGGCCGCGCCCCGCTTCTACCAGCTGCACGGGGGAGGCGGGAGCGCGGGGTTCGAATCCCGCCTGCTCACCAGCCCCGGGCTCCAGGGCCTGCAAAGGGGCAAGGCCTCTCCAAGGCTGGCACCCCGGCGGAGCCGGGCATGAGGCTCCGAGCCTCCAGAGGGGCCCACGGCGCCTGGAGGGCACTGCCCGTCTGGGTGACCGCGGACGAGTCGCTTCACCCTCTGTAAAAGCTGGGGAAGAAATGGCAAAACCACTTCAGTATTTGCTAAGAAAACCCCAAATGGGGCCATGATGAGGCGGACACGATGGAAAAATGCCTGCGGGGCAACCACAACCCAGTGCCCCAAGCCCTGGACAGGAGACACAGGGTAGTCCCCCGAGGGAGCGGCCCGAGGCCGGGACGGACAGGAAGGCTGGAAGGATGGGCTTTAAAAGCCAAACAGTGTTTGCCACTTCATCCACCTGGCCCAAGGGAGTTGGTTGGCATGGCAGTGCCCAGGTCACCCCTGCCCCGCTTCAGCATCTTGACCATTATTTTGGATTACAAAGGCCCGACGATCCCTAGATTTTTTTTCTTTTAATAAAGATTTTTTTTATTTTGAGTTTTACAATTTGCCCCCAATCTTGCTTCCCTCCCCCCACCCCCACAGAAGGCAATTTGCCAGTCTTTACCTTGTTTCCAGTAAAACATTGATCCAAATTGAATGTAATGAGAGAGAAATCATATCCTTAAGGAAGAAACATAAAGTATAACAGAGAGCAAGATCAGACAATAAGATAGCAGGTTTCTTCCCTAAATTAAAGGGAATAGTCCTTGAACTTTGTTCAAACCCCACAATTCTTTCTCTGGATACAGAAGGTATTCTCCATTGCAGACAGCCCCAAATTGTCCCTGATTGTGGCACTGATGGAATGAGCAAGTCCATTAAGGTTCATCACCCCTTGTTGCTGTTCCGGTGTACAATGTTCTGGTTCTGCTCATCTTGCTCAGTATCAATTAATGCAAATCCTTCCATGCTTCCCTGAATTCCCATCCCTCCTGGTTTCTAACAGAACAAAAGTGTTCCATGACATACATATACCTCACTTTGCTAAGCCATTCCTCAATTGAAGGACCTTTACTTTGCCACCACAAACAGGGCTGTTAAGAATATTTTTATACAAGTGATGAACAAGCGCTAGATTTAAAGGAACCTGGGGCCATGAACTCAAGAAAACTTTCAAAAAAAGTTTTGCCAGCCAAATTTCAATAGAACTGGTTTCTTTGGAAAAGGTCCCAAAGACCTCCAAACCAACTAACCAAGAGTGACAGGATATGAATGGGGTTACAACTCCTGATATCCAATATTAAAATGAGTCCAAATTGAAGGATTCCCTATTGAGCAGTACTTTCCAAACTTTATTTAGCAATTCCCCCTTTCTTTTTTATTTTAAAAGTTCACCCATTTATTTTCTCCCCTTGGTATGTTAAAGGTCACAATGCACTTATTTTCAGTAATGTGAGAGAATAGATTTCAGCAGCTAGTTGGAGTTGAGTTCAAATGGAACCTCCCTGTAAGATCCAGGGCAAATCACAACCTCATTGGCTTCGGTTTTCACAACTATAAAGTGAGGCTCCTAGGACTGTCATGAGGATCAAGTATGATAATATTTGTAAACAGTCCACTGAGCCTGGCCCATGGTGTAGCACGGGGGCCACTCCTCAGAATGGCTCTCTTGGGTTGCTGGTGATCTGTAAGTGCCCACCCACATTGGACACCATGTCACAAGCTCCCCCAGAGCCATCCTCTAGCCAGTTGGTCCTCAAGATGACTGCCAGGTATGTTGGCAGGCAGCATCAGGACACCTCTGCTGAACCCAAGTGCTGTTGATCTCTTCAAGGGCCATTCAAGCCAGTTGGTTGCTTTGGGTGACAGTCCTCAATGTGTGATCAGAAGACTCCCAGAATATCCCAGAGACCTTTCAGGGCATCTGCGGGGTCAAAACTATTGTCTTTTTAGTTTTTGCTAGGCAATGGGGTTAAGTGGCTTGCCTGAGGCCACACAGCTAGGTAATTATTAAGTGTCTGAGGTCGGATTTGAACTCAAGTACTCCTGACTCCAGGGCTGGTGCTCTATCCACTGCACCACCTAGCTGCCCCAAAACTATTGTCTTAATAATATTATGATATAGTAAATCTCAATAGATATAACCCACATCAAGAGAAGCTCTTTGGGGGTCCTTAATAATTTTCAATAGTATCTAACATCTATATTGCTTTTATAGTGTGCTGTGTTTTTTGCAATTGTTGATTTAATTTGTCCTCAGAGCAATCCTGGGAGGGAGGGAGGTACTATTATCAGACCTATTTTACAGATAAGGAAACTGAGGTAAATAGTTAAGTGACTTGGTCAGGGTTACAGAGCTAGGAAAATGTCTGAGGTGAGATTTGAACTCAGGTCTTCCTGACTCTGGGTGCAATGCTGTCTCCATTAGTGTCTAACTGTGGAGAGGAGACCTGCATGTGAAAAGTTGGAGACCCACTTCAGGGCAGAGGGCCCTGAAATCTGTTCTGTTCAGGGAAATGGCTCTAAGTGATTCTTCACCTTACCTTCCTAGCTGACAAAAGTCAGAGTCAGAGCCCCCAAGACGATTGAGTGGTTCTACTTAGACCCCCTGGTCTTCTTCAGTGAGTTAGCCCCTACCATCTGCCAGGTGAGACAGACCCTGCTCTCAAGGAGCTCCCAGGCTGAAGGAGAAACATGCAAACAACTATGGTCAAACAAGATAGAGAAGGTCTCAAATGGGGACAATGCAAGAGGGAGGATTCTAAGATGAAGGGGAACTAGGAAAGGCTTCTTGCAAACAGATGGGGCGTTGTTGTTCAGGCTTTGTTTTTGAAGAGAACAATGAAATCCTGGGTGATGTCTTGATCTGTGTGTGAATCTCCTGTGAGTAAGGAGGTAGAGCTGCCCAAAGTCCTCACCCTCCCTGAGGTCGCCCTGAACAGATTCAAGATGACTGGAAATGGGCCAGGATGCAATGGTTGACCTTGGCTGTCTAAACTAAGGTCTTTCCCCCGTCTCCATTTATCTCAGGCAAAGTCCCTTCAATGACTGAGGGCTGGGTAAGAACCGAGACAAAAAATGCCTCGTTTGTTAGTTGAGACTGGAGGGAAGCTGGAGAAGCCAGGAGATCAAGTTGCTGGAGGAGTGAGAGAATTCTAGGCACTGGAAAATACCTGGAGCTGGGGAACATAAAGGAGGGTGGTGTCACCTAGTCACAAATTGAGAGGGGGGGAGTAAGGGCGAGAAGGCTGGAAAGGTAGGAAGGGGCCAGCTTCTGAAGGACTTTGAATGCCAAGCAGAGGATTTTCTATTTAATTCTGGAGATGAAAGGAGATGCAGGAGTTGACTGAATGGGGAAGGCAGAGATTGCAATTTTAAACAGTGGAGTGAGACTGGAGACTAGAACATCCACAGGCTATATGCACACACACATCACCCCCTCAGTGACATAAGTCCTGTTGGGAATGAAGGAGCAACACTAGGACAGTCTCAATAGTCCAGGCTTGAGGGGATGAGGGCCTGTACCGGGGCGGTGTCATGCTCAGGAGTTGGAATCAAATACTAAGTTGCTTGCCTTCTCAAAGAGGGGGGAGGGAAAACTCAAAACATTTAAAAAAAAATTTTTTAACTTTTAAAAAATTTATCTTTAACATTGTTAAAAAACATTTTTTGAGTTCCAAATTCTCTTTCCTTCTCAAACAGGGAAGTTTGGCTTGAGGAGGCAAGCAATACTATAGTAATAATACCTATGAAATCATGTAAAACAATTTCTTATTAGCTATGTTACAAAAAAGCAAGAACAATAAGGAAAGTTAAAAATTATACTTCAATGTACATTTAGAGTTCATCACTTCTCCCTCTGAAGGAAGACATTTTCATCATAAGCACTTAGAAATTTTCTTGAATTTCTGTAATGATCAGAGTAACTAAGTCATTCTCAGTGGGTCATTACAGTGTTGCTGTTACTATACAGTGATCGCCTGCTTCTGCTCACTTCACTTTGCATCAGTTCATATAGGAGTATTCAAATTTTCTGAAATCATACTCATCATTTCGAACATAGCACAATACTATTCCTTCACAACCACATTTGATAACTTGTAGAGCTAGGACCTTGAGGTGAAGATCTGTAGCATGATGCTGACTTCACTTAGCCTTTTTTGTTCTTGTTTCTTCCCACTCCCTTTTCATTTATTTTATTTTTTTATTTAAGATTTTATTTTTAGTTTTACAATTTTTCCCCAATCTTGTTTCCCTCCCCCCACTCCACACAGAAGGCAGTGTGTTAGTGTTTACAGTGGTTCCATGGTATACATTGATCTCAGTTGAATGGGATGAGAGAGAAATCATATCCTTAAGGAAGAAAAATAAAGTATGAGATAGTAAAATTACATAATAATACAGCATTTTTTTTTTCTAATTTGACAGTAATAGTCTTTGATCTTTGTTCAAAGTCCATAGTTCTTTCACTGGATACAGACAGTATTCTCCATTGAAGATAGCTTGCTTTTGTTTTTGCAAGGCAATGGCATTAAGTGACTTGCCCAAGGTCACACAGCTAGGTAATCATTACGTTTCTGAGGTCAAATTTGAACTCAGGTCCTCCTGACTCCAGGGCTGGAGTTCTATCCACTGTACCACCTAGCTGCCCCCTTTACTGTTTATTTTAAAAGATTTAGGCAACTTTTTTTAATCAAGGGCCATGTGCCCCACTTCTTAGAAAGTTTTAATTAAATCTGGCGTCTACCAAACTATGAGGAAAGCCTAATTAATAAGTTCATATGACTTTTACTTGTTATATTTTTTTTGGGGGGTTGGGGGAATTGTTCTTGGGAGGGAAAGTTATGCGCCAGCCCATCCTAAGGCCAGTTCTATTGAATCCAATTTAAATTCCCTAACTTTTCATACATAAATAGCTTCATTACAATGATTTGATTAAATACTGCCTTTAACTTGTTGGGGCATTTCAGTATCTTGTCTAAGGATTCTGAGTAAAGAACATCCCAACATTGTGGGAGTTCAGCTTGAGATAGGATCTTCTCACTTGCTAAGCACTTGTTTTTGAGCTCGTTCATGTTGAAGACCCATTGAATTTATTTTTAGTTTTTTGTTTTTGCAAGGCAATGGGGTTAAGTGGCTTGCCCAAGACCCCACAGCTAGGTAATTATTAAGTTTGAGGATGGATTTGAACTCAGGTACTCCTGACTCCAGGGCCAGTTGCTTTATCTACTGAGCCACCTAGCTGCCCCTAGAAGACCCACTGAATTTCAAGATAGCAGACATGATCTATAGTATGTGAATAGCAGTAGTGTGGAGATGAGCCATGTAACCCTGTTTAAAACAATGCACTTGAGGATTTAATTTGTATGGATATGCACCACTAGCACATCCGTGATCATCCCTAAAATTTGATTCTGCAATTAAACACTTGTGAATGTTAAAACAGAAATCATAAATGTTAGACTTTAGAGAAGCATGGAAAGAATTACAGGATCTTCTGTGGAGGGAAGGGAGCAGAACCAAGAGAACATTGGACACATCAACAACAACATTGATGATGAACTTTAATAAGGAAGCAGTCCCCCCCAGCAGTTCAGAGATCAAGGACAACCCTGAAGGGCCTGCCTTGGACAATGCTATACCCCCATCCAGAGGGGGAAAAAACCATGGAATCTGAATATTATGATCACTTTTTAAACTTCTCTATGTTTTTCTTTCCTATCCTATGTTTTTCTTTACCAACATAAATGTCCATGTACAACTTTTACTGGACTATTCACTGTCATGGGGAGGGAAGGGTGGAAGAAAAATGTGTAACCCTTAAATTTGCAAATAGATGAACTGTTGAAAAACTATCATAGCATGTAACTGGAAAAATAAAATAAAATTTCTATTTAAAAATGTCTGGGAGCAGCTAGGTGGCGCAGTGGATAGAGCAATGGCCCTGGAGTCAGGAGTACTTGAGTTCAAATGTGACCTCAGACACATAATAATTGCTTAACTGTCTGAACTTGGGCAAGTCACTTAACCCCTCTGCCTTAAATAATAAATAAAATTTAAAAAAGATGTCTAATTGGCAATTGGAGATATGAGATGAGAGGTCAAGGCATAGATCTCAAACTTATCTGAATAGAAATACCAAGAGATTACCAAAAAAAATTGGGAGAAAAGAAGACCCAGAACAGAGCCTTAGGGAACATTCACTATTATCAGGAAAGTTGTGGATAAATATAAAGCAATGGAGACAGAGCAGAATTGGTCAGACATGTGGGAAGAGAGCCATCGAAGAGCAGTCACCACAACCTAGAGAGAGTATTAAGGAGAAAAGGGTGATGGGTAGTCAAAGGCATCAGAGAAATCACGAATGGGGGTAGAGAAAAGTCGGTTGGATTTGTGAAGGGATTTGTAGAAAGCAATTTCAAATGAATGATGAGGTTTGGAGTCAGACTGCAGAGAAGGGGAGAGTGGCAGCAGGTATAGGTGATGTGAGATGAGGGTCAGGGGAGTGGGGGGAATTTTTCAATAAATGGCTGAGAGGGTGAGAGAGGGAAGGGGCGCAGAAGAGGCTTGAGGAAAGGTGGAAGGGCTTAGAAAAACTGTCGTGAGAGGGACAATTAGTCCATTAGGGACTTGTAAAGAGCTTGAGCTTGGGTGTCCCAAATTGGCGATGGGCCCAGGCAGAAGAGTTTTGGGATTTTTCTCAACCCTCATCCAGTAGCAGAAGAGCAGGAACAAAGGCTGGGGCAGCCATCCAAGGTTGGGACATGATGGGAAGAGATTGGTGAGGGGATAATAGGGCAAGGGCCTGACAAAGTAGCCTTGAAGGAAGATTTTAACCAGTATGGAGGAGACTTGGATCAGAAGGAGTCCAAAGGGTGAAAAAGTGGGTGTGGGGCTGCAAGACAAAAGAAGAGGTATATGACAAGATGGCAGATGGTCCTGGCCACTCCAGGAGCTAGGAGAAAAGTGGCAGCAACCTCGCCTGGAACCCTTGGCGGGTTCCTAGGCTCCCCTTCTCCCACCCATGGGTTTGTCTTTAGTTTTACTGTCATTGACTAACTTGAGTTTTATTCCATTGAAAAAAAAGGTTGCATTTGATGTAGGAACTTATACTTGGCTCCAGCCAGTGATTTTGGCCACAAGCACATGCCATCTTGGGAAGCCTGCTCTAGGCAGGGCCTGTCTGCATTAATCACAGAGTCTGACTGTGTGACTTGATAAGAGCCCCCCAAATGAAACCTGGAATCCCTATAAGTGCTGGAGGTAACTCCTGCAGACATGGTGGTGACTTTGAAGGGCCCTGAGCTCTGGTGTAGCACAGACAGGGTCACTGATGCCCAGCTAGGACAGAGGGCAGCCGCTGCTGCTTGGGTCTCAGAGGCTGGCACTGCCCAGGATGGAAGGGCTGGGGGAGCCTCTGCTGAGACTGCTCTCAGTGCCAGGGCTGTCCCAAGATGCTTGCTTGGCCAAGACTTTTTTTTTCCAGGTTTTAGCAAGGCAGTGGGGTTAAGTGGCTTGCCCAAGGCCACACAGCTAGGTCATTATTAAGTGTCTGAGACCAGATTTGAACCCAGGTACTCCTGACTCCAGGGCCGGTGCTCTATCCACTGCGCCACCTAGCCACCCCCTCGGCCAAGACTCTTGCTGGACTTGGGTGAACACATGGAAATGACACATGTATGTTATTCCTGAATGCCTACCTCCAATTAGAGAAGGGAATTTCCTAGAGAACACAAGCTTAGAACCTACCCATTTGGAAGAGGCCATGAAAGCACACGTACATGAGCTTCATGTTTGTGAGGAATATACAATAAGATAATAATAACGATAATGATAAATGTCATTCACATGGCCTGGCTCACATAGCGCCAGCTATTTGCTAAGCCCTCTATGATCATCATCTTATTCGATCCTCCTAACAACATCCCCATTTTCCAAATGAGAACAATGAGGGAGACGGAGGTGAGGTGACTCCCCCCCAGGATCTCAGAGACAGGTTAGGTGCTCTGGGGCCCCCCCAGCTGTGTGTACACACAGGAAAGGTGAGGCAGGCATCTCCAGTGTCCCGGGAGGTGCATAACCACACACTCTCACACACAGGTCACATACACAGGTCACACACACACACACACACACACACACACACAGAGAAGGTTTTTGGTCAGGCCACATCACAGTTTATTGGGAAGATTTGAGCAAGCCCAGATTGAGGGGAGCAGCCCACTCAATACCATAGCCTCCATATCCCCCCCCAAACTGCCAGTTCCTTGTTCTGTTGTAGCAGGGGCCCTCAGCCCAGCAAGGAGATGGAGTCGATGTGGCCGATGTGCAGGGCCACCGAGGGGGCCGGGCTGGGGTGCAGTGAGGATCCCACACCCTAAGCTTTCTTGCCTTTGCTGGTAGTAGCTGGGTCTGGGGGGGGTACAGGATGGGTCATTTCCTCTCTTTCCATGGGGCCTCTCCAGCTGGTGTAAGTCTAAGTGACTTGCCAAGGGTCCTCTAGAGCTGTTAAGGAGGGCCTGGGCTGCTCTTCCTCCCCCTCTAGCCTGGCTCTGATCCTCCCAGGGTCTTGCTTCAGTCTCTGTCCACATTGATCAGCCTGGCACTCAAGGCCCCCAGGATCTTCACTTCACTCCCCTCCCAGCACCTTGTGTTCCCAATCTCCCCCCCCCCCCCCCACTCTCTCTAAGACCTCCTTGCTTTTCCAGGGCTACCTGACCTCCTCCCAACCCAGCTTGGATTCTTCTGACTGTCCAAACCACAACAGTACCTGAGGGGCTGTCAGGGCAGGGCTGGGACCCCAAGGCAGGGCTGGGGGGACCAGCAAGAGGTAGAGGATTCTGAGGAGGCTGTGGGGAGTCCCTCAGGTCCACCAAGGCTTCTGCAGCTTCCCGCTGCTGTTGGTACTCTATGGAGTCAGATGTCTGAGCTGGAGGCCGGGCCCCTGTGGCCTAAGGAAGAAAGGAAGGAGACAGAACCTGGCTTGAAACTGGTGCACTCTGCCCTCCTAGTGCTCACTTCCCCTCCCTCAGTCCACTGCTCACTCTCCTGGCCTCCAGTTCTTTCCCTTGGCTTTTCCCTCCCCCAGACCCAGCTCTCACCTCTCTGGTCTAATGCAAGATTCTGCATGGAGCAGACATCAAGGTTTTGTTTCGTTGGGTTTTTTTTTGCAAGGCAAATGGGGTTAAAGTGGCTTGCCCAAGGCCACACAGCTAGGTCATTAGTGTCTGAGGTTGCATTTGAACTCAGGTCCTCCTGACTCCAAGGCCAGTGCTCTATCCACTGCACCACCTAGCCGCCCCGACATCAAGGTTTTGTAGTCCAGATTTTCATCCAGGACCCAGGGCTTCAAGGATTCAGGTAGTTAGGTCCCCCACCCCCAAATCCTTGAGAAACCCCAGGTTTCCAAAGTTCAGTCTCCTTTTCTCCAAGACCCAGGCATCAGCCCCTCCCTATCCCTGCAGACCCGAGGAGTCAGTCCCCCCTTCCCCTCCCTGCAGGAGTCAGGCACCTGAACCCCTCACCCCCTCCCTTCCCTAGGACCTGGGGCTTCAGAAGCTGTGAGTCTGGCAGGCCACAGGGCTCAAGGATCAATGCTGAACATCTGGAACAAGGAAGGAGTAAAGGGTAAGGGCAAGCTCAGTCCTGGCTGGCTCCCTGCCGGCCCTCACCCTCCCTGGTCAGCTAGACCTCCACCTCATCTTCTGCATGCTCTGGCTCTCTCCATTCACACAGCCAGCACATGGCTTAGACTCTCATCACCTCTTTTCTGGACTGGGCCCTCTGCTTCTAGTCTCCCTCTTTACAGTTCATGCTTTACTACTAAAATAGTTCTCCTTGTTAACAGTCCCCCCCTTCCCCAGAGGATGTTCTCAGCCAAGGTCCTCCAGGGGTCCGCCCAGCTCATTGAAGGTCAGAACGCTCTCTCCCCTGTCACTCTATTCCCAGGACTGGAACCTAGGAGATGCTTCATAAATGCCTACTAACACAATAATGTGTCTCCACCCTGGGCAGAGGGTTGGCATGGTGAAGAGCCAGCTGGCCCTAGAGTCAGGCTGACTGTGGGATCCTGGCCTAGTCCTTTCTAGGCCTCGGTTTCCTCATTCATAAAATAGGGGTGATAACAGCACCTGCCTGCCACAGTTGTTAGAAGGATAAATAAGATAATCATTTTAAGGACATTTTGTAAATGTTAAGGCTCTTGATGCTCATTATTATCATGACCATTAGAATCCTGTCTGATTTTACTTTACTCATTAAGAAACCCAAGGCCTGAGGGATGTGGGACTGAGGTCACACAACCAGGAGGGTGTCATTCACAGCCAGGTCCTTGGATACCAGTGACTTAGCACGTCCCCCTCTGCACTCCCTGGGCTAGGGTCCACTGACAGGCCGTGACACTCCCAACACTGATTGATAAGATGTCAAAGGGAGAAGACTTTCCCTGAGCACACCAGAGAAACAGAGGCAGGACCACCCTGAGGACCCAGGCATGCTGGACCTCAGCCTTTGCTCAGAGCAGGTCCTCACTCACTAAGCCCCACATCTAGGTGGGTGGGGGTAGCGGAGCCCAGGTCAGACCTAACCATGAGGATGGGAGAGGGTGAAAGAAGGAGAAGAGCCTGGGTCCAGGCAAACCTGAGCCAGAAAATTCATTTCACTGCCGGGGGGCCAGTGAAGCTCCTGAGAGAGGATGCCCCTGAAGAACCTCAGAGGAAGACCTGAATTCTGAGAGGTCAGGTGAGGAGGCAGGGTCAGTCTGAGGCCCTGCTGACTGGGGAGATGGGGGCAAGTTGGTACCATGATGTTAACTGCTAACATTTCTACAGTTCCTACAATGTGCCAGCCACTGGATAAATCAGTGTGATCCTCACAACTAACCTGGGAGGTAGGAACTTATTCTCCCCATTTTACAGATGAGGAAAACGAGGCAGACAGAGGAGAAATGATTTGCATAAGTTCATATAGTTAGAGAATGTCTGATTTGCACTCAAGTCTTCTAACCCTAGGCCTGGAGCTGTGCATCTCCAAATGACCTGGTTCCTTCCAGGTCTAGATCCTTTGGTGTGTGTGTGTACACACATATATGTACGTGCACACATATATACACACACACACACACACACATCACTACCCCTGCCCCCAGTCCCTCTTTATCGACCCCCCACCCCCACCCCCCATTCAGGGTCTAGAACTCACGGCTGAGCCTGACTGGAAAGGTCAGAGGGTTCCCCTGGCATGGGGACCACCAGTAACTGACACTGAACTGGGCAGACGGGGAGAGCTCCATGGTTGGTCAGTTGGAGGGAGGCGCCTGAGTCAAAGCCTGGTCCAGGTGAGTAAGGAGAGAAGGAAATGGGGTTAGCACAGGGGTCTCCTCCCAAGTGGAACCTGCTCCTTGTACATCTAACAGGCTGTTGAAGTTCCCAGTCTTCCCCAATTCCTCCCTCCAGGATGTTGGGGTAAGGGCTGGGGGCTGAGCTTCCCTCTGCTTTCTGGAGGACATAGTCCCAGTTCCCATTTTCTCACCAGGGGGTGATTGCAGGGCGATGCCAGACTCCTGGTACAGCAGATGACACCAAAGTGGGGGAGATACTGACAAGGTAGAGGGAAGCCAGGGCCCAGGATTCCAGGGTCCAGCCTGCCAGGACAGTGGTATGGTGTCCAATGGTTTGCTTAGCAGCAAGGTCTGGGGGTTGCTCTCCTGGAAAGGCAAGGTGGGGGGAGGGAAGGTGCAAGGGTGGTTGGAGTGAGGAGGGAACAACCTGGAGCCATAGTTGGAAGGGATGGATGGTCCCTAAGCATATGGAAGAAGGTAGAAAGGAAGCAGTTTGGGGTCCAGAGGATAGGGTGAGCAATAGTCAGACTGACACCCCAGAGGGAAGCAGATAGGAAGTATCTGGGTTGGGGGGACAGCTTACCTTTTCAAAGGGGGTCAGCATGGTCAGGGGAGCTCTTTGAAGGGTCTCCTTAGGCTGGGGGCCCACATTCTCCTTCCTAGCTGGGAATGATAGGAAAGATTTGTAGGGATCATTTCAGTTACCCGTTCTGCTCTACCCCAAAACAGCCATCTCTTACAACCAGCCAGATTCCTCAGCTGCATTGTCCTGCAAACTTTATTGCCCCCAACTTGGCACAGGGTGAGTGTGAAACGCTGGAGAGGGGAGAAACTCTAAGTCTCTGTGCCCCTAGATCATGCTTTCCCTAGCTCCCCCAGATTCCTTCTAGCTCCAGCATACTCCTCTCTTCCTCCTTCAGTCAGAGGGAGAACATTATTTACCAGGTGCCCATGGAGGGGCAGGCCCACATTTTTCAAGGTTGAAAATCTTCAAGGGAGCTACCCCATTTGTCTGGTCCTGAGTCGGGTTTATTTTCTGTTGAGCATCCTGCTCTCTGCGCAGAGCCACTTGGGCAGCCATGACACGCCTTCGTTCCCTGAAAGAGAAGAGTCAAAGGTCACTGGCCATTTAAGGTCTGGGACTGAAGGCCTGGCGCGTGATAGGATCCTGGGATTTGGAGTCGGACGACTTATATTCAAATTCCCGTTCAGCTTCTTACTACCTGTGCAACTGTCACTGATCCTCTTTGGGCCTCAGTTTCCCCTATCTGTAAAGCGAGAGGGTTGCAGCAGATGCTTCCAGTTCTAACTGCTACAATCTGTTGATCTTAAGGCTGAACTGATTTAACAGCTAGGGAGCTAAAAGTTGATGTCTGCAGGGAAGGCTGTGTCCCCCACTCACCCTTAGGAGTGTATAGAGGCCTAGACAGAGGGAGCAGGCAGACAGGAAGCACTTGGGGGTGAAACTACACTCGGGGGAGGGGGATATTCTGAGGGTACTTACAAGATGAGGACACATTTACGACATTCACAGGCCCGGAAGAGACACAGGTGCTTGTGGCCCTTGAGAGGGACAGTGATACCATGGTTGCGACAACGGGCACAAGTCGGGGCACGGCTGGAGGGCTGGCTGGTAGGGGTTGTGGCCCCATCTCCTGTGGCAGCTTCTGACAGGAAATTCTGGTCGCTGGGTACCCCACTTGCCTCCATGGAGCTGGAAGATGAGGGAATAAGGCCAGCTGCCAAACTAGAAGGATCACATGGACAGTCACCCCAACTGCTACCATACCCAGACTACCTTAGACTCTCACACTCTCTCTACATAAACCTCCTTTCCTGTATCTCCCCTTTCTTCAATCATTTCTCCTCAAGTAACCTACCCTAGTATTTATGATTAGCCAGATAGCAGAATAAAATTAATATCAGGATAGAATAATAATATCAATCATATAGAAATATCATGATATAGAACATTAATTCGTTACTATTATAATAAAAATAATACCATTTCAAACTCATTTTGGGTTTAGAGCTCTAATTTCATTGATGTAGAAATTGCCCAAAGTGGAAACCCCCTTCACTAAAGCCAATGGAAATTCATAGCCTTAGAGTTTCCTGAGGTACTGGTGGACTGGGGGAGGGCAGGGAAGGGGGTAGTTTTAGTGGGTCACTAAGTGACTTGTCACGGCCCTAATAACTGTCTGAGGCAAGTACTGAACGTTCCTGACTCCCAATCTGGCCTTCCATCCATGACACCATGTTGTTGATATGTTCATATATTGCTATTATTTCAACATACTGACTGGTGCAAATTTTGCTGTTGCGTTGGATAGCAACTATCATTTCTCAAGGGTAGGGAACTCTCGAGGGAGGAAACTCACCCCCATACTGGTCAGCACCTGTTCCAACTAATTATTTCTAACACTCATTATTTCTGACTCTGGAAAAGTCACTTGACCTCTGCCCCAGTTTCCTTTTTTCTACTTGCTAGAGATATTGTGAAGATGAGATCATATTTTTAAGGTATGATATGATTATTATTCTTATTCTCATTAAGTCACCTGCAGCACTGAGGAGGGAGGGAGGACATTACCAGGACTTACTAGCTCCCAGGTGGACTTCTGTCTCCATTGTTTCATGTTGCCTTTTGTTCAGTGCTATCTGGGATTTGAATTGGTTTTTTTTCTAATGATTATTATCCTCTAGCACAGCAGGATGAATCGAGTAGCACAGAATTGGGGCTAAATGTACTCTCCTGACACCATCATCTTAGGAGACCTGGGCTTTTGAAGGTGATGCCAACAGAATCCAAACTTGAATAGGAGATTCTCCAGACAGAAAAGACAATGACTGTAGATTCATGAGACCCAGCCAAAAAAAAAAAAAAAAAAGTCGCCAAGATTCTGGGCAGCCTTTTGTCCTCCCCTTCCAGTTCCAGGGTAATCCCCCTGAGCCAGTCTGGCTAAGAACAGAGATGCTTATCACCCAAGGGCAGGTGATCTCCCTGTGGGATGATGAAGGGGGGGCAGGGCATGAAGAATCAGACTACTCTGAAACATGTGAGGTTGTTTTTCAGTGATGAGATACTGCTATACAAATGGTGATCTATACACTACAAAAGAAAGTAGAAAGTGCAGCTAAATGGAAAACAGCTCATAGGTTCTCCTTGAAAGTCAGGCATAAGAATTACTTTTTATTGTACCCCAAAAGGCTACAAGAAACATTGCCTGAACTGTCATCTCACTCAGGGCAAGTCCAAGTCAGAAGACCACAACTAAGATTACTATGACATGTGTATCAGGATGTATTGAAGAGAATAGAGAAAAAAATGATTAGAAATCACAAACTTGACCAAGTCTTTCAATTCAAGTATATGCATGGCAAAACACCACATTCAAATATAGTAGGATTTGAAAGCAACCAAAGGCTTGTAGACTTTCAGAAAGTTCATGTCTGCATATCATGAACGTTTTCCCTAAGGAGTCAGTTGGAAAACAGATCAGAAACGACAAAACATTTTAAAAATTAAAATAATTTTATCTGGACAGCAAATGACTGATTAGTTACAGGAAGTCATTAAAATCCAGCTGTCTTGGTGCAGTCAGACCAACACTCAGCTGAAGCAAAGGTCAAAATCAAGACCAAATTGAAAGAAAGGTTAAAGATGAGAAGACAATGTTTTACAATTAGATTAGCTCCAAACCAACTTATTTGAATGAACTACTTTTATTGAAAAATAGGAAATGGATAAAGGTAAAGTAAGTGACTTTGATTATCCCCATTTCTTATAAATTTAATGAAATAAAGCAGTGACTACAACATGAAGGATAAAAGAGCTCAGAAAACATCTCAGAAGTTAAATATTTGTTCTTTGTCACAAACTTAGGGAACAAATTCATCTGCAATACATGGAAGAGAATGGGAAAAGATTCCATTGTAGAAGTGGAAAGAGAAAAATTATGCACAGTATCACCTCCACAAACCAGGGAGAGGCAGCGAAGGGGAAAATGAATCTTCAAGAAAGGCAAGCCACATCATCCCAAGAGCATTTATGGATAAAAATGGGAGGATAAGAAATGGAAGCAAAATGGAAAAAATGCCAGCATTCTTTTAGGGGTCTATTCCCATCTCT
This sequence comes from Macrotis lagotis, assembly GCF_037893015.1. Taxonomy (NCBI): domain Eukaryota; kingdom Metazoa; phylum Chordata; class Mammalia; order Peramelemorphia; family Peramelidae; genus Macrotis; species Macrotis lagotis. The sequence continues at coordinate 908,486,358 of NC_133658.1, forward strand.
GATAACAGTGGCCTCTCCACATTGGCTCTGTTACCAGATGAACTTCATGAGGAAGCAGAAATGGTATCTGAGAAGAAAAAGTGGCTGGACAGGTCTAAGTACACAGAGAAGAAATCTGTACTGAAGGTAGTAACACAATTTTGTTAGCACTGAGGGGATTGATTTTTGAGCTCTCAAAGAAGGGAAGACACCAAACAATTGGAAAAAAACTCAAATGGTATTATTACCAAAAAAGTCGAATGAGAAGGCATCAGCAACTACTGACCCATATGCCTACTTTCTCATCTCTATAAAATCTTTATGAGAATGAACTTCATGTATTGAGGGCATTCTTGATGAAAATCTGACAAGGAAAAAGGCAGGCTTTCACAGCCAATTTTCTATAGCAGACTGCATCTTTACAGCTACACAATTGACTGAACGACAGATAATACAAGGTCTCTCTGTGTTTACTGTTTATTGTTTATAAAAAGGCATTTGACTCAGTAGCGCAAAACTGCCTTGAAAACTCTATACCAACAAGTAAAAGACTCTCACGCATATGATAAAGTCTTCTTAGACCATCTGCTACTAGACAGCTACAGGAATAACTTTGTTCAACAAATCATTAGTGATCAATATCAACTAATCCATAAAGGAGTGTGAACTCTGCTCTCCAGAGGTGCTTGCGTCTATCATGAAGTCTGAATAGAAGAGGAATCTCCTGGAGAGGATTGAGCCCCTGCATCTGTCATGTGACAATGACCTTATTTTGACTGCATTAGGGTCCCCCACCCCACCCCAATCCCCAATGCATTAATCATATCCGGGCATCCTCAAAAGAGATCATCCTGGCAATCCACAAAGGAAAAAAAATCAAATAAACATGTGGATGAAAAATTTCTACTGCACGGACCCTGGCATGCATTTGTACAGCAGTCTGCCTGGGTCAATCTCTCAGCTGTTCATCTTACACAAGCATTGAGGAAGGATGATCAAATCGACTGGACACAGAGCAGGAGGAAGAGTGTGGGCTTTTATGAACCTGGAGAGTGCTCAATGGTCTGATACCTTCCCTGACCTACAAAGCCATCTTTTTTCACATTAGTATTCTCTCAGCAGTACTAAACGGCTGTGATTCATGCAAGACCACAACCCTCAAAGAAGAATCCTGAGAGGCCTGGACCTTGGAGAGAGGGGACTGGTCATAGGATACCAGATGGACAGTCCCAATAATGCCCTGGGATCTAGAGAAAGACCTCTAGGGCCTTAGGATGTCCTGGATGGGAGATTATGGGGCAACACTAAGAAAACAAGATCTGTTAAGGAATGAGTAGACTACTTTTTCAAAACTACAATCTTGGTAAAAGACTAATTTCTTTAGAGAGGACTCAGCCTTCATCTCAGTCACCTTGCCAAACTAGCAAGAAATGAAGACTCTGGGGGATCTCCCCCTATGTTAACTGCAAACTCAGGAGAACAACGACAAAGATGTTGGGAGCCTGGTCCTGCTGCAAGAGACAAGAGATCAGACAGTATTGGACAAGCAGGATAGTCTTGAAGAGCAGTTCTGGACAGAGATATTGTGCAGCTTTCGTGGTTAGGCTACAATGCAGATGAATAGCTTTCCCTATTCTGTTTCTATAGAAAAATCACCTAATTCCCAGTCCAAATACAGTCATTACCCCTCCACCTTAAGGTTTAGAGGTAAGATCTTAGAGAATAAAACTTAAAAATTGTCTAACCTATATTTTTTGTCATTTTATTTTAACTCTATGTTTTTAACATTTGCATATTTTGGGTTGGCAGCAGATAGGGTTTTAAGGTTTGAAAAATGCTTTACACATAGTATCTTATTTGAAAGGGGCAAAAATCCCATCGACTAAGGAGTAGATCAATTTTGATCTGCACTGTTGGAGGGAACATTCATATCTATGTGATCCACTGAAATATGGAAGTAAGAATGTAATGATAATACTATCACATCTAAAATAACAAAATAATATTTGCATTACCTTTCTCTGAGGAGTTTTGTAAATCAAGTGTTTTGTAAACCTTAGTTGTTAAGAGAAATGTGATATAATCTCATAAGGTAATAGAAATGCAAAATTATTATAATTTCAATTTTCCTAGTGTTCAGGAAATTACTACAGTTTTCTTATGATACCCCATGAGAGAAATAGTGAAAATATTTTTAGCCCAATTTTCTAGAGGAGGAAGTAGAAGTTGAAGGAGGCAATGGCCTTTGCCAGGGTTATACACGCCCAGGATTTTGTGGTTCCAAGTCAACCTCTCCTAGCTCTGTGCCACTGGTGCCACACCGGCTCCCTTTCTAATGCCCACCCTATGTCCCACCTCTGCAGGCTTGTGCGTATTGACTGACTAAAGTTTTTCTCTTTCTCCAAGCACTTCCTCTCCTGTTCACTGTTCACTACCTTCCAAGGATCCACCTGAATTGTTCCTCTCCAGCAGCCTCTGATTTACTCACCCCACCCTGGCAGCCCCAACTCACCCCGCTTTGCAACCTAGCTCCCCCTCCCTCCTGGGTCTCTCTTCTTATGCAGTCTCCCCTTCCCCAGCTCTGGACTCCTACCCCCCTCTACTCCTCTCTTTCAAGTCTGATCTTTCCTCACTTCCCTAAGACTTTTCTGGGAGGGGGATGAATGAATGGGGGGGGGGAGAGGTCACACTGTGGAGAGGATTCTACCAGGAGAAGGGAGAAATACAGCATAAGAGACATTGATCACCTAGGGAAGGGAGAAATACTTACACTGGAGAGAGCCTATAAAGGATTGGGGTGGGGGAATATGCGGAAGAGTTATCGTGGAATCTCAGATTGGGAAGGAGCCAACCTTGTTCAATTCTGAACCAGGGACTTGCCTCCTCTGGGTACAACCTAGTTTGTCAATGTCCTTCTTGAAATGGTGCCCAGATGGGCATCCCACCCTTGATGTGGACCCTGCACCTGTCCAAGCCCCCTTTATGGACGGAGCAGGGCTGTCTCTCAAATCAAGCCCAGGCCTTTCCACAGCTCGGTTCTGGACCTCGTTGCTGTTTCACCTTACATATGGCCTCCTCCCCATTCTGGCCCACTGTTCCAGGCTGCCTGGACCTTCTCAGCCTCTCTCTCTTCAGTGTCTTTGGTAAAAATATCAAACCAGAAGGCTCAGGCTGGTCCCTGGGGCAGATTGGGCCACCATCACTTGGTTCACCCCACTCTCTGCTCTAGCTGTTCTATCAGATCCTGCCAGACCAAGCCCAGTGCTGGAGGAAGCTGGGAGGCGTCTAGGTCCACCAGCCCTGGGGGCCAGTGGCACTCTCTCCAGTTAACATCCAATTTGCCTTGTTCAAAAGGAAACCAAAGGGCAACTAGGTGACCCAGTGGATGGAGCACTAGTCCTGGAATCAGGAGTACCTGAGTTCAAATCCAGCCTCAGACACTTAATAATGACCTAGCTGTGTGGCCTTGGGCAAGCCACTTAACCCCATTGCCTTGCAAAAGTAAAACAAAACAACAACAAAAAAAGGAAAACTGGGTTCTCTTGACCAGGTGTTTTTTCAGCAGCTACACTGGCTGACTGGGGCCGTTGCTTTTCATCCTAAGGACTCACAGTGATTCAGTTAATAAGATGTAACAGAGCTGAGCTGCCTGGGGCTCTGACCTCCTTGATGACCCTGGGTTCCAATCACTGCTTATCCTGTGGACTCCAGTCTGAGAAGACAGAAGGGAAGGCTGCCCCATCTGCCCTCCTCAGCCTCATCTTCTCTCTCCTTGGACCTTCACAACAACTCCTCCCAAGACAGTGACACTGCCATCCATGTTACGTGGTTTCCTCCCTGCCACCAGAGCGATAGCCACTCCAGGGGTCCATGTTGGTGTAGGACTTCAATGGAGGATTCTCAAATGTTTGGTCTTAGAATGCCCTGACACTCCTAAAAATTATCAAGGACCCCCAAGAGCCTGTTTATGTGGTCTCTTTGTTTATGTGGTTTTTATTGATATTTGCTCTATTTGGAATTAAAGTCTCTTAGTATGATTATGAATCATTCTCCTTGATAAAATTTAATTTCTTTAGTCCTTTAGTTCTGATCAAAAGTTGGTTCTTGGCCTCTAACTGGGGTTTGTGAGTCTGCATGTTTGCCTCTGCCCCTCCAGGGCTGGGTCTGTGTGAAGTGGCCTGGTGCCCCTCTAATTCCATCTGCAAGTTTGGCTTTCACAGTTGTACAAACATCAGAGTAAAGACCAGTCTGAGAAAGCAGGAAACTGCTCTGGTTATCTCTTACAAGAAACTAAATAAGTTCTTATCATAATGACATTTTTGAAAGGAAGAAATCCTAGAGTTTTATATGTGTAAATCTTATGTGATGACAATATAAAATATCAGATCAAAGTGGGAGGCGGGAGTCCTGACCCAGAACAGACCTTAAGGAAGGTGAGAGAACGATAATGTGATCAATGACATTTTTTTTTAGGTTTCTGCAAGGCAAATGGGATTGCGACTCGCCCAAGGCCACGCAGCTAGGTCATTATTGTGTGAGGCTGCATTTGAACTCAGGTCCTCCTGACTCCAGGGCCGGTGCGCCACCGAGCGGGATCGATGGCGCCTTCAGGAGCAGCGCATCAGTGATTGGCTGGCCGCCTCCGTGGGAGACGCCGGGGACGCTTTTACCTCATTAAGCTCTTGGTTGCTATCTTCAGTGCTCTCCCGTCCGCGCCCCGGGGTTCGGTCCGATCCTGGAGAACAGAACTTGGTGGGCAAAGGGACCCGCAGGCCCCTCCAGGGTTTCCGTCCCTCGGACCACATGCGGATGCCAGCCTGGACCCCTGGCCCTGGCCCCTCAGCCTGTCCCGGGGCCCGCGCCCCCCTTCCCCTGCGCTGCTTCCCTCCAGTAACGGGGGTCGCCCGGGGGGGGCCCGGCCTCCGGCCACAGCGAGCAGGACGGGCAGGGGAGCCCCGGGGGGCAGCGCGGGCGGGGGAGGGGCGGGGACGCCCAAGGCCCGGGAAGCCGAACCCGGCGGCAGCAGCGAGTGGGGGAGGGTCGCAGTCCGCGGGCAGGGGGCGCGGCCGGGGCCCCGCGGGGCCGCGGCCCGGCCACTTACCTCAGCCTCGGACGGCCGCGGCATCCGGCCTCCACGGGCTCGAGGGCAGCGCGGACCCCGCGCCGAGCGAGGGGCGGGGCCTGCCCCCTTCCCGCCTCCCCACGCCTCCGCCAATAGCCTCTCGGCGTTGTAGCCGACGGTAGCCAATGGAGCTTCGAGTCGAGCTTCCCGCTCTTCTAAACCTCAGCCAATGAGGCGTCGAACGGAGCCCGTGGGACAGGAAGCTAAAGCTGAGGCGGCCAATGAAGTGTGGAAAACCCAGTTCGAATCCAAAGAGGTCCCGCCCCACAGGCTGGTGGGAGGGGCCGACCCTCGCCGAGCCGGCTTGGCCGGGCTGGAGCCGCCGACGCGAAGGGAAGAGGCTCGTCCACTCCGGTCAGTGGCCGACGCGGGCCTTGGGCTGGGGTCTCCGCGCCCCCAGCCCGTGCTCTAAGCAGCCGCGTCCTGGGGGTCGTACGGGACAGACAGTAATGACGGACCATGGAGCGGCCTCGGTGATGGAGGGTAATGTGCGTCGTAATGAAAATCATGTTATTTAACAGTAGCACGTGGAAAGCAGAAGCCCCCTCCCCCAGGCCCTGCCCCCGCCCCCCCCGGGCACCGCCTGCGGTGACCCTGACCGCTGCCAGTCCCAGCGCCCTCCCGGGACACCCGGCTGCCCACACTAATGCTTAAAGCCTGGGGGGAGGGTAGATGAAAGACCCCACCCCTCACCCAGAGCCCCCTCATCCAGGGCCCCCCTCACCCACGGCCCCCCTCACCCAGAGCCCCCTCATCCAGGGCCCCCCTCACCCAGGGCGCCCCTCACCCAGGGCCCCCCTCACCCACGGCCCCCCTCACCCAGAGCCCTCCTCACCCAGGGCCCCCCTCACCCAGGGCCCCCCTCACCCACGGCCCCCCTCACCCACGGCCCCCCTCACCCAGAGCCCCTCTCACCCACGGCCCCCCTCACCCACGGCCCCCCTCACCCACGGCCCCCCTCACCCAGAGCCCTCCTCACCCAGGGCCCCCCTCACCCAGGGCCCCCCTCACCCACGGCCCCCCTCACCCACGGCCCCCCTCACCCAGAGCCCCTCTCACCCACGGCCCCCCTCACCCACGGCCCCCCTCACCCAGGGCCCCCCTCACCCAGAGCCCCCTCACCCAGAGCCCTCCTCACCCAGGGCCCCCCTCACCCAGGGCCCCCCTCACCCAGAACTCCCCTCACCCAGAGCCCTCCTCACCCAGGGCCCCCCTCACCCACGGCCCCCCTCACTCACGGCCCCCCTCACCCAGAGCCCCTCTCACCCACGGCCCCCCTCACCCACGGCCCCCCTCACCCACAGCCCCCCCTCACCCACAGGCCCCCCTCACCCATGGCCCCCCTCACCCAGAACTCCCCTCACCCAGGGCCCCCCTCACCCACGGCCCCCCTCACCCACGGCCCCCCTCACCTACAGCCCCCCTCACCCTGAGCCCCACTCCCCAGGAGGTGCAGGCTGGCGCCAGCCTGGGCTAGCCCTTGGGCAGGACAGGGCCAGGCTCTGCCTCCTCCCACGTCAGGGCAGGCTGCCTTTTGCCTCTTTTTTAACCCCAGTTTTTGGCAAATAGTAGGAGCTTAATAAATGTCCCCCGATTGATTACTGAAAAGCTGGTCATTGCGAGTATATATGCATACATACACACAGATATCATCTAATCTGATATTTAAGATGGAATTAGTATTTCTTGATCTACGTATTTCTGATCAGAAGCTAGTCTCGTAACTAATAGTTATAAAATGTCCATCTGCTACATAGGGCCTGTCTCCTCAATGTTGACTTCACCTGTGTCAGTACCGCCTGGTCCTCTCAGTGTTAGCACCAATAAATCCCTTCCTTACCTGATCAACAAAACTCAAGATAAGAGACATCGGGGCGGCTAGGTGGCACAATGGATAAAGCACCAGCCCTGGAGTCAGGAGTACCTGGGTTCAAATCCAGACTCAGACACTTAATAATGACCTAGCTGTGTGGCCTTGGGCAAGTCACTTAGCCCTGTTTGCCTTGCAAAAATCTAAAAAAGGTAAGAGACATCTCAGAGGAGCAGAGAGAAAATTCTATTGTGATTTGTAAACACTCTGCAGCATAAAGCAGAATTCTTGTCAATAAGAATTTTAAGCAAATATAAGATTTGAGAGAATCAGATTGTAAAACTATGTCATCTATGTGAAATCTCATTGGTTGGCCGGCAAGAGTTTTATGCTTCTTTGTTCATTTTGTATAAAATGCCCCCCAAATTTTGTATCAATGTTGGCATTTGCAAGGATGCCACCCATGGGTTTTGTTAAGCTCCTAGAGAATGAAACTTCATTTATAAAACCAATCTTGTTATTTCATTTTTAGCCTAAGGAAATTATGGTTAACTATATATATGTTTATATGTATGTATATATGTATATGCTTATATGTATATATGGGTTGTTTTAGATGTTTAGCTTACCTTACTCAAAGTCCAATGTTTTAATTAAATAATCTCATCCTGTCTTCTCCAGGACGGGAGAGGGGCCTGGCTATGTGATTCATGGACACAGACCACCTGTGTTACCAATGCAGTCTGGCCTCTTCTCTGTACCAAGGGAGGTGACTTGTTCAGGGTCACACAGTTCTTATTGATCAGAGGAGGCTCTTCTTGTCCCCAGGTCAGCTCTCTGTCCACCCCAAGCGCCCCCCACAGGTGTTACAAATAGAAAAGTGGGACTGCCTATGCTGTCCAGGAATTCTATTCTAAAAGGGAAAGGCCATGCTTACAGGGCATGGCATCCTGGGCCCTAACTTGGCAGGATGTTTTTGACATCATTTATATTGGAAAACCCTGTTGTCTTCTGATGTTGAGTCTTTTGGGGAGATTTGGGGAAATAAGGGCTTCTAAAATAATAACCTTAGGGGAAATTAGTCCCCGAGTTTAGGTTGGAGCCAGAGCTGACCTGACCATCTGAGGGTTAATAGAAATGAAAGGTTTGCTTAGGACCTTACATCTGAGAAAAGGAGAGACAGAGACAGAGAGGGAGGGAGAAGAAACAAAATCAGAGGGAGATACAGCATCAGAGACAGAGGAGAGACAGAAAGGAGAGAAGCAAACCCAAAGAAGGAGGGAGACAAGAGACAGAGAGGAAAGAGAGATGGAGAGTAGGAGATACAAAGAGAGGTTGGCAGGTAGACAGAGACAGAGGAAGGCAGCAGAAGGAAGGGACCTTGGTGGGAGGATTGTCAGGAGAAACTCGAGGTGCTACGCCCACAGCAGAGAAGCCTGGGTCTGTCAAGAGAGCTGTCCTCCAGTCTCCAGGGTCTGTCCCTACTTTTTCTTCCTGATCCAAAAACAAAAGCAGGAATGGGGATCAAAGAGAGTCATGAAAATTAGGAGGAGGGGGGCTGACCCCCAGGACCCCAGCATGCTGTGACAGCATCAGGCCCTTGCAGCAGGATGTAAGGGTCCCCCTTTCTGGGGACTCTCAGACTTTCAGAGGGTGATCCTATGCATCTGCCTCAGATTGGAGGCTCCCTAGAGTTGGGCCAGGGCTTCACTCTTCTCTAGTTTCATCCATCTGGGGAGAAAAGAGATGGCAGAACTGGGAGAGGGGAGAGGAGGAGAGAAGCCATCCTTCCTTTGGTCATGAGGTGCTAGTACTACAGGCTCCCAAGGGGCCCCACCCTCAGGAGACCAGTCAACATTTTAGAAGCTGAGAGCAGCCCTGGGGTTATAGATTGAGAGCTGGAGGGACCCCTTTGAAATTTACAGATGAGAAAACTGGGTCCCAAAGAGCTGAAGTGATTAAGGTCACACATGCTAGCAAGTGGCAGAGACAGGATTTCAACCTGGGTTCTCTGGCTCCCCCCCCCTTCTATTTTGTCTAAGAACAGGGAATGTCAGGGCCAGGAGAAGTCTCAGAACAGGGGATGTGTGAAGATCTGTGAGACTGAGACCACTGACTGGAGGGAAAGGATGTGTGGGATGAACCCAGTACAGGAAACGGGGGGTTCTTCTGGAGCAAGGAGAGACAGAGAGCTACCATCTAATAAGACATGCTCAGTATATTTGGATACAACGTTAGGTCCTATTCCTCTTCTTTGACCTCAGGTGGCATCGTAAAGGGGAATTTATCCTCCATCCACACTGAAATAACCTAACTTGTGTCCCCCCACTCCCACTTTCTGGAGTGAGAACACCATCGCCGGCTCAGCAGGTTACTGGCAAGTCCAGAGACATTAATGCTTATGGTCTTGATTGTAGAGAAAAATAGGGTCCTGAAGAGATGGAGGCCATAGGCCCCAGGAGGTGGAGGGTCCTGGAGAGGTTGAAGTGAATAAAGGTCTTCTGGGGAGGAAGAGAACTCCTGAGGACCAGGGGCAGCTCTATGGCCACCTCTGCTTGGAAGGAGGGAAGGCAACGTAAGTGATCTCTGGTGTTCTTGTCTCCTCCAGAGCTATCTGGGTCCAGTGACCAGAGATAGATCAGGATGAGGCAGTCAGGGTGAAGTGACTCACCCAAGGTCACATAGCTAGTAAGTGACAAGTGTCTGCGGCTAGATTCGAACTCCCTTCCTGTCTCCAAGGTCAGTGCTCTATCCATTGTGCCACCTAGCTGCCCCACAAAAGTCAATAGGTAGAAGATAAAGGGTTAGAGGCTATGTCCAGATAAGGAGGAGGCCCCTTAGTTCTTGCCCTTCCAAGGTCCAGACCCCCCTTTTGGGAGACAGGAAAAGATACACATCTGTCATAGTGAAGATAAAGAGACTTTTGATGTGGTCACACACAGAGCATAGAGGACATCAGAACTGGAAGAGAGTCCTGAAGTTAAAATACAACTGCCAGAGAAGCTCAGCAGAGAGAGAGAGAGAGAGAGAGAGAGAGAGGAGGGAGAAGCATGCAGCAGAGATTCCAGTTCATCTGAGAAAGCTGGTCCCCCCCAGTGTCATCATGTAAGGATTATGAGGGTGATTGGGGTCCACAAGAATGTGAGGGGAGAATTGTTTGTTTACATTACAAAGACTGGGGTCTGCCTGTATTGTTGCTTATGGGCAGATATGTGAGTTAAGATAAAAGACTTAGCCTCACCTGGTCAAAACCTGAAATTAGACCTGGTCTGCCCTACCTAGTTCAAAGTTAACCTAAGGTCTGTGACCTTAAGGAAGTAGCATTAGTATGATGAGCAGGGTGGGGAAAACATATGAGGGTGAATTATATCAACTGGATTGTGACCCCAGCCAATGATTGGCACAAAGGGACAGGAACAAATATGCATATAAGACCTAACATTTCTGGGATTCCTTACCCCTCTCCCTGTGAGAGAGGTGTACCATTTATTAAGATGTCTTAATAAAAAAAAAACATTTTAATCACTCTGGACTAAGTATCTACTTGCCATTTAATGACAATCAGATGTCGGCAGTTGTTCAGAGTCCTGCAGTATTATGTCTAGGAATTTCCTTAAACAGATGGCAGTTTGGATTGTCCTGGTTACCTGTATGGCCATGCACACACACACACACACACACACACACACACACACACACACACCTTCTATCAGTTTGTAATGGTAACTACCATGGTAACTGGTAGAAAAGCCTTCCCTTGAACATATGATTCTTCTTATCACTAATTTTGCTGTGTTATTTAATTAAATATCTTTTGTTCTGATCCAATATGTCTTCTGGATGGCTAGTAAAAGAAACATATTGGTTAGGGTTTCATGAGTCATGATTTTGAGAGAATGCTGATTCAAAACCACAATATGCCTTAAACCCAGGATAGCATTTGGGGGTGGGCATAAGTGAAGGAAAATTGGGAGGGGGATAACTACCTGGAGATAATGATGTATTCGTAATATCTGCCTTACAGAGGTGAAGTGAGGTGAGGGAAGTGCTTTATATACCAAAAGCCTTAGGGAAAGGAAAGCTGTTATTACTTTCAGATCTGACATTCCCTGCTCTAAGACCCCTCCCAGCTCTGACATTCCCTGCTCTAAGATCCCTCACAGCTCTGACATTCCCTGCTCTAAGATCCCTCACAGCTCTGACATTCCCTGCTCTAAGATCCCTCACAGCTCTGACATTCTCTGTTCTAAGGCCCTCTCAACTTTGACATTCCCTCTTCTACTTTCCTATCTCTGACACTGGATGATTCTATATAGATTTTCTGGACTAGGTGCAGCAGCCACACAGGCTTGAGTTAGCTAGGGGGCTCTCTCTCCTTAATACTCACTCTGAGAGGGAGGGAGATTTTTTTCCTCCTCATTTTTCCATATTTCCATTGCCTATGTCATGGTCTGAGAAGCTGGACCAGTAGGAGGCAAACATATATAGAGGAGAACAGTAATAATCCAAGAAACGACCTTTTTCAGAAACATGACAGGGGCATGGTGGAATCAATTGTTAAATTTTCAATATCAGTATGGAAATCAAGCTACTAGCTACATGCTATTAGAGCATGCTTTTGTTGTTATGAGGATGATTATCTAGATTTAAGAGAGTAAGGAAATAATTCAGATTAAACTTAAAAGTATCTTTCAGGGGTGGCTAGGTAGTGCAGTGGCTAGAGCACTGGCCCTGGAGTCAGGAGTACCTGATTTCAAGTCTGGCCTCAGACACTTAATAATTACCTAGCTGTGTGACCTTGGGCAAGTCACTTAACCCCATTGCCTTGCAAAAAGAAAAAGTATCTTTCAGAGATTTTCATAATTTCCTTTTTTCTTCTTTCTTTTCTTCCTCCTTTCCTTCCTGCTTTTTCTTTTTCTTCTTTCTTTCTTCCCTTCCTTTCCTTCTTTCATCAGTTGTTAGCTATCTACCAGCACAAACTTGATCATGACCTTTTGTGACAGAAAGAACTATCAATATGAACTCTACAAAGACATTAACACCAACCCTTCTCCCCTGCCTGAGATCCAAGCAAAGAACTAAGGAGGTTTCATGAGGATCCCATGAAGGAAGAAAAGAATTTCTTCCATTAACTGGGAGTTGTGAGTTATTCCATGGCTACATGTATTGTCACATGTTGTGGTTCTCTAAAATTTTACCTTTTCTTTCTTTAGGTTTTTGCAAGGCAATGAGGTTAAGTGACTTGCCCAAGGCCACACAGCTAGGTAATTATTAAGTGTCTGAGGTCGGATTTGAACTCCGGTACTCCTGACTCCAGGGCCGGTGCTCTATCCACTGTGCCACCTAGCTGCCCCTTCCCCTTTCTTTCCATGGATCCTGTGTGTATTTGTAGAAGAGTTGATCCCATACCCTGGGTAGGGGAGGAATTAACTATTATTCATAATTTGCCAGCTTTGTCAATATTTTTGCTCAAAGCTAATAAAGTGTGGCTGATCATTAGTGGGAAGCACATCAGGCCCTCAGGATCAATAATAGTATAAAGGGGGGCAGCTAGGTGGCGCAGTGGATAGAGCACCGGCCCTGGAGTCAGAAGTACCTGGGTTCAAATCCGGTCTCAGACACTTAATAATTACCTAGCTGTGTGGCCTTGGGCAAGCCACTTAACCCCATTTGCCTTACAAAAAAAAAAAACAAACCTAAAAAAAATAATAGTATAAAGGAATCCATCCAACCAGTTCTTCAGGATTATCTCTGTTGGGGACAGCCCCCAATGAAAAGTGGGAAAGAACCTTGATGGATGTACTCACCTAACATTCAGGTTTGGGGAATTTTCTTATACAAAATGCAGAATAAACTATTCTTCATGTTGGACAGCAGAGGAGGGAAGAGAGATGTTTGGGAAGCTATCTTTGTATGTCTCCCAGGGTCATATTCAGAAATAGCTGTATGGGGAATCATATCAACATAAACCATTCTAGAGAGTTCAGTGCTAGACCTAAAGTCAAGAAGACTCATTTTCCTAGGTTTAAATCCAGTTTCAGATATTTTACTAGCTGAGCGATCCCAGGTGTTTACTTCTGTTTCCTCATCTGTAAAATGAGCTGAAGAAGGAAATGGCAAACCACTACAGTACCTTTACCAAGAAAACCCCAAATGGGTTCACAAAGAGTCAGACTTGACTGAACAATAGCAACATTCTATGGTGCTCTGGGTTAGAGTTTTCCTCCCCATCCTTTTCACTCCTACACAGGCGTTGCCTATTCACCTGGATCTTTGTGCATGCATTAGGAAGGCCCAACTTCACTCCCCAGCCTTCTGGATTTTTTTTCAAGGCCTGGAACATAAAGAAGATAGTTTATCACTTACTTTTTTTTTCTCATTTTTCATTTCTTTTTTTTATTGTTTTTCGAATTTTACATTTTTTTCCCCAATCTCGCTTCCCTCCATCCACCCTCACAGAAGGCAATCTGATAGTCTTTACATTGATCAAAACTGAATGTGTTGAGAAGGCAGCTAGGTGGCACAGTAGATAGTGCACCGGCCCTGGAGTCAGGAGTACCTGAGTTCAAATCCAGCCTCAGACATTCAATAATTACCTAACTGTGTGGCCTTGGGCAAGCCACTTAACCTCACTGCCTTGCAAAAAAAAATTGAATGTGTTGAGAGAGAAATTATATCCTTAAGGAAAAAATAAAATATGAGAGATATCAAAATTATATAATAAGATACCTTTTTTAAAAATTAAAGGTAATAGTCTTTGGTTTTTGTACTCCACAGTTCTATCTCTGGATATTTTTCTGGTATTCTCCATTGCAGATAGCCCCCAATTGTCCCTGATTGTTGCACTGATGAAATGAGCAAGTTCACTAAGACGGTCATCACCCCCATGTTGCTCTTAGGGTTGTACAGTGTTCTTCTGGTTCTGCTCATCTCACTCAGCATCAGTTCATGCGAATCCTTCCAAGCTTCTGTGAATTCTCATCCCTCATGGTTTCTAATAGAACAATAGTATCACTAAATGTTTTACAAACTTATCCAAATTGGCTCAGTTGGCCTCCATCCCATCCCAAAAGTGATAGGTGTTGGCAGTTTAGTTTATATTTACTAAATTCAGAATTTAAAAGATATGGAATTAAAACAAACACTCAGGGCTTCCTCTGTATCTCCAGTATAGATTTCCCAGCTTCTAGTCTCAGGTCAGTGTTTTCAGTACAAAAGAGTGACATTTTTAGAAGGCAATGACTTCACTCTTTTTCCAAAGTCAATGATTGAAAGGGGAATTGTGTCACCAACTTTCCCTCCAGTTCCCAGTTCTTTGAGAAGCTCATCACTGGAGAATTCATGGTCAAGGGATAAATCAGACTTGCAGAGGCAGCTCCAGAAATCCCTCTCTGCTTAGTATCCCACCCTCCTGTCATTGCCTGGGTTCAAGAGCTTCATCAGTAGCTCCTGTGCTGCCTGTCCTCCTCCCCATTTGCCTAAGAGGCAGGATGGGTCTCTTTCTTTTTTGGGGGGGTTAAGTGGCTTGCCCAAGGCCACACAGCTAGGTAATTATTAAGTGTCTGAGGCTGGATTTGAACCCAGGTCCTCCTGACTCCAGGGCCAGTGCTCTATCCACAATGCCACCTAGCTGCCTCATGGGTCTCTTTCCAGAATGACCCCCAAGCGGAACCTCTGCAGACCGTAGAGGAACCACTCTCAAACATCTTGATTATGACTTCCATAAAGTTATTCACTTATTAGAAATGTCCCACTGCCACAATTTTAAATTAATAAGCAGTTTTAATTAACAACTTTTGAAAGCTCTATTTATGTTAATAAACCCCAGTAATTTTCTCCCAGCCTCTTATCCATTTCCTGCTTTTGCTAGAGCTTATAAAAAGGTCCAGGAAATTTCAGATGAAATAATCCAAGATGTTTCAAAAACAACTAATGGAAATTGTACTATTAACCCATCCGAGCTCTGGAAGTCTATGTTCTAATGTGCAAAATACATACAAAATATGTAAGGGAGTGTTCTTGAAAATCCAGGATCTGGTCAAAGAAAAGGAACTGACTGACAAGGGGATATTAAATTAACTGTAGAAAGTGGACAGACCTGGTGAATCTTTGATGTCACGTCCTATGAATGGATCAGAAAGGCTGCAAAGTCCAAGGAGGAATAACGATTAGCTATTGCTTTGGAGGATTCTTACAATTCAGGTCAGGTGCAGGGAGACTGGAGGGACTGAGTTTATTTAGAGCAATTAGGGCTCCAGGAGCTTTCAGTGCTGTGGTGTGGAGTGTCTCCCTCTTCCTCCTCACCCTAAGGAGTTAATCCTGTATCTCTTCTCTCTCCTCTTGGGATATTGAAGCCTTTGTCTCTGAGCAAGGGGAAAATCTGCTTGGTTTTCTTTGTCTTTATAAACAATATTACCCACTTGTATTTTCTAGTCTGGGTGTACTTTCTGAGAAAACAGATGGGAAGAGGAAATTGAGGGGAAGCATCCCTAGGTAAGAGAAAGCCCTTAATGTTAAAGTGTTTGGCTGACTCTGACTGGGGACTTAGACTTAAAAATTATTGAGGAATTATAGATTTTTTCATGTAAACTCTCATAATACAGAAGAGGAAGTCATTGAGGAAATGAGTAAGATGAGTGGAATCCCCCCCCCCCATTACTTTGCCCTGTCACTACTACACATCCATGCAAATATACACTAGACAGACTTGTGTTTGTGTGTGTGTGTGTGTGTGTGTGTTTCTGCTATTTTTCAGTCAAGTCCAATTCCCCATGACCCTATTTAGGGTTTCCTTGGCAGAGATACTAAAATAGCTTGCATTTTTCTTCTCCAGCTCATTAACCAGGGTTAAGTGCTCAAGGTCACATAGCTAGTAAGTGTTTGAGGCCAGATTTGAACTCTGGAAGAGGAATCTTTCTGACTCCAGGTCTAGTGCTCTGTCCATTGCACCACCTAGCCACCCTAGTACATATAAATGTATAGGGGATTATGTATCTGTAAATTTGGGGAAAGGGGAGTATTGGAATCTGGAGGTCTAGGTAGTAGCCTGAACCTGTGGTCAAAAGACTGAATTTCTTGTAAAGAAAAATGTCAGTTTGGTTACTTTGGCTTGGAATGCAGATTGTGTGAAGGGGAGCAACAGAAAATCAGTCTAGGAGGATAGATTAGAGCTTGATTGTAAATAATCCTGAAGGCTTTAAGAAAAATATTATTTTATTTTATTTTTAGTTCTGAATTATCTCCTTTTCTTCTCCTCCTCCACCCATTGAGAAGGAAAGAAAAACAAAACCTATATGAAAATAAATTCCAGGATTAGTATGTTCAAAAAAAAAAAAGAAAGAAAAGATAAAGAAATTGTGCCTCAATCTGCCATCTTAGTCCACCAGCCCTTTATCTGGAGGGGGTAGCAGGTTTCATCATGAGTCCTTATATTGTGGTTAGTCATTGTAATGATCAGCATTATTAAATCTTTCGAAGTTTGTCATCTTTACAACATAGTTCTCGCGGGGGTGGCTAGGTGGTGCAGTGGATAAAGCACGGGCCTTGGAGTCAGGAGTACCTGGCTTCAAATCCGGTCTCAGACACCTAGCTGTGTGGCCTCAGGCAAGCTGCTTAACCCCATTTGCCTTGCAAAAACCTAAAAACAACAACAACAACAAAATATAGTTCTTGTGGTTCTATTCCACTTTGCATCAGTTCATATAAGTCCTCCCAGGTTTTTCAGAAACCATTCCCTTTATCATGTCTTATAATATGATAGTATTCTATCACATTTTGTACCATAATTCATCTAGCTATTCTCCAATTGTTGAGCATCCTTTCATTTTTCAATTCATTGCACATAAGGGTCCTTTCCTTCTTTCTTTGATCTTTTTGGAGGATTGGACCTAGTAAATTTTTTAAAAAGATAGCTCCAAATTGCTTTTTAATAAAGCTGAACTAATTCACAGCACCAATGCATTAGTCTTCCTATTTTCCTTCTAGCATTTGGAATGTTCTTAAACATTAAGTAGATTATTCTTGATCCTAGGGGAATCACTGTAACTTCCTGAGTAGGTGTGTGACATGGTCAGACCTTGCTTTGGGAACCTTGATTTAGCAGCTATATGGGGGATGGATTGGAGATGAATAAGGAGCCTATTATACAATAGTATAGGCAAGAAGTGGTGAGGGCTTAAATTAGAGTGGTAGCTGTGTGAGTAGAGGGAAGGGGAAGTGTTTGAGAGATGTTGAAATAGAAATGGCAAATATGACAATTGATTGGATTTGGAAAGTGACTGAGGATTAAGAGTTGGGGATTGTACAAAATTGGAAGAATGATGGTGTCCTTGGTAGACAATAGAGAAGTCAGGAGAGGTTTAATAGAGAAATATTGAATTTTGATTTGGACATGTTGAGTTAGAAATACTTACATTGTAATCAAGTAGTGCTATCTAATAGGTAGTTGGTGATTCAAGACTCAGGATGGAAGGACTGGATCAATAGATTTGAGAGTCATCTGCAAAAAAAGGTGACTACTGAATTAATGGAGGGATGAAGGATGATCCTTCCCTCTACAGATGCTCATCTCAGTTCATTTGTGGTTTCTCATCTCGTGCCAACTTTGTCCATACCCTTTCTAGAAACCTTCCATAAAGGCTCTACCCAGCATGTTGGAGACTTTACTCTCATTTCAACAATGTTTTTGAATAGAATTAGTCCACTAATTTTGAAACTCCTTCTCTGAGACTGGTTTGGTAATATAAACACTGACTGGCCCATTGTATCTATTTTTTTTAATTAAAAATACTTTTTTTTGGCAAGGCAATGAGGTTAAATGGCTTGCCCAAGGCCACAGAGCTAGGTAATTATTAAGTATCTGAGGCTGAATTTAAACTCAGGTACTCCTGACTCCAGGGCTGGTGCTCTATCCACTACACTACCTAGCTACCTCTTCCCCCATTACATCTATAGAATTTGCTTCTCATTCCATCCAGCCATCCACCCAGGTGATCTTGCTATCAGACCTGCTTCTCTGCATTTGGACAGCATTCTCCAGACCTGAGCCTCCAGAAACTATTCCACCAGACCATTGTTTGCCTCTCCTCTCCTTTATTCCCCCTTTCTATCACTGGGCAAAGCCACCAAACTGTTATCACTATTGTTTTGTTTTGTTTTGGTTTTTTTAGGTTTTTGCAAGGCAATGGGGTTAAGTGGTTTGCCCGAGGCCACACAGCTAGGTAATTATTAAGTGTCTGAGGTCAGATTTGAACTCAGGTACTCCTGACTCCAGGGCTGGTGCTCTATCCACTGTGCCACCTAGCCACCCCTATCACTATTGTTTCTAAGGTTTTCTCAGTCATCTACCCTAAGGATCAACTTACTACCCCAATGATTTACAAGACCAAAACTTCCTTTCTGGAAATCTGTACATGTTGTCTTCCCTAGTAGATTGTCAGACCCTTGAAGGCAAGAACAATTTTACTTTTAAATTTCTAGCAATTAGTATAGTACTTGGAATGCAGTAAGTGCTTAATAAATGCTTCTTATTTCATTCATTCATTTCACTCAGTGTTGGGAATTATTCAGGCACAGAATCAGATAATTTCTTTTTTTAAATTTAATTTTTTATTATTATTTTTTTAGAATCAGATAATTTCAAAGACAAATGGAACTGAGGTAGTCACCCAGTCCTATATGTGTACATGCCCTAGACTCCAGAGAAGAAAACAACTTCTTTCAGATGAATAGAATCAAAGTTAGAAGGAGATCATCTGTTCTGGTGCTCCTGCTTTGTTACTCTCCTGTGATACACTCTGGTCTAATAAGAGGTAAATAGGAATATCAGACAGGAGATCTGCATTCTAGTCTGGGTTTTGTCACTAACTTGGTCCTTAAACTTGGGTGAATACCTTCCTATGCCTCAGGTTCCTCACCTGTAAGATAAAGGGCTTAGACAAAATAACCTCTAAGCCTCCTCCCCTAACTCTGTGATTCTGAAAAGTAATATAGAAGAATGTTGCCTCTATTGTGACTGCATCATGAGAGGAGCTACTTTTCCCCTTTAATCTCTTTAACTTTTTCTTTACAAGAGAGGCAAGGATTCATGGAAAATATGGAATTTGTAGATGGAAACAGTTGCCCTCTAATAGAGGACTGCTCTTCTTCCAAGTTCATCCTCTCCCAGACCCCTAGCTGAGATAACTGAAGTACGATATCAATGTTTGTGAAATTCCTATATAGAAAGGGGTCCCCAACATCCTTCTGGCCTGGAGAAATTCCTTAGAAATATAACTTTAGCTAGGTGCCTTTGGATCTGAAAATAGTCTGATAGGACCCAAGGGGTCATGGATATACCATAAAATTGTCTAAAGATTTACAAAGCACCCTTGTTAGCCTAATTGTCTTGCTGTATCTGTTAATTTCCAGGACTGCCTCCCCCTTCCCCAGATGCAGCTGGAACCATAAGATAGTAAATTCCTGACTCCCTCCATCTCAGAAAATATGTTCAATAATTACACAAAGACCCTGACCCCTTCTCACCCCTATATATATGGAACCCTATGTTTACATATGTATATGTCAAGATAATATATCTAACTGCTGTGTTTGCTTTTTTGTATCTTGCTTGCTCTCAGTACCCCCCCACCTCAAAACACTATAAAAACCCTATCCCCTGAACACTTAGGTGCTGTCTGATTTGGGCATTCAATCCCCAGACAGTCCCCGGGAATAAAGATCTCCAACCTTATCAAATTCTGGTTGGGTTCAACATTTGCAGGCCCCAGTGAGATCTTGTTTTGTGTCACCAAAGGAGACCATGGGAGCCTTGAATTTAGGTTCAAACAGACTATCTCTCCCTTTCCTAGGGAAGCCGACCCCTGATGATGTTCCAGGGCCCTAGGACTAGGCAGACATAGTCTTAGTATGAACCTCTTCTCAATTGCAATCCCCCATTTGGCCTAAGTGGAGATCCTGCTACACTTCCAGAGGTATGCTTGTTCTGGTTCTGGGTCTAGACATTTGTTTGCAGGGGAATTCCGTATCAGACATGATGTCTGGGTCCCCTCTTTTGGGTGCTCCTTGCAATAGCGGGGACACATTTGGTTGGATGGTCCGATGAGATGGTTGGATGCGACACTGAAATCTCCCCATAGCATTCCTGAGATGTCAGGAATTTGCCATTGGCCTGTGTTTGTGGATATGTGTTGAGATTGTCAGTTTGGAAAATTCTGTTGCATTTGTGTGATCTGTGATTGTGCCTCATCTGTCTTTATGTGTTTAAATTTTCTATTTACATGTGTGTGTTCAGGTTCTTCTATTAATTTATTAGATGGGGAGAAAAGTTCCCCTAAAATTGTCCTTGAGTTGCCTCATTTAAATTTCTGCTCTTTGTTATTTTGGGCACCTACATTTTTAGGCATCTAATGCCCTCACTGGCTCTCCCCTTGAGCCTGCTTTCTGCGTGTGTTACAGTGGGTAATCTGATCCCTCCCTCCTCACCCCTGTGTTGTCTCTTGAGCACTTCCAAGAGGGACTTTTTATTTTTATTTAGGCTTTTTTTTTTTTTGCAAGGCAAATGGGGTTAAGTGGCTTGCCCAAGGCCACACAGCTAGGTCATTATTACGTGTCTGAGACCTGATTTGAACCCAGGTACTCCTGACTCCAGGGCCGGTGCTTTATCCACTGTGCCACCTAACTGCCCCTATTTTTATTTAAAAAAAAGGAAATGATTTTGGTGTTAAATTGACTAAGGCCAAACTACTCATCCTGTTATTTTACTATTATGAGAAGGCTCCCCCATTCCTTGTTTATATTCCCTTTTCTTTCCCGTTCTCCTTGATTCTATGCTGCCAGAGTGTTTCCCCCTCCCTCCCCCTTTCAGGAGGGAGAGCTCCTTCAGGAAGAATTAGTAAGGTAAGTGTTAAAAGGGTCCTTATTTTGAAATTAAAGAAACAGCAAATATTACCAAATATGTTAAACAAAGAAATCATAGAAAGGAATGATATTTTAATTTGAAAATAGGGAAAATAAATTTCAGAAAGACAAGAGAGTTTTATAGTGTATAATGTGTTTAAGTGTTATAATGTGGTTACCAAGATAGGCCTGTATAGGGGAAACTAAATAGTTAATCTTTTTTCAGAGTGATATGGCATCATTAGAACTTCAGGAGTTTATCAATATAGATTCAGATATTTTTAGTTATTACAGAAAATTATAGGACATGGAAGGGTTGAAGAATAGAAGACCAACCCCCCCCCCAAAAAGAATCTAGGATGGTCTCTCTCTTTAAAAGTTATTCAGTTTACTCTATTTGAAGAAGGGGGCAGGGAATATTCTAATTAGGCTAAGGGATTTTTGAATGACTGCCTTCTCCAGGATTTTAGCAGTTGTAATCAAGAAATGTTAAATATTAAAACCTTGGAATGAAAAATGCATTGTGAAAAGTGGAATCATATCTGTGGTTTATACAGCTGTATAAGCTATGTGACTCTAGTTCGGAATAGTATGAATTAAAGTCAAGAAGAGCTAATGAAAAGGAATGGTGGAAAATGTGAATTGTATAGTTTAAGAGATTCTGCAAGTACTGGAAAGAAAATCCAGACTTAGAGACAATTGGGGTTTCTTTTGAAACATTTGTTAAGTATGGAAAGTGGTAAAAGTATGTAGACAGAAGGTTTGAGCAGGGTTGACTTTGTATACCAAAGATGGATTTTGGGAACTTTGGAAAATGGGGTACAAGTCATGAAAAAAAGAAGAAAGTATAGAACTTTAAGTCTATAGGGAGATACGTGTTTGTATGAGGTTGGGGTGATTTAAAATTGCATTAAATTGGTACTTTTTGCAATGTTTGGCAAATAATTGATTAGAAAAGTAATAAACCCCATAAAGTGAAAAGTTTGATATGAAAGCAATTGCTAGATAAATGTTAATTTTATTATGTTACTATTGATCCTATAATGTGCTAATCTAAAGATACCTGTAAATTGAATTAAGGGGTTTGTAAAGAATATGTTTGAGTTTGGATTCTGATGTTTTATGGCCCCTCCAGAGTCATGGGAGTCAGGACAGACTTGTGATTTAGCTTTAGAATAACTAAACAAGAGGAAGGTAATATTTTACACTAATTGGAATGTGGATCATGTATTTGGGAAGAATCTGGAGTAAGTAATGATAAACAGTAAAGGTAAAGAATTAGTACATATCACTTTGATATCTCAAACTGTGGGGCATCTCCAATTCCCAGAACATAGAATGTTCTAATATTAAGAAATGTTGGTCAGTGAGGCTATATAGCTCTTATAAGTGAGAGCATTGAGAAGTTAGAATTGCACTGATAAAGATAAAAAGAATTTACAAACTTTTTTAGGCTTTTGAAAAGAAAATGATTTAAGGCTAATTTGAATATGACTTTTGGAATCTAAAAGAAGTATGGAGAAAATCTTGTAGTCATAAAAAGGGATTTTTTAGCAACTCCCTGGTCTTAATTCTTTGTATTTTAAAGTTTTTAGGGAATAAAGAAAACAGACATGCAATTGAAATATGCTGTGTGCAATTAGTAAGCTTTGTATAAGAACAATTTAAACTATACTTTTTGAGATTTTAAAATTGTTTTGTAATAACAAATGAATTGAAGTTTCACCTATCACATTTGTAAAGATTTTGTTATGAAAAAACAACTAGAGAATAATTAGCCAATGGGTTATGGTTCTCAAGGTCCTTTTGGCCCAGAAAATTTGTGAAAGGCTTTGTTTTTCACCTCATGTTTATGAAAGGGAATATTGATATTTGAGATCAGTGTAGTTTATTATCTGTTAAAAGAGGAAATTATACATGTAACTGTAACACTGCCCTAGGTAATAAATGTACATTGGGCTTTTGAAATTATTGTGTAGGGGTGGCTAGGTGGCATAGTGGATAAAGCACAGGCCCTGGAGTCAGGAGTTCCTGGCTTTAAATCTGGGCTCAGACACTTAATAATTACCTAGCTGTGTGGCCTTGGGCAAAAACTTAAAAAAAAAAAAAAAAAGAAATTATTGTGTAAAACTAACATCGATAGAGGATCTTATTTTCTTTGAAAATAGAAGTATATTTGGAAGAAGAGATAAAATAAGTTATAAAGCAGAAATTCAGAAGAGGTTTGTGTGTAAAAGATACTTCATTATAAGATCAACTTTAAGAGAACCAGTTGTTTTGTGTTGCTTTAAAAGAATGAGATGTCAGCATGTTGTGTTTCATGTAGGTGAAGAATTTAATGTTTACATTATATCTTGACTGCCAGATACCCTTTTCAATGATATTGAATAAATGTGAGGGGCTTTGGAAAATGAATAGGAAATTAAAAATTATGTAACCCTAATTGGATGACTTATCAATAAGTAAGATTGAAAGGTGTTGTCAAGCATGTGATCTGCTTTTGAAAATATAAATTATTTTACTGTAATGATACCAAAGCTGGAATTAATGATTGTTAATGAGGGAAATTATCAAAGTATGACCCTCTGGGTCCCCTGAAAATTTTAAATGATGTGTTGGACCTTGCTTTAGATCTGTAGGTCCAGGTATAAATGTAATAATGGAAAGATTATTTTGTGAAATCTAGTTCTTAATGTAGAAACCTCAGCCCCTGAATTCCCAAACCCCATCTCCCCAACCCTGTCACCAGGTACTGTCTGTTCCCCCCTTGGAAGATTCCTTTGCTAGATCAAAAGGGGGGAATACAAGAGCAGGGAAGGGAATGAACATTCCTAGACCTGTCTCCCCTTCCCCCCCTGAACCAGCTTACTCCAGCCTCGGAAGATTCCTTTGCTGAATAAAAAGGGGAGAAGAGGGTAGCAGGGGGATGGTGGGGAACTGGCAGAAAAATCCTTATCTCAAAACAATAGAAAGGGAGACAGGAGAGCTCAAGTGCTTAAGCCTTAAAGGGAAAGACCCCTCCACAGGTGTGATGTGTGATTGGGAAAGAAAAAAATCTGAGATCCAGGGGTTAAGAGACTCCTTTATTGAAAGGAAATCACATTTAATGAATAGCTGCTGGCCACATGGCCTGAGTGATGACTCTCATTGTTTTTCAAGTTTCTGAACCAGAGTTTTGGGCATCGAGCTGAGGATTTTGAAAGAGGGATACTAGTGCTGTAACATTCTGACAAAATTTGTACAGAATGGGAGGAATGAAATAACCTAGACTGTTAAATTAGTTTGGGATTAAACTATTTTTACACTATTGTAACTTTTGCAAGGAGTTATGTGGTTTGGGATTTTAAACTATTGCAACTCCTTTGGGTTGAGGAAAAGTGGTACTGGGTTACTAAGAAGAGAAATACTAGGTTATCAGGGATGTTTACTGATGTCTTTTGGGGAAAAGCTCTAATTGGTTTTAATGTTAAGTTTAATAATTCTAACAGTTGTATTTTTATTTTGGATAGAGCTTTTGGAATGTGAGTGCTGGATTCTCTGTGTAAGGTACTCTAAAGTTTTTATCAAACGAAACTGTTGGGAAGTTAGTTGAATGGTAATTACATTGGGGTTTTAAATATGTCATATGTATGAGATTGGATTCTGAGAATTTAGGTAGAGACAAAAGTGTAAAGAACATGGGATATTCATTTTACTTTTGTTCTAAGGGAAATGAGATGTTTAAATAAGAATATTAATGTTTAACAGATATTAACAATGTATGTTTAAAGAAGTAAAGAATGTGGACTTCTCTATTGGTAACTGCAGACAGCTGATGGAGGGTCTCTGAACAAATTGCACTTGTGGGCCCTATTGTAAGGTAATTTATTGATGAATAAGATGTTTTTATCAGTTATGTGATGTTCTTTTGTAACTGCAAAGAGATAATATTTACAATATTTAGCTATCTATTGTGAATATGTTTTTTAAACACTGTATTTTTAAAACCTGGGATTAATGTGATTGCTTTGAAGAGCAATAAGGAAAATATGAAAAAGTATGACCCTTTCTGGGATAGATCTGTGGGTTCATGAATAATGTAATAATGGAGGAACTGCTTTGTACAATCTAGTAATTTGTGTGTTACTCTGTTTACTCACAGAAATTAATAATGCATGTTGGAAATTTAAAGCTACCTAAGATGTTTTAATGGTTTTAAAGAATTCTGAAAAGTAATTTGTATGTTAAGGGGAAGCTAGGTGATGCAGAGGATAGAGCGCTAGGCCCAGGAGCCAGTAGACCTGAATTCAAGTGAGGCTTTGCTTAGTGATTGGCTGTGTGACCTTGGGCAAGTCATTTAACCCCAATTGCCTTGCCAAAACAAAAATAGCTATTTGTATGCTGAGGATAGCTAGTAGGTAAATGAGTTTATGTATTGTTTGCTTTGAAGCAAAAGCATGTAATATGAGAAAGATAAACAAGATGATTCAAGATTTTTCTATGCAATCTCCTGGACAAAGGCAGCATTTATTTGTTGTAAGATAACAACAGACTAGAAGGTTTCTCTAGCCAAGGGGAATCTGATATACCATCTTTACATAGAGATGGAGTAGATATGATTTACTACAAAGGGATGTCTCTAGTAAGAAGTAGGAGACAGGCCTGCAGGGCCAGTCATAGTTAGACTACCTGGTTTTAGGCAAAGACCCAGTAAGGATAATCCAAGCTTTAGGTAGGGGTTTCATTCATTGGGACTCCATTAAGATTATAATTGGAATTTAGTGAATTGTATTCACTGGAAGTTCTAACTAGGTAAAACAACCATTTTAGATCATGGGACTTTTAATTGATTTTCTCTTATGTCCGATACCAGGATGGTCAACAAAAAAGAAATGCTACTGGGTTAATGTCATGTTATTGCAGCCAAGGAAGCCAAGATGTCAGGTGACTGGGGTGGGCAGCCAAAGGGGCGACTTCTCAGTATGACTGAGGGTAGACCCCATTGACTTGATTTCCCCAAAATGACATTTGGATAATATCTCACCTGGAAGAATAAATCTGGCCTATGACATTTGACTTACCCACGTGACCTCTGCCTGGACACTGACATTCAGTACTTATACGTGTAAAAAAATTTTCCTTTAATGTCCTGGATCTTTATAGTTAGTTACTAAGCAAACTAGAAAAAGAAATTTTAGGTGAATTGGATCTAATAGCCAGAGATAGGTTATGTGTGTTAGGTGTGTGGCTCTGACACCTGCTAACAGATACATGTTAAGATAGGAATTAAGTTTCTTTAATTTTTAGAAGGGATATTTAGGTAAGAAGAAGAATGGGGAATTCTTAGGATAATTATAGTTTTAAGGCCTAGCTTAAGGAAAGGAATGTGAGTCAGATAAGTATATCAGGAAAAGGAAAATCAATGGTATATTTGAGAATATTTTGAAAAATTTCATTTTGGTTAGGGATGTTTGAGACATTATTGTAATAAGAACAAGGCTAAGATTGTTTTAATTTTAAACCATATGCTGGGTACTCTGAACTAAGATGATTGTTGAATGTATGTTACAAGCTTAAGACAGTATGACAATTCTCATTGGGAGTTTGCTTATATAGTAAAACACTAATGAAAGTTTATTGTGTTAAAATTAAGTATGTGCATCAATATGGCAATAAGGCAAAATGTAAATTGCAATAAGCCCCAAAATCTCATTGTCTTGTGAAGAAAACATGTGTTTTGATCTAAGTGAAATGTTAAGTAGATTCTTTATCAGAAGATAAAGTCTCAACTAGTCATCTGAGCTGGAGAGGACCTTTTGGAACAGATTCAGAAGATGCAGAAGGACATCGGAGGTCTCCAGGAGAGAAGAGAAGAGAGGAGAGACACTGGACTAGTTCATCTCTACCATTTCTCACCTATGTATACATTGTACAGTCAAGGCATCTGTTTTTGTAACCTCCCCTTGATAATATAAGTGTGACACCCCTATTTATGCCCTTCTCCCTATTAAAAGGAGGAGAGGTAGGGTGCAGATATTCTCCAGTAAAAGAAAAGGAGGAAGACCATTGGGTGGTAGGTTTATATCCTGTCTAAGGAGAGTCTTATCTCTGATGTAGCTGTCCTGTATGACTTAAAGAGATAGGTGGATTGATATGTAATGATGATACCTGGATCCTTTGTAAAGATGTTTGTAGTTTATGCTTATCCAGGTTATGAAGATAACTCAAGGGTTTGAGTCATTTTGAAAAAAGTGGGGAAACATCAATGTTTGTGAAATTCCTGTATAGAAAGGAGTCCCTGACATCCTTCTGGGCCTGGAGAAATTCCTTAGAAATATAACTTTGGCTAGGCGCCTTTGGGTTTGAAAATAGTCTGATAGGACCCAAGGGATCATGGATATAATTGTCTAAATACTTACAAAGCACCCTTGTTAGCCTAATTGCCTTGCTGTATCTGTTAAATCCCAGGACTGCCTCCCCCTTCCCCAGATACAGCTGGAATCATAAGATAGTAAATTCCTGACTCCCTCTATCTCAGAAAATATGTTCAATCATTACACAAAGACCCTGACCCCTTCTCACCCCTATGTATATGGAACCCTATGTTTACATATGTATATGTCAAGATAATATATCTAACTGCTGTGTTTGCTTTTTTGTATCTTGCTTGCTCTCAGTAACTCCCCCCCCACCTCAAAACACTATAAAAACCTTATCCCCTGAACATTTAGGTGCTGTCTGATTTGGGTACTCAATCCCCAGATAGTCCCCAGGAATAAAGATCTCCAACCTTATCAAATTCTGATCTCTGTCTCTCTCTTTGGGTACACCATAACAGTGGAATTTCCTGTGCTACAGGTCAAGAGGATTTAAAAAAACTGTACTTTGTTCTTTCTCCCCTTCTTCAGAGATAACTGCTGGGGCTGAGACAAAGGCAACTGGGCATGTGGATTTAAGCAGCCTTGACCAACATAACTTCGACTGTTATGAGGACTAGGAACTCCTTTGAATCTGACTCCTAGGAAATTTCATCTACCCAGAGTTCCTTTATCCATGAACCTTAGTGGGGAGAGGGAAGAGACAACACTTCTTATCCCATTACTGTTTTTTTTCCTCATATACTTGGAAATTTCCCATTTGCACTAAAAATCTGGATAGGTGTGAACCTAGTGGCAAGAATTAATCTATTCCTTTTTTTAATTTTCTTCTATATTATGTAAAAACTTTGTGATCATAGCAACCCAAGAGATTGAAAATGAATGCCGTAGGGCATAATTCAGGAGGGTGGGGGCTTGAATTAATTATAGCCTATTTTATATTTTAATATTTCATGGATATTTCTTTTACTTTTAGACTAAATTGGAACCCAGATAGAAGAGTTAAACAAGCCTCTTCTGTTTGAGCCTGGGAAAAATCATCTGGCCAAGGTAAGGTAGAATGATAAGTCCAGGTTCTGTCCAGACTTGAATGACTAACTGTGATACTTTAGCCTGTTAAAAAATAGCCATCTCCAATATGTTGCATTGTGACTTAAGAGTCCTGGAATGGAAACTCAAGTAGATCAAACTCCTTTTGATATTTTTAAAAAAATCTATTATTTTGTTTTTCATCATTTTAAATGGTTTGGTCCCTAGACACAGGTCAATTTTTTCCAAAATAGTTATTCTTCATCACATGTTTGTTGGACTAAATTTCTCTATATGCAAGGATATCATACTGTCATGAAATATATTTTACATTAGGTCATTTTTCTGAATACTTTTGTTATCACCAGTAATAGCAGTAGCAGGGAGCCTCAGGTGAGAACTGAACTCAGGTGAGATGCCAATGCCAATTCTGCGGGGGTGGGGTGGGGGGGGTGGAGATTCTAGGCCAGACATAGCTTCCGGGGATCTGCCCTAGAAAAATCTTGGCAAACCTGGCCAGGGGACAGGGGAGTCTTACCTGAGCCCGGGGAGCTGGGGAATAGAGCCTCAGGCCAGCCAGTGGAGCGTGAGCAAGCTCTTGGGGCTAAGAGGATCTTTTTAAAAAAAAATTATTTAAGGCAATGGGGTTAAGAGTGACTTGCCCAAGGTCACACAGATAGGCAATTATTAAGTGTCTTAGGTCAGATTTGAACTGGTCCTCCTGGCTGCCCCATGGGAGTCTTTAATGTCAAAAGGGTGCCAAGGTTTACTGGCATGACTAGGGACAGGACATTTATTCTACCCCCCACACACTTTTTATACTTTCTTTTATTTTATTTTTCCCCCAATTACATGAAGAAGTAGTTTACAACATTCATCCATATGCAAGGTTATGACTTCTACATTATTCAGATTCTGTCTAGGTATAAGTTCTGATTTCTCTCCTCAACCACCACATTTTATGAATTCATTTCTCCCTTCTACACTGGCAGGGTCTTTCTGAATCAAGTCTATGGAGGGAAGTTAAAATGTGTCCCAGATGGAGCAGAGACTGGGACAGGTTCATTTGTAAGTATATGACTCCTCTTCAAACACACCCTAGTGAGCTCTCTGGACTCTGCGACAGGTTTAGCTGCTCACAACTAGATCTTGAGCACAGCACAGGGACCTGGGTCTCTCAGGAGGCAGGAACCCTACTAACCTCTGCTTCCTTTCCCCCTTCTCAGCCTCCAACCTCAGCTACTGTGCCCTGCCAATGCTTGCTCAAGATGCTCCCTTCAGTGGTTCCTCTCAGTGTTGTGCCAAACCCACCCTATGGTACCATGGGCAGCAGAGTCACCTTGAACATCCGGGGCTTCCCAGAAAAGGTCCTCAGCTATGTTTGGTTCAAGACATCCTCAGAAGCCCTTGACCAGATCGCTGTCTACATCATTCCTTCTAGAATATAGACCCCGGCAGATATCCGGGAATGGGTGCTCCCCAATGGCTCCCTGCTCATCCCCAACCTCACCCTCAGTAACATGGGGGACTACGTGGTACAAATTGTTAACTTCACAAGCAGTGAGGCATTAATGGCTCTAGGCCATTTATCAGTGTATGGGAAATGCTGCCCATCCCCGGCTCAGGGGGTCACTCCAGTACCCTTTTTTAGTCTGGGGTGAGAGGCCTCCCCTAAGTTCCTTCCTCAGGGAGCAGGGAGAACCCAGAACATGATGCTCCCCTACCTAGAGCAGACCAAAGAGGTGAGAACCCCCCAAACCAGACCAGCTTGGTTTGGGGTTACAGGAGAGGTCAGAGGCCCCTAGCATCTGAGACCTCAGGCAGTCAGTATTTGGGGGTAACTTCATTCTTCCTGCAACTTTCACAGGACATGCTGTGAAACTTAGAGGGGCCCCTGAGGATTCAGAATGGCACCTGACCCCTCCAGTTGTGTCTGAGGCCAACGGCCTCTTCCTTTTTTCCTTAATTATTTAATCTCTTCATTAATTTTCAGATTTTTTTTATTTATTGCGCATTTTAATTTTTCTTCTAGTCTTTTTTTTTTGTTTTTAGTTTTTGCAAAGCAATGGGGTTAAGTGGCTTGCCCAAGGCCACAAAGCTAGGTAATTATTAAGTGTCTGAGGCTGGATTTGAACTCAGGGACTCCTGACTCCAGGGCTGACTCCACTGCGCCATCTAACCACCCCAGCAGCGACCTCTTCCTGAAGTTCTGCCCCAAAATACTCAAAAGGCAGGAGGAACATTGTTGGGGTGGGGGGGAGACAGTCTCTGTGCTAGCTGGGCCCAGCGAGCTTGGGTCCAGAGTGCCTACTTCCCAAGAGCCAGAAGATTGTCTTGGCACCTGGTGTCCCTGACACCTGTTCATCCTGAGGCTTCCAGGGCTGGGAGAGGGAACCCATATTGCCTCCATTTTCTAAAGAAAAGGCCAAAAGGGTGGGACCCAGGCTTCTCTGAAGGGACAGAGAAGGGGTCCCAGTTCTTGTTGAGGTTTCAGCTGTACAAGAGGTCAAATTCAGTGCAACTTGGGGAGCAAAGAGGACACCTGGGGCTCCAAACTAGGGCAACTTTCCCCACAAAGAGAACTTTGCCGTTGGGGGTTGGGTTAACTAGAGCTATCATATATAATCTGTCTATATCTATGTCAGATAGATAGCTGTCATACCTGAGGTGCTCTGTGTGTCTTATTTAGTTTGATTCTCACAACGATCTTGTGATGTGGGTACTCTGTATTTGTAAATGAGGAAAATGAGACTGAGAGAGATGAAGTGACTTGGCCAGAATCACATGGTGAGTCAGTGGCTGGGGCAGGATTTACTGTGTGACCTCAGGTGAGACCCTGCAGCTCCATGATTCTCCACGGCCTCATCTGTAATATGGGGGTCCTGCTCCCAGCATCCCCTGATGCTCTGGATGTCCTGAGGAGAGACCCTTCGAGTGTGATGGAGATGGGAAGCATCACTCCTCCTTGGATGCTCCATCAGCTTCTCCTACTCAATCTCAGACAACAATGAATTGGGCGATTGAGTCATTCAATACATAGAGAATATTGGCCCTGGGACAAAAGCTCCAAGATAATTTGAGGAGGGGGCTGTCATGGGGGCAGGGGACAGGAAGAAAGCCTTGGGGGCGGTGGAAATTGAGCTGAGCCTGGCAGGAAGAGGATTTCCTCAAGGGTCTGCCAGTGCAAATGTACAGAGAGGGAGGATGTCAGGTGACAAAGGAAGGGAGAAGAGCTAGACTGGCTTGACCTGAACACTTTTGTGATGGGAGTCCTGGGTCGGAACAGCGAGAGAAAGGAGAGGGTTAAAGTCTAGCCAGGAAGAGGCATCCAGGGGGAGGGAGGGAGGACCCCCTGGGAGGGCCTGGCTGCCCCCAGCTTCCTGCAGGGATGCCTAGTGACCAGAAGGGCTCATGGCAGGGTGTTAGATTCTTGGTTTTATTTCTGGGCTGCTGGGTGGTCTCCCTCAAGTAGCCTGGGGTCTGTGGGCTTCTGCTGCTGGTGATCCTGAACATCTCCAGAGCCACGAGGAGTCTGCTCCTTGCTCTGACCTCCTTCCTTCTTGCTGACCATCTCTTCTGATCTTGTCCTCGGCATCTTGTTGGTCATGCTCTCTGTTCTGGGACAAGAGGGAGAGCTCCTTGGGGAATCTCAGCCCCTCATCTGCTGTTCCTCCTCTTGTCCAACATGCAGCTGCCCTAGGAATGGTCAGAGCTGGGACTTTGGCCAACGAGAGGACCATGGAGCTCAGCCCTGAGCCACAGGGGACTCTGGCTACACTTTTTTCCTTGAATCTCTGGAGAGTCTTTGAAAAAAAATACAATTTTTTTCCCTTTCATCATATACATGAGACAAGGCAGTGTGGGATAGTGAGAGGATAGTGGATTCAGGCACAGGAAGACCTGAGCCAGATTTATTCAATGAAACATTTAAAAAGCAACTAATTCCAGTATTCAATAAATTATTTAGAATAATAGGCAAAGAAAGCATCCTACTAAACTCCTTTCATGAAACAAATATGATACTGATTCCTCAACCAGGAAAAGGAAAAACAAAGCAAATTATAAACTAATTTCATCAAGGACTATGAATGTCAAAATCTCAAAGAAAAGATTATACATTATGACAAGGGGCTTATCCCAGGAATGCTGGGATGGTTAACATTAGGACAACTTAAAAGAATTAATTATATCAATAATAAATATTAAAAATATCATATTTTATCAATAGACTCAGAAAGCTTTTGATTAAATACAACATTCATTTCTATTAAAAAACACTTGAAAGTATAAATATATTTCTCCTTAAATGAATTAAAAGCATTGATCTCAAACCATTAGCAAGCATTATTTGTAATGGGGATAAGTTAGAAACCTTCTCAGTGTGAAATAAAGATGCACACTACCTCCAATATTATTCAATATTGTATTGGACCCCCCCCCCATGAACCTGAATGAAGTCTGTGAGCAACAAAAAAAATTATTGTATTGGAAATCCTAGCAATGAAAATGAGAAGAAAAAGGAATAGAAGAATCAGAATTGAGAGTGAGATAATAGAATTCTTTTTTTGCAGATGATTTGCTGATATACTTGGAAAGTCCTAAGGTCTCAACTAAAAAGTTAGTTAAAACAAAAATTTTAGTAAAATAGCAGGATATAAAGTGAATCCACAGAAATCAGCATATATATATATGTGTGTATATATATATATATATATATATATATATATATATATATATATATATATATGTATATGTCACAAACAAGACCCTGCAAGAAGAAACTGTGAGAGAGTCCATTTAAAATAACTCTAGACAGTATAAAATACCTGGAAGTACACCTATCAAAATAACCAAAACTTTTTTAAAAAACCTTTTCATGCAAATAAAATCAGATTTAAATAATGAGAAAAATATTAATTGTTCATGGCCAGTTAAGGCAAATATAATCAAAATGATAATTTTGTCTAAACTAATTTATGTATTCAATTCTGCCCCAATCAAATAACCAAAAATTTTTAAACTGAATCATACAAACTATCAAAATTCATTTGGAAGAACAAAAAGTCAAGAATATCTAAGGAACTAAAGGAAAATATAAAGGAGATTTAGAAAGCTATAACTATTATCAGGCTCTAATTATCAAAATTATCTGGTACTGGCTAAGAAATAGATGAATAAAATAGAGTAGACATAATTTAAAACAGTAAAGTAAGAAGGCAAGTTATTTGTAAAATAATAAATATGTGGTAAAACTTAGGAAAAACTGGAAAGCAGTCTAGCAAAAATTGGACAAAGACCAACATCTTTCACTGTTTAGCAAGAGAAGGTCAAAATGGATACATGATCTAGATAAAAAGAGAACTATTATAAGAAAATTTGAAGAAGATGGAATGTATTACCTATTAGACTTACAGTAGAATATGCAAAGCAGATCTCTTTGTGGTGGTAAAGGACTAAACATTTGGAGGATGTCCTTCGATTGGGGAATGGCTAAACAAGTTGTGGTAAATGATCATGTTGGTATATTATTATGATATGAGTAAGGATGAGCTTGATGATCTTAGAAAAAACATGGAAAGATTTGTATCAAATATCAGGGTGAAGTGAGCAGAACCAAGAAAATGTTGAATATGGTAAACAGCCATATTTTTAAAAACAACTTTGAATGACTAAGGCACTTTGATTGTTATAAATAATCAAATCAACCATAAAGGACAAATGGAGATAGATGCTATCTGCATCCAGAGGAGAACTGATTAAAAAAAAATTTGTATAGAATGGTTTTATGTGTGTATTATATCTATCTATCTATCTATTTGTGTCTAATGGTAGCCATGTCTACGGTGGGGGGGAAGAAGGGAAGATTAAAAAAAAGAAAAAAGTCATACAGTAACTTTGGTTATTAGAATAGCAAGTTGTACATAATCGAGTTGCAGTTTCATACATAAATCATTTTTTCTTTTCTACGTTACAGAAATGCTTGTTTTCTTAACTTCAGAATAAAATAGATAAAATTTTTTTTAAAAGAAATCTATTGGCATAATCTGGAAGAGAAGAGATGAAGGGGTCCAGAGAGGGTAGATGTGAGAGATGTTGTCCAAAGAGAATCAACACAAACAATAATAACATTAGGGAGAATATCACAGCAATTTATTAGACGTGAGGTATGAAGAGAAGGTCAAAGCAGGTCAGAGATGGGTGAGACAGTGGCTTCTATGTGGGGAGACAATCCCGAGTGCAGCAATGGGCCACACAGAGTCAGTGTGCTCAACCAGGGTGTCCCCAGCTGTTTGGGAGACACCCTGTGATATGATTTTGCCAAGGAGATTCCTAGGTCTGAGGAACAGAGACCAAGTTGCTTCACTGATCAGCAAGCATTTATTCTTCATTATTTACATCCAGAAAACTGTCAAGTTTCTTTTCTCTGTCCACAGAAGAAATATCTAGAGGACGAGGTAATGATCCTGGATGGGTCATCATTGTGATTGGGGTCCTCATGTATTTCTTCAGAAAGACTGGAAGGTAGGATGAGGCTTCCTCTGGTTTTCCTCCCTCCTAGTCTTGTCTCTCTGAATGGAGCAGAGAGACCAGGATGTTCTGCAAACTATCCTCGTCTGGGCCCTGGTCTCCTTTTCTTTCCCAAACTCCTCCTTTTAGGTTTCTTGGGTGACCTCTTCCCCCATCCCTCACACTTGATTATGTCTTGGAACGAAGTACTCACTTCCCCACTGGGGTGAGACTCCATTGACCCCTTTTCTTAGGAACTCAACTAAAATGACCGAGGTCCAAGAAGGCAGAGGGAAGCAATAGAAGGAGCAGTGGGAGAAAGGAGATGAGTGACTACTCATAACCCGGTGAGAAACCAAGTGAGGGAAGAGACCACTGAGGCAGATCCAGACTTCATAGCCTTCATAGTTGCTGAGGGTAAAAAAGGTGGTTGTATTGCAGGGAGAAACCCTGACAGAGGAAAAAGAATCGAGGGCCTGGGTAGACATCTCTCCCTGACTCTAGAAGACTCAAAGACCCATCTGGCTTGGGGGGCTCCATTGCTCTGAGATCTCACTTTATGCCTGATATTCATTCAGGGCCTTTGAACATTATCTTACAGAGGTCAAATTCTCAGCATCCAACCACAGTAAGTAAAAACATTGACCAAACCATCTAGTGGCCACTTAGTTCTCCTGAGGGCCCACTTGCCCTGCAAAACTCCTCCAGTCCTTAGTTCTGTGCCTTTCCTCCTTTGGGGGCTTTGGCTTCCCAAGGCCAGGTCCCTCCTGACCTAACCTGCAAAGGGGATCTGGTAATATCCCCTCTCAACCCTGAGTCTCCCCTGAGTCACAGACTGGCAGAGTCCTTTATCCCAAGCTGGCCAAGCTGGGTCTGCAATATAGGGACTTGTTTCCAGGAGTCCTGTCCTCTCCCTTCTTCATGGCACTGTATATAAGATGATAGCTTTCCTATGGGTGATCTGGGTTTCTCCAGTTCCATCTCTTAACTGGAAATTGCTACTGAGGAATCAGAATCACATTCAGACTTTTATGAAGTGGAGGAATCTGCAATAGGAACCTGGCACCTCTCATGCCTCTGAGACCAAGGCTGCTGGTCCAGGACTCTGACTACAGAGGAGGCCGTTCCTCCTGAGGTTGGTGATCACACTGCCATCTCCAGGTCTCTCCCACAGCTTTCTCCTTCTCTCACTTTTTCTTTCCAGGGAAGAAGGTGAGACTCCTAGACCAGGGCAAGAGATGAGGAATAAGGTGAAATCCCTCTGCTCCCTGCCCAGGACAGACCTGCTGCTGATTTCTAACTCTTGTCCCTCTGCTTCCCCAGATCAGATCTACTTTGACAACTCCTCTAATGAGGTAAACTTTATTATCTTTCCCACTAGGGGATGACTATTGTAACAATCAGGGTAGGCAGAAATTAGGTGATAACTTAAGAGTTTACAGTCACATTGCATTCTAAAGCCTACAAGGTAATCCCTCAGTTGGCTGGTGAGGAAACTGAGGGTGAGAAGAAGCAGGGCAAAGTCCCACACCCAGGCCCTTCATGACTTTCCCTCCCCACTCACTGGCCTTCTTATCTGTCCACACCTGCATTCATTTCCTCAGAAGCTGCTTCTCCAGCTGACTCGGGCCCCAGGTGTATTCACCTCCATTACACCTTTATCACCCAGTTACTCAGTACAAGACCCTCTGCTCTGTATTAGGGATACAAAAATGTGACCCAGACCCTGTGTCTTCCAGCATCACATCCAAACGAGGATTCAGTCAGTAAATAGCACTGAGACCTAGAGTATGATTCTGAATCACTAAAAAAAGATTTCATAAAAGGCAAAGTGTCTCCTATAAAACCAGAGAACTACTCAAAAGGTGAGTGGCTCCCTCAGGGGTGGTGAGCCCCCCTGTTACTGAAGGTCTTCAGGTGTAGCATGGATGACCACTGGCAAGGACATGGCTTATAGTGGGAGGGGAGGGCCACAACTTAGATCAGATGGGGCCTGGACAGTCTGGTTCATAGATTCCAAGAGTTGTTAGTGTCCGAGGGGGCGATGCCCTCCTCCTCTGTGTAATGTGCCCCCACTGGTCCCCACAGTCTGTGCCTTGCAGGCTGGTGATGGACCTCATGCCTCTGTGAACACTGTGGTTCAGGCATCTCCCGGGGCTCCGTCCTCAACCATCACTGATGTGAATGATGATCATGATGAAATAACCAAGGTTTCCAACTCCCAGCCCAGTTCTACCACATCTGGACCAACCTCAGGGCAGGGGAAGAGCTTCAGCTCTCCGAGGCTGCCCAGCTTGAGCCCTCCCCTCTCTTATCAACAGGTGACAGGGACAGGTGAGCGTATCTCAGAAGCCCCCCTCCTTCCCTCCTCAGACGCTGGCCTTCCTCTAACTGAAGTCCGGCCCCCAACTCGGCCAGGCAGCACAGCCGGACTTGGGGCTGGAGCCAGGCCCGGCCGTGAGCTTGACGCTGCTTCCCCAAGGCTTGGGCCCACCAAGCAGGGCTGGGGGCGCCCCCGGGGCCTTGGGCAGTCCAGACATCACACCGGTGCCGAGGTCCCTGGGGGGGCTGAAGGCGGCCACCCCCAACCCGTCTTGTCTTGCCCGGCCACTGGGGCTTGCTCGGGGGGCCGCACCTCCCTGCTCCCCAGAAGCAGAGAATCAGAGTTGGGGGAGACCTCGGAAGTCACCCAGGCCGGTCCTGACCGGAGCGAGACGCAGACGGACGAGTGGAGCAGAAGGAGCCGCCGGCGGCCTTGGGCAGGGGGTCTCCCGGGCCGGCCGGGCCTCTGCAAGGCCGTGGGGGTGGGCGGCTCGCCCAAGGCCACGCAGCTAGGGAACTACTCAGTGTCCGAGGCCGGGCTGGAACCCAGGCCCTCCCGACTCCGGGGCCGGCGCTCTACCGACCGGGCCCCTAGCTGCCCCCCTTTCTACAAGGACGATGGGGGGCTTCTTGGCCCCACTCCCCAGTCTCCCGAGACGCCTCCTCTCATCGGGCGCAGCTGGAAGGCCGCGAAAACGCGCTACTGTCAAAGCTCAAAGGGTCCCCCCAGTGTGCCCCTCCGCTTTCCGGGGAGCCCCCTTGGAGGGGGGCCATAAAAACAAGCTTTTCCGACCCCGCCTTCCTTTGGGGAGTCCCCGCCCCCAGGCTAGCAGTCACCGCGGCTGCGCAGCCGGGAAGTGCCCGCCCCCAGGCTAGCAGTCACCGCGGCTGCGCAGCCGGGAAGTCCCCGCCCCCAGGGCAGCAGTCACCGCGGCTGCGCAGGCGCGGGGCGGGGAATCAGAATAAGGGAGTAAAGTAGGAAACCAAACGACCTGGCCGCACGAGAGAAGCAGAGGCCGCCCGCCGTAGAGCGCGACCTCTGACCTCGGTGGGGCTGGGAGGGGCCGCCGCGCCGCCGCCCCGCCCCCAGCCTCGGCTCTTCCGGGTGCCGTAGGACGCCAGCCCGGGGCTGGGAGCGGCGCTCCACGCATGCGTGGTCTGCGAGCCCCCCCCACGGGGAAAAGGATTGGAGAATGAGGCAGTGGGCGGGGCCTCCCGGAGGGGGCGGGGCACCTGACACCGGACCGCGGGGAACCATCAGAAAAAAAAGCAATGTTAACCAAATGAACGTAATGCGCTCTGCTGCGCCTTCAGACTCCCTGGATTTTACTCTGGATATCGGGGTCCTTTTCCATCCCAGAGCCCCCAGGATGATTTTTGATTACCGAACTGCTGAGGGGAGCTGCAGCCAGGATAAATAATCCATCCCACCCTATTCTCCGGAATGGGCTCGTTTTCGGTAAGTCCTTCCTGTCTTTTCTGAAGTCTCTCTGTTTAGGATTTTTTTTTAATTCAAATATTTTATTTATTTGTTTTTTTCAAACTACAAGCAATGTAGTTTTTTTCCATTTTTTTGCAAGGTTTTGATTTTCACATTTTTTTCCCCCTCCCTCCCTTCTCCCCACCCCGGATACAAGCCATGTGATAAAAGCTCTATATTTATAACTGCATTAAACATAGAGTGATATGGAACATGTCCTGAGAGAAGAATCAGATCCAAACTGAAGAAAGAAAAGAGAGAAAAAAGTGATATGAGACATAACAGAACTTTTAAAAATCGAAGATAATAAACTATCTTCATTTAAACTCCCCAGTTCCTTTTCTGAATAAGGACGGTATTTTCCATCACAAGTCTTTTTAAATTGTCTTTAATTATTTTACTGCTGAAATGATTAAGTCCATCATGGTTGACCATCACCCAATGCGATTTTAGTGTGTAGAATGTTCTTCTGGTTCTGCTCATTTCCCTTCACATCAGTTCATGCAAGTCCTTCCAGACTTTTCTAAAGTCCTGTTCTTCCTGATTTCTCATAGAACAATAGTTTTCCATCACACACATAGACCACTTTTTGGTTCAGTTGTTCCCTAATTGAAGGGTATCCCCTCAGTTTCCAGTTCTTTGCCACTACAAACAGAGCTGCTATGAATATTTTTGTGAATGTTAGATTTTTAACCTTTTTCATGGTCTCTTTAGGATACAGACCCAGTAGTGGTATTACTGGATCAAAGGATATGCACATTTTTATTGCTCCCCAGAAAGGTTGGATCAGTTCACAACTCCACCAGCAATGCATTTTGTGTCCTGGTTTTCCCACATCCCCTCCAACATTAATCATTGTCCTTTCTAGTCCTATTGGCCGATCTGAGAGGTGGTAACTCAGAGATGTTTTAATTTGCATTTCTCTAGTCGATGATTTAGAGTAATTTTTCATACAACTATAGATCTGCTTATGATTTTGTATAAAATAAAGAGTATTGCATTACATTCATGTACCTAAGTTTATTTAACCAGTCTTTAATTGATGGGTATTCCCTCAATATAATGGTGGTTTTAATTTTCATTTCTCTGATCAATAGTGATTTGGGGAATGCTTTCATATGACTATAAATAACTTTCATTTCTTCATCTCAAAACTGCCTGTTATATCCTTTGATCATTTATCAATTGGAGAATGATTTGTATTCCTATCAGTTACTCAGTTCACTCTATATTTTAGAAATGAGACCTTTAGCAGAGGCCCTGGCTATAAAGATGTTTCCCAGTTTTCCGCGTTCCTTCTCATCTTGGCTGCATTGCTTTCACTTATCCCTCTTTGCTCATATTTACCCGGATCACCATCTTCTTTCCAGGGCAATTTGGGAGCCCAGCTCTGTCAACCTAAAAATGCACCCAGGGTTTAGTGAGGAAAGCCTTCCCTGGGTTTGGGTCAGAAGATCTGGATTCAAATGGTGCCTCTCCTATTTCTCAGTTGCATACATTTCTTTATCTGGGACACAAATTTCTTAATTGTACGTTGAGGGCATTTGATTCAGGGATCAGGTCCTATCTGGGTGTAAGTTCTGATTTCTCTCCTCAACCACCACATTTTCTGAATTCCTTTCTCCCTTCAGTGTCTGGCCTTTCACACTGGCAGGGTCTTTCTGAATCAAGTCTATAGAGGGAAGTTAAAACGTGTTCCAGACCAAGCTCTCAGATCCTCTGCAGAGACTGGGACAGGTTGATCTGTAGATACATGAATCCCCTTCAGACACACCCTAGTGAGCCCCCAGCAGGGCGGGCTTAGTTGCCCACAACCAGATCTTGGGAATGACTCAGAGACTTGGGGTTTTCAGGAGGGACAGGGGACCCTGCTGACCTCTGCCTCCTTCCCTCCCTCCAGCCTCCATCATAAGCTGCTACATCCGGTCGATATTTGGTCCATATGTTCCTCTCAGTGTTGTGCCAAGCCCACACTATGGCCCTGTGGGCAGGCAGCAACATCAGCTTGGACATCTAGGGTTTCTCAGGGCAGACCCTCAGCTATGTTTGGTACAGAACATCCTCAGTAACCCTCAACCAGATCACTGTCTACAGTGTTCCTTCTGCAGTGCAGACCCCTGCAGATATCCGGGAGAGGGTGTTCTCCAATGGCTCCATGCTCATCCCCAACCTCACCCTCAGCAACATCTGTGACTACAGGAACGACTACGTCATACAGATTGATATCACAAGCAGTGAGGTGCTAACAGCTGGAGGACATTTATCAGTATATGGTAAGTGATGCCCATCCCTGGCTCAGGAGGTCACCCCAGTGCCCTAACTTTGTCTGGAGTGAGAGGCTTCTCCTAAGTTCTTTCCTCAGGGAGCAGGGAGAATGCAGAACATGATACTCCCTTACAATGAGTAGACCAAAGAGGTGAGAACCCCCAAACTCAGACCACCCTGGCCATGGGTCACAGAGAGCAAAGGAGAGCCTCAGCATCTGAGGCTCTAGGCAGTCAGTATTGGGGGATAACTTCCTTGTTCCTCCAGCTTTCCCTGGACGTGGTATGAAACTTGGAGGGCCCCTGAGAGCTCAGAATGGCACCTGGACCCTCCACTTGTGTCCGAGGTTAGAGCCTCTTTCTGAAGTTCACCTGCCCTAAGATACTCAAAAGCCCAAGAGGCAAGGGGGAGCATTGTTGGGAGGGTGGGATGGACAGTCACTGACATTCCTGTGCCAGCTGGGCCCAACAGAGCTCAGGTCCAGAGTGCCCACTCTCCAAGAGCCAGAAACCTGGCTGACTGGGCACCTGTTCATCCTGGGGCTTCCCTTATGGGGAGAGGAACCCCAGAAGGAAGACCCCCATATTGACTCTATTTTCTAGAGGAAAGGCCAAGAGGGTGGGACCCAGGCTTCTCTGAAGAGACAGATTGGAACAGGGGGTCTCAGCTGGATGAGGAGAGAACAAATTCAGTGCACAGGGGACCAACCAGGTAGTTTGGGATAGCTTTCCCAAGCTTTATAGTTGGGGAACAGGTTACAGAATTTTTATATAGTGCTTGAAGGTGGACAACAGCCTTTAGGTATTAGATTTTTTTTGATTCTCCCCAAGAGTCTGTGATCTAGGTGCTAATTTTTTTTATAAATGAGGACAAAGACAGAGATTAAGCTAGTTGGTCACTGGAGCAGAATTTGATTCCAGGCCTTCCTGAGCCTTATGTCCAACACTTCATCCACTGACCACCCTAGGTGCTCTCTAAGCCTAGAGGGGGGGACTTCAGGAGAGACTGACATTCCCAGCTGGGGAATCCAGATGACCATTTGTTAGGAATGTTTGACTAGAGATGCCTCATCAGACCCTCCTTGGACAAGACACCTAGAGGCCTCTGGGGGACTTCTAGCTCTGAGACTGTGGGAAAGGGAAGGGGTCACAGTCCCAGACATGTGGAGGGTTACTTCCGTCATCAGTCGGGGACAGGGGCCATTCAGTGGCTACAGCGTGAGAGGCAGGAGCCAGCATTAGGGGAGGACCCTGGTGGTCATCATGTCTGTTTGTCTGTCCTGGGCAGAGGATAGTGTGGGAAGAAGGGCCTAGGAATTCTCAATCTGTTGGTCATTTATGAGGCATCTGCTCCATGGATAGGCAATGGGCTGAGGATTGGACAGAAAAGACAAAGAAAAAAATGAGCTTCTAATCTTAAGGAATCTATTGAATAAACATATAAATAAGAGGAGACTAGGAATCAGTTCCAGACTGCCAATTTCCTGGGTAGAGGGAATTCTTTGGGGAGGTGATCTCTTCACCAGTGCAGGATGGAACCTGGCCTGGAAAATCTGCTCTTAGAGGGTCCTCTTCAGCCTCAAGGGGTGGGAGGGCTTGCCCATTATTAAGCCGCTGCTTTGTATCTGAGGCAGAACTAGAACCCAGAGCCTCTTGACTCCTCCTTGTTAGAAGGGCACCAGGCAGGGGGCACCAGCAGTGTTGGCATCAGGAAGGTCCTGTTTAAGGGGCACCTTGAGGAAAGAGAAGGGCTCTGATGGGGCAGGAAGACGGGATCCTAGGCTGGGG
Organism: Macrotis lagotis; assembly: GCF_037893015.1. NCBI lineage: Eukaryota > Metazoa > Chordata > Mammalia > Peramelemorphia > Peramelidae > Macrotis > Macrotis lagotis. The sequence continues at coordinate 908,528,911 of NC_133658.1, forward strand.
GCCATATCCCCATCCTCAACACAAGATGCTGTAGCAGTTGGGACCTGAGAGGGAGGTTCAGCCACTGAAGAGTCTGGGAAGAAAGGGACCCAAGAAGATCCAGGGAGAGAAACTGAGATAAAGAACTTGGGTGAGGCCAAGACGGCCTCAGTTCCCCGTGAAGAGTCAGGGCTGGAGGCAGCAGATCAGACCTTTCCCACACACACAAGGGGAGCTGGGCTCCCCCAGGGCTCCCTGCTTCTGTAGAGGGGTGAGGCCAAAGAGAGAAGAGAGAACTCTAGAGGTGGGATCACATTTATTGTGGGATCTCAGGAGAGTCACCTCAGCTCCATGACTCTCCTTGGCCTCATCTGTAAAATGGGAGGAGGGGTATACAGCTCCCAGCACTCCCTGCTTCTCTGGCTGACCTGAGGAAAGACCTTTCAAGTGTCATAGAGATGGGAAACATCACTACACCTTGGATGCTCCGTCAGCTCTTCCTGCTCTGCCCAGTTCAATAAAGAAAGTGGGCAGCTAGTGTAGGGACTGTGGGACCTGGGACAAAGGGCTCTGAGATCATTTGGACCCAGGGGACACGAGCAAATCCTTCCTGGGGGGAGGTGGAAGTGAGCCGAGCCTGGCAGGAAGAGGATTTCTGTGACAATGCCCCAGTGTTTCTGCAGTGATGCCCAGAGACCAGAGAGGCTCCTAATGGGGTGGTGACTTCTGGGGTTTGGTTCTGCTGCTGTTGGCTCTGTATGCCTCCTGACCCATGAGGAGCTGGCTCCTTGCCCTGGCCTCCTCTCTTCCCATGGTCTGGGCATCTTGTTGGCCATGCTCTCTCTTCTGGGTCAACAGGGCAGAGAGTGCCCATAATAGGCAGAGTCTCAGACCATCATCTATTGTTTCTTCTCTTCTCTAACATGGAACTTCCCTTGGAAGGGTCAGAGCTGGTGCTTTGGTCAGTTTTTGTCCCAAAACTGGAAGGAGCCTCAGAGACAACAAGCTAGTTCAGCAAGAGTTACAGGGGGACCTGACGGCACTGTCACCCTTCAAAATTTCTAGGACTTTTTTTTTTTGAATGCAGATTTCTTTCATTTCTTCCTTTGCAAGAAACAAGGTTGTGGTTTAGGGCAAGGACAGTAGGGAGGCATGAGATCAAGTCCTTTCTCTGACATTGGATCCATGGACTGGACTCTGGAGGTCTGAGGCTTGAGCAACTTCTTAAGGGGAATCAGGGGCCAGGGTTCAAATTCAGCTCTGCTATTTGTGGTGTTTGCTCACAGACAAGTCACCACACGGGGCCTTGGGTTTCTCTTCTTTCATTGAGGGCCTGACCTAGATCAGGGTTTCTTAGATTTCAGGGGGTCCATAAATGTGAGTGAGAAAAATGACATCTTTCTCTCCACTAACGTTTGGTTTTCTGTATTATCCTATTTCATTCTGTGAGTTTAAAGCCAGGACTCTGAGATGGATGCATAGGCTTAGAATGATTGCCCAAGAGACCCATGAGACAGAGAAGGTGAAGAGTCAGCAGCCCTGATAATCCCTGGGGTCCCTGCCAGCTCTAAGACTGATGTCTTCCAACCCTGTGAACTGTGATCCAAGGCTTGGAGGTGCCAGAACTTGGGGTACACTTGTAGGCAGATAGTCATTGAGTTTGGTCAAAGGATATAATGGGGCAGAGGAGAGGGATGAGAAAAGACTGAAGGGAGGGCAGGGGCCTGAACATCAGTTAAGGGACTTTGACCCTGAGATGGAAGGTAATAGTGAGCCCCTGAAGATCCTTGAGCAGAGGAGTGACCTCACTCCTTCCACAGAGAATTAAGATGGTGTGGGCTGGAGCGGCACAAAGAAAGAAAGAAATACCTGGCCATGAGGGATGATGGACTCTTTGAGCCTTGGAAAAGGTCACATGGGGAGGATAATGCCACCCTCACCTTTTACAGAAGAAGAGACTGAAACCTAAAAGGGGAAGAGACTTGGCCAAGGTCATGTAGAAAGAAGCTAAATTCAGCACTCTTTCCACTGACCTGCAGTGTGTAGTGGGCACTGTCTTGTCTCCAGGGGACTTGGGTGCTGCTCCTCCTCTCCCTGATCCATTTTCCTTAGCTCTTGTCATAGTTGCTTGGATACCAGGGCAGGAGGCATCACTTTACAACCCTGCCATGCGCCTCTCCCATTTAATGCCTCCTGTCTATGCAAGGCCTGGCGTTTGACAAAGAGCTTTATATAGATGCTCTAGTTCCTCCCATCAACTGTGAGGTGGCAACTATTAGTCCCATTTTACAGGTGAGGAAACTGAGGAATGATTTGCACTCAGGTCTTTCTGACTGATTTCAACACTAGTCACTCTGCCATGCCAGGCATAAAACCCACAAGGCCTGCCAGGGTACCTTTCAGCAAGTCCCAGGCACCTGCTCACTGCCCTCATGTCCTCCCCACGCCTCAGACATGGCTAGTGGACGTCAGCCCTGCCCAGTTCTCGGCCAGTCCCACTTGGCCTTATTGGACTGCATACAAGGTGCCCTCAGCTTCTCTTTTAGAAATCAGCACATTCTCCCTGTGAACTTCTTAAGAGGGACTAAGGGAGGGAGTGGGAACTGACAAAATGAGAAAGAAAGGTCAGAAAAAGTGACATATTTCCAAGTTATTCATTGTTGGAAACTAAATCTTAGACAGCTGGGAATGGATGACTGGGATCCTACTGAATGTGCCCCAGAAATTCCTCTAGGACACTCTCCTTTCTCCTGGGAAGGCTGATTTGCCAACCTTGAGAACACAGGGATAAGGAAAGGCCAGGATCGGGACCTTCTTAAGGCTGTGAAGGATCAGGGGACATTATAGCCCTTGGTTCACCTTCCTATGTAACAACAGGTCTCATGTTTAAGAGAGGAAACTTCTAAGTTTAGGGGAACCCCAAGGAAGGGAATCCAGAGTTTCTTTGTAAGTGTGTATGGTTTGTCCCATGGGCAAGACCACCCTGGGCACAAGGAGGGCATTGTTGGCTGAGTTAACGCAGGTATCATGACTCCCAGCCCAGGTCTCCTGCTCCCTCTACTAACTGATCTGTTCCCAACCTTGTTCTTCCTTTGCAGGTAAGGTAACCTTTCCTCTCTCACTACTGGGCCCGCTCTGATCCCAGCCATTCCTCTCAGACCTCCCCCAGTGTCCTCATCAAGGTGGGGAGGTGGCCTTGGCTTCTTCAAGTCCAGGACGAGGGAGCATGATCTCTCTCAAGTCCTGTTGGCTACAGAGGCCACAGGTGCAGCTGTGCAGTGGAGTCTCTCCTCTCTGGACCAGCTTTCCTTGTCTTGAAGAGGTTTGGCCTCAGGGGCTTGGGCCCAGGAGATGTGTTAGTCAGTCACCACACCTCCAGATGAACTTTATCCTAAGGACTGGAGGAATCGTGACGTGGCTCAGAGAAAGAGCTGTCCATGACAACATCTCAACTTCTTAGCTTAATTTCCCAGGGCTTCTGACCTTGCTGGGGTCTCTCAGAGCTTCCAAACCAGATGCTTGGACACAAGGCTAAAACCAAAATGTCATTTTCTCTCTGTTTTCTACACAGATCCACTCTACAAACCTACCAGGAGCAGCAGCAACATGGCCCCAATGGAGAACAAGGACAGTGTGACCTCGAGGTGCCAGACTTCCAGTCCAGGTGGCATAGTCGTGTCAGCAGGTGACAGGACAGAGCTGGCCCCAGATAAAAGGACACTCACTATCCAGAACGTCATAAGGGAAGACCAAGGACCCCATCAGTGTGGAATCTGGAACCCAGTCAGTCCCATCTCGAGTGACCCATTCACACTGAATGTGGCCCGTGAGTATTTCTCCTTCTCCTTGGGGCCTGTGTGGATTCTGGTTCTCCCAGGTGAGGACAGTTGAGTCACTTGTCTGAGTGCTGAAGGTCAAGTCTCTGATTGTTGTTCTTTTCCATCCCAGTGACACATCATCCTCTTTCTCCTGTAGCTTCTTCACCTAACAACTTCCACACCTGCCCCGGGAACACCTGGTCTTTCCTTCCTAACATTTCACTTGTGTCCACGGCCCCACATGGAGGCTACTCGTCTTGGTTTCCATGCGAGTCATGACTAGAGAGGGCTGGCTCTGATGCCCTTTGAAGGGAAATTTTGGAGATGGGAAGGAGAATTTGTCTCCTATGTAAAGGGAGTCACCTTTGTACTGTTATATTTCCTCTTTATGGCATGAAAACTAACATGGAAATTCACCTGGTATGAAACCAGGTTCTTTTGCACATAAAATTTAAATTCGCTTCAGCATGAGGTGGTTGGGTCTAATTCTCAGCTCTGCCTCAGTCCACTGGCCTATTAGCTCACTTGTCAATCAATATATGTGCTCCCTAACTGGCTGTGAACTGTGAGTGACTCTGTCTAACATGATAGACCTCTGGGGATTTTTAATAGGAATGGACAAGAAACATATTTCCCAGGTATATGGAGCATTTTTACAAAAATTGACTATAAATTAGAGGTAAAAATTTGGCCCCAAATTGCAGAAAACAAAAGTATTTAATACATGTTATACTGCTCACAATGCAGTAAAAATCATATTCAAGAAGGTCCTTGGAAGAAAAGATGGAAAATCATAGACTCTTAATGCTAAATTCCTCTTGCCCAGAGGAAGGGAGATTATATCCTTGACCAAAGCTGTGCCCATCCTGTGGCAGATGTTAATCCTCCTCTTCAGTGGTTTTAGGAAACAAAATTGAACAGACCATAGATGAATTACTTTCATGAACCACCAATGATACTGGTACCTAAACCAGGAAGAAGAAAAGAAATAAAATTATAGACTAATAATATTCATGAATATGAATGCCAAAATCCTGAATAAAGTACTAACTAAAAGATTACAGTCATATAGCACCTAGTAGGATTTGTAACAGTCATTCAGGGATGGTTTAGCATAAGGAAAACATAATATATTTGATTGTATCAATAATAGAAGTAAAAAATATCATGATTATTTCAATGGATGCAGAAAAAGGTTTTGATAGAGTACAACACTCAGTTCTATAAAAAAATACTTAATAGTATAAATGGATTTTTTCCTTAAATTGATGAAAATAATTTATCTCAAACTGTCAGAAAGCATTATTTGTAATGAGGATAAGCTTGAAGCCTTCCCAGTGTGAAATAAAGATGCCTGTTATCACCAATATTATTCAATTTAGCATTTGAAATCCTCACAATGTAAATAAGAGAAGGAAAAGAAATAGATGGAATCAAAATAGAAAATAATAAAATTTTTATTTATTTTTTTGCAAGGCAGGAGGGTTAAATGACTAACCCAGGGTCCTACAGCTAGGTACTTGTTAAGTGGCTAAGACCTGATAAGAACTCAGGTCTTTGTCATTCCAGGGCTAGTGCTCTATCCACTGCACCACCTAACTGCCTCTGAATGAGATAATTTTTTTTGAATTAATTTATTTACTTATTTTGAATTTTACAATTTTCCCCCTAATCTCGCTTCCCCCCCCCCACAGAAGACAGTCTGATAGTCTTTACATTGTTTCCATGGTATACATTGATCTAACTTAAATGTGATGAGAGAGAAATCATATCCTTAAGGAAGAAAAATAAAGTATACATTTAAAAGGAATAGTAATTTAATAGAGAGATAGGAAAATTACATAAGATAATTTTTTTTTAAATTAAAGGTAATAGTCTTTGGTCTTTGTTCAAACTCCACGGTTTTTTCTCTGGATCCAGATGGTATTCTCCATCGCAGATAGCCCAAAATTGTCCCTGATTGTTGCACTGATGGAATGAGCGAGTCCATCAAGGTTGATCATCATCCCCATGTTGCTGTTAGGGTGTATGATGTTCTTCTGGTTCTGCTCATCTCTCTCAGCATCAGGTCATGCAAATCCCTCCAGGCTTCCCTGAATTCCCATCCCTCCTGGTTTCTAATAGAACAAGAGTATTCCATATTGTACATATACCACAGTTTGTTCAGCCATTCTCCAATTGATGGACATTCACTTAAATTTCCAATTCTTTTCCACCACAAACAGGGCTGCTATGAATATTTTTGTATGAGTGTTGTTTTTACCGTTTTCCATGATTTTTTTCAGTGTATGGACCCAGTATGGTATTGCTGGGTCAAAGGGTGTGCAAATTTTTATTGCTCTTTGTGTGTAATTCCAAATTGCTCTCCAGAAAGGCTAGATGAGTTCACAGCTCATCAACAATGCATTAGTGTCTCAGATTTCCCACATCTCTTCAAACATTGAAAAATGAGATAATTTTTGCAGATGATATGATAGATTTGAAAAATCCCAAAGTCTCAATTTAAAAAAATTAACTGAAACAATAATTTTGGCAAAGTAGCAGGATATAAAGTAAATCCACAGAAGTCATCAGTATTCCTATATATCAAAAACAAAACCCTGCAAGAAGAAATAATGATACCCCATTTAAAATAATTCTAGGCAGCATAAAATATCTGGGAGTATCCCTACCAAAATAAATTATTTTTAAAAACCCTTTTTATATAAATAAAATCAGATTCAAATAATGAGCAAAATATTAATTTTTCATGGGTAGTCAGGACAAGTATATTAAAAATGACCATTTTATAAATATATATATATTAAATTCTATTCCAGTTAAATTACCAAAACATTATTTTACTGAATTTGAAAAAAAAATAACAAAATTTATTTGAAAGAACAAAAGTCAATAATATCCAAGGAAGAAACTAATAAAAAAATGTAAAGGAATGTGGTTTAGTAATACCAAATCTTAAACTAGATTATGAGACTAATAATTAAAACTTTCTGGTACTGGCTCATAAATAGAAAAGTAGACCAGTGGAACAGAGTAGACATATCATTTATAGTGGCACATAAATAAAGTAACCTTGAATTTGAAAAGTGAAAAGACATATTTTGATGATAAGAATTCATTGTTTGTATAATAAAAATATGGTAAGAAATATGGAAATTAATATGGCAGAAGTTGGACAAAGATCAGTCTTTAAAGCATTTTCCAAGAGAGGGTCAAAATGGGTACATGACCTAGATGAAAAGAGAGATTTTGTTTAATATTTTAAAATTTTATTTATTTAAGGCAGTGGGCTTAAGGGTCTTATCCAAGGTCACACAGCTATGCAGTTATTAAGTGTTTGAGGCAGGATTTGAGCTCAGGTCCTTCTGACTCCAGAGCTTGTGTTCTATCCACCGCACCACCTAGCTGCCCTGAAAAGACAGATATTACAAGAAAATTTGAAGGTAATAGGTTCCCTTTCAGACTTATGGTAGGGGGACAACTTATGAATAAACAAGGGCTAGAGAGCAGGATGAAGTATAAAATGGAAAATTTAATCACATTAAATGAAAAAGATTTGAATTTAATTAGAACAATTAATACACCAAATATAGCCAAGATCAGAAGGAAAGCAGAAAATTTGGAAAATAATTTTTATTGACAAATTCTCAGATAACCCTTTCCACTCTCTAAGAGTCATTCCTCAGTTGATAAATGGTCAGAGAATATGAACAATCAGTTTCTTGTTGAAGAAATCAAAACAATTTATCATCATGTAAAGGAATTCTCTTAAGTTATTGATTAGCGATTAAAACAATCTCGAGATGTATTTTACACTTGTAAGATTTGGCTAAAACAATTGAAGGGGAAAGCAATGTATGTTGGAGGGGATGTGGAAAAATTGAGAGACTAAGTCACTCTTGGTGGGATTCGTTTTGGAGAGCAATCTGAAATTATGTTCAAAGAGTTATTGAACTGCCCACACCCTACTAGTTCTGTTTCCCAAGATGATCAGGGAAAATGAAAATGAACCTTTATGTTTCCAGTATTTATAGCAGATCTCTATGGTGGGAAAGAAGTAAACATTTTGAGGATTCCCATTGATTGGAGAATAATAGAACAAGTTGTGGCATATTACTGTGATGGAGAAGAAATGATGAGCTCAAATGATCTAGAAAAAACATGGCTAGACTTGTATGAAATAACAAGGAGTGAAAAGAACAGAACCAAGAGAACATTGTATATGTTAACAGTAATATTTTAAAAACAATTTTGAGTGACTAAAGCACTTTGAATATTATAAATAACCAAATGAACTACAAAGGACAGATGAAAGTAGATGCTTTTTGTATCCAGAGAAAGAACCGATTAAAAAAAAAGTATGTATAGAATGATTTTCATTTATGTACATATTTTGTCTAATGGTAGTCATCTCTAGGATGGGGGAAGGAAAGATATAAAAAAAGAAGGTTACATGACAAGTTTAAAATACATTTAAAAGGAATAGTAAGTTATCCAAAATGGACTTACAATTTCATGTATAATCATCTTTTTATTTTCAATTCTACGATGTTATGGAAGTGCTTGTTTTATTTCTTAATTTCAAAATAAAATAAAATAAAGGAAAACTCTGTGTAATCTGGAAGAGAAGTGCTGAGGGGATCTGGAGTAGAAGCTGAGAGGTGGGGTGGGGCGAGATGGGAGAGATCCTGTCCAAGTAGAGTTAACACAAACAATGAAAACATTAGAGAGAATGGCAGAGCAGTTGATTAGATGTGAGGTTTGAAGATGGGTGACTGGGAGATTGGTACAGCCTTTAGCCAAAATAGAGAAGGGCTGTGGGTCCACTTGGGGAGAAAATCCTGAGTTCGACAATTACTTATATATTGTTGCTTTACTTTACCAATATTCAGGTGTCCCTTGTAATTTGCCGGATATCCCAAGATGTGACCTTGTAAAGTGGACGTCCAAGTTCTGGAAACAAAGGCCAAGTTGGCTTCTTCGATCAGTAAACATTTCTTAAGAATTTGCAAAATGCTAGGCACTTTGTATTGGAGACCCCTCAAAAACACTTAAGATCCTTCTAATCTCCTCTGTCCTGAGCAGAAGATAACCACTCCTTGCTCTCTGGAGGGGCCATCACTGATATTGTGGTGGGGGTCCTCCTTGGATTTTGTCTCATTGGATGTTCATCTATTTTTTGTTCTTCAGACTGACTGGATGGTAGGTTGATGCTTCCTCTGGTTTTCTTCCTTATCTGTCTCTCTGAATGGAGCAGAAAGACCAGGAGATGTTCGACTGTACTCTCTACCCACTTCTGGACTGGTCTACCTCTGTTTCTCAAACTTTAACTTTTCAGCATTCATTACCTTGGGTGGTCTCCTTCTCTGGGCTTTCATCCTCCCCTCCCCCTTGATTGTCTCTTGGAAGGAAATGTTCACTTTCCCATTAGGGTGGGGACTTGACCCAACCATTTTTCTCAGACCCTTAACTAAAGGAACTCAGGTCCAAGAAGGCAGAGATAAAGAATGGAAGGTGCAGTAGGTTGATGACTACTTCCAACTTAGTGAGAAACCAAGTGAGGGAAGAGACCCACGAGATAAATGCAGACTGCATCCATGAACTCAGTAGGAGAACCTAGGGGTGAAGAAATGAACAGTACGATGGTTGTACTTAAGGGATAAGGCCTGCAGAGGAAAAAGGAGCTTAGAGACCCAAAGAGGACTCATGAAATCCAAGGGGAATCCAAGGACCCTTCTGGCTCAGGGGGCTCAGTTGCTCTGATTGAGATCTCAGTCACTTCATGTCTGATAGTTACTCAGGACCAGCGAACATCATCTGACAGAATGTGTCCTCAGCATCCAACTCATTAAGCAAAAACACTGTCTAAACTATTCAGCAGCCCATAGTTTCCTGAGGCCCCCTTGCCTTGAAAGATTCCACCAGCCTCTGTCCTATGCTGTTTCCTCTTTGGGGACCTTTGTCTTCCGAGGACCAGGTCTTTCCTCCCAGGTCTCTCTGTAATTTGCAGAGTAGACATGGGAGTGTCCCCTGGTAAACATGAAGAGAAAAATGCTGACCCTCCCCTGAGCCACAGGCTGGCTGAGTCATTCATTCCAAGCTGGCCAAGTCAGGCCCACAACCTTCTCCTTCTTCTACTTTCTCTTTTCCTGGGAAGATGATGAGACTCCTGGGACAAGGCAAGAGACGAGGAAGAAGGTGATGTGAATCTCTCTGCTCACTGCCCAAGATAGACCTGCTGCTGCTCTCTCTCTCTTTTTTTTAATTGTGAGAGGCAAGTCTAATTCTCTCTTTCCGTCTCTCTCTTTTAGTTTCTGCAAGGCATTGACGTTAAGTGACTTACCCAAGGTCATACAGCTTGGTAATTATTAAGTGTCTGAGGTCAGAATTGAATTCAGGTCCTCCTGACTCCAGGACCGGTGCTCTATCCACTGCGCCACCCACCTGCCCCCACTGCTGATTTCAAACTGTAGTTCTTCTGCTTCTCCAGGTCACATCTGCTCTGATAGCTCTTCTCACAAGGTAAGCTTTATCCCTTTCTAGCAGGGGCTGACTCTATTGATACAAACTAAGTAGAGAGAAATTAGCTGATAATTACCATAAGGGCTCACAGATGCATGGCCCTTGAATGTCTACAGATCAATCCCCGATCTCTGGCCCCATAGCCTGAACCTTCTCTTTTATTTGGAGAAGAAACTGAGGCTGATCAAAACAGGGCAAGGTCTCACACTCAGTCCCTTCATAACTGCCCCTCCCCCATCAGTCCACAGCTGCATTCATTCCTTCAGACATTGCTTCTCTAGCTGTCCTGGGCTACATAGGTACATTCACCTCCATCCCACCTTCGTCAGTCAGTTACTCAGTACAAGACCCTCTACTTTGTATTAGGGGTACAAAAATATGACCCAAACCCTGCCCCCTCCAGCAACTTGTCCACACAAGGGGATTCAGTCAGGAAATAGGACTGAGATCCACAGTATGGTCCAGAATCACTAAAAAAGATTTCATAAAAGGCAAAATGGCTTCCTTAAAACCTGAGGACTAAGGGGCGGCTAGGTGGCACAGTGGATAGAGCACCGGCCCTGGAGTCAGGAGTACCTGAGTTCAAATCCGGCCTCAGACACTCAATAATTACCTAGCTGTGTGGCCTTGGGCAAGCCACTTAACCCCATTGCCTAGCAACCCCCCCCCCCCCCCCAAAAAAAATACCTTCGGACTATTTAAAAGGTGAGCTCCTGTTCCTGAAGGTCTTCAGTATAGCTTGGATGGCCAGTGGCTGGGAGGTGGCTAGGGGTGCGGGGGGGGGGGGGTGCCCCTGGTTAGACCAGATGGGGTCTAGTCGCACATTCCTCTCTGTGTAAGGTGCCCTCACTCATCCTACTCTGTGCCTTCCAGACTAGGATTAATGCTGATATTACACGTCACCTTCTGTGACTGTACCCAAAGATCAGCAGTGTCGTTTTTAAATGAAAACAAACGTCTGTTCTCCACCACGGATGACTGTGATCTTCCCCCATTTCTCTCAAGCCGCAAGGCCCTCTGTCCTCCAGCACCTTACTGTCTGCAGGAGAAGTGTTAATCTGTAAACTTGGCAGGATTTCTTTATAAATTCTCAAGGATTTCAAAACTCCAGGGCTGGTTGTGATTTAATTCACGTTCACCAACTTTCAATCTTAACTGGCAGCAACAATCTCTCCAGCAACAGCAGTACCCATTTATTACCCATTAAATTTATTTAAATTACCAAATCAGGTGACTGAAATTTTGGTAAATGCCTACCCAAACTTCCTTACAGAAAATTGTCTCAAAAACCATTGAATTTCCTAATTTAAAAACCATGTAGAGTTATTGTTATCAATGGCTCGTCATTATTAATACTTGTTCCAGAGCGATTAAAATGGCTCTCAGCAATACATCTTTGCAAAGAAGACATTCCTCTCCTAATAAAAGGAGGCCCCCAATTATGACAATTCAGAGTCTTATATGCAGTTTGAAAGGTTTGTTCCTCCCCCTTTGTGCCAATCATTGGCTGGGGTCACAATCTAATTGATACATTCACCCCCCTCCCCATAGTTTTCCCTGCCCTGCTTATTATGTTGATGAGCACAGTAACCTCCCTGAGTGGGTGCAAAGGAGGACACAGAACCTAGGTCACCTTGGAACTAGATAGGGCAGACCTGATCTAATCTCAAGTCTTGATCAGGTCAGGGCTAGTTCTTTTGCTTTACACTCACATACCTGCCCAAAGACACCAATACAGGCAGATCCCAGTCTTTGTAATGTACTAACAATCTCCCCTCACATTCTTGTGGAAATCAAACACTGATTCCTTCCCACAGTTATGAAGTAGTTACATTTAATTAAATGAGTAACAAAAAGATAGCATTTGCCTCTGTTGACCATAATTTTCCTAGGTTAAAAATGAAATAACAGAAAGGTAGTTTATCCATGAATTTTCCCAAACCTGATTCAAAGTTTTGGAGTCACATTTATACAGAACAGACAAAGACACATAATATTTTGGCAGCCAATCAATCAGGTTACACATTAGTACTAAAAGTGTCACCAATTTGCCTTATAATTTCTCTAACCTGTTCACAAGGTCTGTTATACTGTAATAAAACTTATAAGGATTCAGAATAGAGCTGGAATTTGCAAAGTTACAGACTTCTTTCCTTTCAAGGAAAGAAGGTGGGGTATGAAGACCTGTCCCTCCTCAAATTCCAATCTATATACCCATGTCATGGCACAAAGACTGTAAACCTTAAAAATCTTAGGGTTAAAAAAAATAACAAAATATAGGTTAGACATGGATTTTTATTCTCTAGGATTTACTGAAAACCTATAGATGGAAGCGATCCATAAAGATGACAACTATGAGCAGAGGGAGATGAGGATATTTATACACTAGCAAGGGGGGCGGAGAGGGCTGGGGATTAAGATATTCATAAATAAGAATAAACAAAACCTTAAGCCTCTGTGCAGGTCATTCTATTAGGTTGCCCAAAATCTTGTAGCCTACCTGGGAGTGGAAAAAATAAATAGTTCCCAATAGACAACAGAAGTAAACCACAATGTGTAGTATATATTAGAAAGACTTTTTATGAAATGGAAATTTATTGCTTTATGTTCTGAATCCTCTCTTATGTGTACATGACAATTTTTAAAAATTTTGTTCTTTAGTTTAAAATAAAAAATATTCTGAAAAAAAGAGATAACAGTGAAATTGGAGTCATTTTCTTTAACAAATTTCTTAGCCCAAGGTTATAGTCTATGAATGACAAGCAGGATGCAGGGTGCCAGGGAATGAAGGCTGAATTTCTGGTGAAAGAATTTGTGTTCAAAGACTGTCGCAGTGAAGGGGATGGGCTAAATAACTTGAGGGTGGCTTCCAGCCCTGAATCTACAAATCTCAAAAGTTATTTTTATATCTCAATCTTGATTTTTGTCCTTTATTCTCTAAGAAGACCATGACATCAGGTATGTGAATTTAGTTTGAGGGGAGGTTGTGCTAAGTCACCAGCCACACTTTCTCCTCCAGAGCCATCAGGGTCTGGTGGCTAGATGTGAATCAGGGTAAATGGAGATGGCCTTGGATGGGAGGCAATCAGGATTAAGTGATTTGCCCAAGCTCACACAGCTAGTAAGTGTCTGTAATTGGACTTGACTCAAGTCCTTTGATTTGAGGGCTGGCACTCTACCCACTGTACCATCTAGCTTGCCCAATCTTAAGGAGTCACTGATAAAAGTTGTTAATTCTTGGCATCCTCATTCAAAAACTATGGTCCATTACCTGTTATCACAGAAATTCCCTTTCTTTTCAGAATTCAAAGCTTTCAATGACCTTCTCTGATTTAAGTTTAATTTAGTAAAATTTACCTTCTCACTTCTAGGAGAAAGAATTCAGATTTTAATAATATACTAGTATGGGAAGGAGCTGGGATTTCCTTAGCTTGGGGAATAACCCACCTCTGAGAAAGATTACCATCCATTTATAGGCAAATGTTAGGGGGTTGTGAGACCCACAAAACTTCACTGACATATCTCAGTATGTTTATGAGGCACATAGCAAGCATCAGAAGTGATATTCTGGCATTCCCTTCTCCCAAGTTCACTGTCCCTTCCACAACGACAATGTCTTGTGAAATAATGACCAGGGAATGACTGGACAAATGACAATATTATTGTTGGATAGGAAAAATTTTGAGAAATATGAATAGCCTTGTGTGAACTGATGCAGAGCTCAGTAAGTAGAACCAAAGGAGTCACTTAAACAGTATATACAAGAATTTAATAAAATCAGTGGAGAGTTGGTCAGCTAAAATGATCAGTTTAATACATTACTGATAAAGTCAAAGAGCATAGTCCCTCTTAATTAATAATTGGAAATAAGATTGGGACCTCTGGGAATTCTTTATGGGTTTTTTTTAATGAGAGTATTACTGGGAAAATCTAGTATCAAAGCAGATAAAGCACCGAGTTGAAAATGAGGGAGAGCAAGTAGTCACAGGCTTATCAACTCAATTCAATATGGAATTAGTTTCTTCCTCTTGTGAAATTTTGAATCATTGATATTGCTGTGAAAGCAATAATTGCTCTTAACTATGTGGTGCTGGAAGATTCATTCCCTTTAGAGAATACTGGGCTTGGATCAGATTCCCTTGCCTCTCTAGTTAGAAGTTAAGATTCCAAAAGTGATGCTCTGTGTAAAATACAAATGGAGGAGGACAACCACCAGGGTACATGGAGATCATTCTTCTAGGAAGAGACAAGAGAAGACTTCAGGAAGAGGTAAGAGATGATCCTCTTTGTGGAGTCCTCTTGGACTTGGGTCGCCACGTTGTGTAACTTCTATGTTTAGGCCACCAAGGATGGTTAATGATTTTTTCCTATTCTTTGTTTTTGGATAAATATGCCTGTGTCTCCCTCAGGTCCATCTTGGAGATGGCTCCTTTACTGATAGGTTTACTGGTAAATCCTGGAGAACAAAACTTCATGTCTAATCTCTGTTTTTCTGTTTTGCTATTTTAACCCTATTTTTAAAGGTTCTTATACAGTTTTAGAGTTCACATTGCACAATAAAGAGATGTTTCAAGAACTGCCAGAATCTACCCATCCACTGACAAAGACATGATACACACCCCTTCTCCACAGCCTGGGGTATTCCTGAGCTCTGGCTCCCCCACCTTAAGCCAGAATGTTTCTTCATCCATTTCCTAAGCACCTGCCTTCATCTCTGTGGTCACCAGGTGGCAGCAGGGACACACAATGTTCCACTTCAGATGGTGATCAAACCTGGGAATACTTTTCTCAAGTAGGGAGAACAAAGAAAGTGGAATGATGATAGTAATGATAACCCCCCCCCCTCCACCACACATACCCCCACCCCGCCTCACATTTGCATGCTGCCATGAGGTTTACAAATCATTCTAGCTCCATTGTTCCTTCCAATGACCTTGTTATGGAGTTACTGTGGGTGTTATGATTCCCATTTGACAGATGAGGAAACTGAGGCAGAGAGGGGCAAAGTGGCTTGCCCAAGTCATACAACTAGTTAATGCTGGGTTAGCTCTCACACCCAGCTATTCCTCACTCTTCCTCATTCCTCAGCCACTAGAAAATAGCACATAAAAATATCAGGAAGGACCTCAGGACATAGATAATCCCTCAAACATTTAGTAATAATCACAATATTGATAGTGGCTACATCAGACTTAAAGGTTTCCAAGTGTTTTACAAATATCTCATTTGAGCCTCATGACAATCTGGGAGGTAGGTCCTATTATTATCACCTTCATTTTATAGATGAGGAAACTGAGGCTTTAGATGATACAGAAAAAAACTGAGGGAGGTTAAACAGTGTTCAGGGTCAGAGAGATACTAAAAGTGTCTGAGGTAGGATTTGAACTCAGGTGTTCCTGACTTAGTCCAGTGCTGTATCCACTGAGCCACTTAGTGTTCTCATAATCCATTCATCTATTTACTACTTAAGTAGTTATGTGACTGGTAACTCTGTTAGAGGCTGCGGATGCAAAGTAAACACAAAATAGTCCCTGCCTTCAGGGAGCTTCCATTCTGACAGGAGAGTCTCCTGACTTGGAGCCCAGGTCTCCTGCTCCCTCTCCTAACTGATCTGTTCCCAATCCTGTTCTTCCTTTGGAGATATGGTAACCTTTCTCTCTCCCCCTCATCTCGCCCCCATGGCCTGTTCCTAGCCATTCCTCTCAGACCTCCACAGGGTCCTCATCAAGGTGGGGAGGTAGCCATGGTTTCTTCGAGTCCAGGACAAAGGAGCATGAAGTCTTCCAGGTCCTGCTGGCTACAGGTGCAGCCCGTGCAGTGGAGTCTCTCATCCCTGGACCGACCTGTCTTGTCTTAGAGAGGTTTGGCCCCAGTGGCTTGGGCCCAGGAGATGCCTTGGTCAGCCACCACAACTCCAGATGAACTTTCTACTAAGGACTAGAGGAGCCGTGACCTGGCTCAGAGAAAGAGCTGTCCATGACGACAACATCTCAGCTTCTTAGCCTAATTTCCCAGGGCTTCTGACCTTGCTGGGGTCTTTTGGAGCTACTTCCAAACCAGATGCTTGGATGCAAGACTAAGACCAAAAAAGTCATTTTCTATCTATTTTCTGCACAGATCACTCTGCAAACCTACCATTATCAGCGGCAGCATGGTCTGGATGGAAAAGAAGGGCACTGTCACCTTGACATACCAGACTTCCAGTCAAAGTGGCATATTCAGGTGGTTCCCACCCAAAGGCTCCTCAGCTGACAGCAGGATAGAGCTGTCCCCGGATAACAGGACACTCACTATAATTATTGTCACAAGGGAAGACCAAGGACTCTGTCAGTATGGAATCTGGGACTCAGTCAATCACATCTTGAGTGACCCCTTCACACTGACTGGGACCCCTTCTCTTTGGGGCCTGTGTGGATTCTGGTTCTCCCAGGTGAGGACAGTTGAGTCACTTGTCTGAGTGCTGAAGGTCAAGTCTCTGATTGTTGTTCTTTTCCATCCCAGTGACACATCATCCTCTTTCTCCTGTAGCTTCTTCAACTAACGACTTCCACACCTGCCCCGGGAACACGTGATCTTTCCTTCCTTCCATTTCACTTGTGTCCACAGCCCCACATGGAGGAGTCTAATCTTGGCTGCCATGTGAGTCGTGATTACAGAGAGGGCTGGCTTTGATCCCCTTTGAAGAGAAATTCTGGAGATGGGAAAGAGAATTTAAACTTTGTCTCCTTTTATGCAAAGGGTCTCACCTTTGCATTGACATATTTCCTTTGCGTGATATGAAAAATAACACAAAATTTCTCTGATAGGAAACCAGCTTCTTTTTTTTAAAACAGGATGATGTATTATTAATTCTAAATATTATTAAACATCTTTCATTTGATAAGCCATATAAATAATTTATAAGTCATAATATACGAACATATATGTGAAAAGTCAGAGAAGTCAAACCAGAGAACAATTGAATATGTACTGGCCTATGACTTTTAAAATATTATGCAACTAAAATATTTTAAAATTTTTACATTCCATTTGTTTTTTCTAGTATTGAATACTTAAAGAATTCAAATAACTGACTACGTATTAACTATTCTTCAACAAACAGTAGGAGCTTACCATACTAAGAAATATTCCACTAGCCATCAGTCAATCAATATTATCAGGAGCAAAGTCATAAATGAACTTGATAGAGAACATTCCCATCTTATTTTCTCTAGATTAGGGTTTCTAAAGAAATATTAACTAATAATTTGTTAACTAATAATTTGTTTATACCTACTTAATCTCTCTGAATTACAGTTTGCTTATCTACAAAATGAAGAAGTTAGGTTAATAGCTAGGAGTTGACCTCCAGTCCTGCTCAACTCAAAAGTCATGGGAAAAAAAAATCTACTCATCCTAAAGTTTAAAGACAAGACTTTTAAAGGAAAAAAGGCTCTTAGAAATAATTTGTAGTGAACAAATGGGAGGGAGGGAGAGTTGAGGTTAGGAAAGAAAAAAGTTAAAAAGTTAGTAAATTGTTGTTTTGGAAGTTAAGGAAGGGAAGAAGGGAGGGAGGGGTGGAAATGAGGGAGCAAAGGAACCTCTATTTTTTTTAAGTCTCTATTATGCACCAGGCACTGTGTACAAGTCTTTTTTTTTTTTTAAGATTTTTCAAGGCAATGGAGTTAAGTGGGTTGCCCAAGGCCACACGGCTAGGTAGTTATTAAGTGTCTGAGGTCGGATTTGAACCCAGGTACTCCCGACTCCAAGGCCGGTGCTCTATCCACTGTACCACCCAGCCGCCCCTGTGTACAAGTCTTAACAAATATTTCATTCATCTAAGAAATCCAAAGGATATTAACATTGTGTATATAGTGGCTCTTGACTACAATAATTCTTTTCCTTATTGTTCTATTCAGTAACTTAATGAGCCACTCTGTAAAATTACACATTAAAATTCACAAAATAGAGCAGTATGATCCTTTTAAAGTATTCAGAGTAACCTCAAACATTTGGCAGGGAAGGGAAAAAAACCCCCAAACCAACAACCAAACACACATCTAGCTTTTTTTGTGAGCAAGCATAGTGGAAACAAGCAGCACTGACTTTCAGTGATAATTTTTAGCTACTGTGACTTGGCTTTAAATGCTCCAATTTAAAGGCAGGAAACTGAATCACCATAATGGAATATCAAGTTTTCCATTTTCTAATGCAGTTTGCTTTGATGCTGATTCACCTTGACAAAGGGCAGCAACAAGACTTAAAGTGATCCATAGATAGTAAGTCTTAAATAAGCACAGAAATCTCAACTTAGAATAAATTTCCACTGTCTGTCTCCTTCTGTCTTCTTAAGAAGACAGCAAATTGTAATGATGATAAAAATGTATCTTGTGTTAATATTAGTGCCTTTCCATTCAAAAAGCATCAAGAAAAAAGCCTATATTCCATATACTGAATGATCCAAAAAGATGTCAAAAATATAAAAAATATGTATAGAAGATATAAGATTATCAAATTAATAACATGGCAAAATTCAAAAATCTTTAAAGAATAAAGATTATATTTTTAAAAATTAGGGAAAAATAGGTCTTAAAGAAAAGACAGCATAAAACCAAAGAAACTGAGGATTAGAAAATAAAGAAGAGGGGCAGCTAGGTTGTGCAGTGGATAGAGCACCGGCCCTGGAGTCAGGACTACCTGAGTTCAAATTGAACTCAGACACTTAATAATTACCTAGCTCTGTGGCCTTGGGCAAGACACTCAACCCCATTGCCTTGCAAAAAAAAAAAAACAAACCTGAAAGAAAGAAAGAAAGAAGGAAGGAAGGAAGGAAGGGAAGAAAAAGAAAGAAAGAACGAAAGGAAGGAAGGAAGAAAGAAAGAAAATAAAGGTTTAAACAGAAAAAGAAGACTAAGCAAAATGGCATCAAGATTCAATAAAGATTTCAAAGCATGTGATTCTGGGGGAACTGGGGCTGGGAGAACGAGAATAAAGTAAAAAAGAAGCCACAGTATGTACCTAGAGTACATAGTAAAATAAAGAACTTTCTGAAAAAATTAATATGATAAAATTTCCCATCAATAAGAAGGTTTTCTACTGGAGGAAAGAAAACTGTTGCCACCTAATCCATTCCAGTGTTTTGTTTATTTAGGCAAGGGTAAAGCTAAAATATATGACAGAAAGTAGAAAAATATAAAAGACCACAATAACTTTCAATCACTTTCACAATTATTATCCAGGCTATATATATATATGTATATATATATATATATATATATATATATATATATATATATACACTAAATGGTCTCTTAAAATTATACTACTAATTTTGTGGTCAGTAATTTTAAGGGGGAAAAATAATTAAGAATAATTCTTGACAAAATAGGTGGTCCCTTCCAGTTCTAAATCTATGGTCCTCTGATCTAAATATCACAAAGTAGATTTTATTTTTTCAATCAAATGTACTTTAACCACTTCCTTAAGTATCTCTTTTCATAACTGATTTCAGATAAAAATTACTTTTCTAAATGTTATACTACTACATTAATTATATAGCCTGTAAATAGGCAAATTTTCTAGGTGTATATTTTATTCAGTCTTAAAATGATCATCCCCCCCCCCCCAGGCCAATTTTACCAGCTAACTAGCAAGATACCTTCTGTGTTTTGTTTTTTTGTCTTTGCCCTGGTAAGAATAAATCATTTTTTCAATTCACATGCAGAAAACTGACAGTAATTAGGGGAAAAAACTATCACCATTAAAGCTTTATTTGAATGTACATACATGTTTCAAAAAATAAACATACATAATTTAGAATACATTAATTCAGAATTGTTTAGTGTGTACATTGGCTACAAAATACATATATAAGGATTTGTTATACATCTGGAGGTTTCTAAAAGTTGTATTCATTTTTAAAATTCTGATACTATTATAATCATGAAGTTAAACCTAATTTAAGAATTAAACTTTTCCTTCAGTAAGTCTCTCTAAGCCAACCTGAGGGCCATGTGTCCTTTCCCATTTTCTCCAAAGTAGTTCTGTTCAGTTCTTCTATAGAAATTAAGGAGGTTGCTGTAATTTTTCACCTTTTCACAGAGTTCATCATTGGTCAACTGAGTGGTAAGGATTGTGAAAAGATGGCCAAAGACCAGGGCATCAAGTTCAGTTGGCTGCTTATTGAAGAAATAAGGTTGTGTTCCTAGTCTTTGAGAAAGAGCTTGACAGCACTGGTCTACATCTTCTAAAACCTGATCCAGAGTCTTGTTACCCCATCCAATGGCTTTCATCTTGCCTTTGATTTCCCATTGTTTTTGATAAGCCAAGATGTGGTTCAGAGGCCAAGGATAAGGAAATCCATATCGAGAGTGAGTGATCTCCCCTACTGTAGCTTCATCACACCACTGAAGATACAACTCTGCTGTCAGCAACATATTATTGACTAACTCCACGTAGGCTTTCATTTCTGCTTTTTGGACTTCCTCTAACCCATCACTAAGAGAATGAATGGCCCTTGGCTTTTACAAATTGGACTATTGGACCAAGTTCTGATACCACGTGATTTCCCACATGAATAAAAGGTACTTTACCAGATGGAGACATGTATTTGGCATTTGCTCTACAAACCACTTTGATGGGGAGCTCACACATTTGCAAAAAGGCCTGAATGGCAAGAGAAGAAGCATTATCAGAAAGCAAAATTTGTTCCCCTTTCAGCTGCTGATAAAGTGTAGCATCCTCAGGCCAAGGTTCTGTAGCTGCGACCTGGGAGACCAGGGCTTCGGCCACCAGGGACATGGTGGCGGTGTGGCCCACTCAGGCCTGGCCTCGCCCGGTGCCCCGCCGCTCCTGGTTCCGCAGGCCGCGCGCTCCCGGGACACGCTCCAACCAGCTTCTTTTCAATGTAAAGTTTAAAATCGCTTTAGCTTGAGGTGATTGGGTCTAATTCTTACCTTTGCCTCAGTTCACTGGCTTATTGGCTCATTTGTCAATCAATACCTGTACTTCCTGACTACCTGTGAACTGTGAACGACTATCTAATGTGATAGACCTCTGGTGATTTTTGAATAGGAATAGTAAAGAATATACATGTTTCCCAGGAGCGTGTGGCATTTTATAAAAAACTGACTCTATATTGAGGAATTAACAACTTGACCCAAAACTGCAGAAAATAACATATTTCAAAGATTGTACATTATAACCAAGTAGGATTTATACCAGTCATGCAGGGATGTTTAACATAAGGAAAACTTAACATATTTGATTCTATCAATCATAGAAGGAAAAAATATCCTATGCTTATATCAATAGATGCATGAAAAGCTTTTGATAATGTAATATATAATACTCATTTCTATTAAAAACCCTTAAAAAGTATAATTGGATTTTTCCTTAAATTGATGAAAATCTCAAACTATCAGAAAGCATTCTTTGTAATGGGGATAAGCTAGAAGCCTTCCCAGTATGAAATAAGGATTCCCACTGTCACTAATATTATTCAATTTAATACTGGAACTCTCAGCAATGGAAATAAGAGAAAAGAAATAAATGGAATCAGAATAGAGAATGAGGTAATTTTTGCAGATGATATGACAGACTTGAAAAACCCCAAAGACTCAATTAAAAAAATAGTTACAATCATTAATAATTTTGGCAAAGCATCTGGATATATAGTAAATTCACAGATACCAGCAGCATTTGTAGGGATCACAAACAAAACCCTGCAAAAAGAAATAGTAATATCCCATTTTAAATAACTGTAGGTAGCATAAAATATCTGGCCAAGTAATATAATAAAAATGACAATTCTACCTAAATTAAATTACTTAGTGCTATACCATTTAGTGAGCTTGAAAAAATATTAACTAAATTCAAATGGAGGAAATAAGATCAAGAATATTATGGTAATAAATGGAAAAATTGCTAAGGAAGTTGGTTAGCCAAATGAGATCTAAAATTCTAGTATAAATCATCCCCCATGGAGGGAACAAGCTGGAATAAGTTACACATGGACAGTCATATTTAAGCATAACTATAAACATATGTATTTCCAAATTAGTCATGTTGTGGAAAAGAATAAATCAAAGGAGGAAAAAACCTCTAAGAAAGAAAAAGCATCCAAGAAATGTTAGAATGATGAGCATGGAGGGCTTTGTTCTGTGTCAGACTGCTATTTTGTTCTCTGAATCTGGATGTCATTCTCCATAGCAGGTGTCTCGGGGTTGTCTTTTCTCACTGAACTGCTGGGAACAGCCACAGCCCTGTTATGTAATCCAGTTCTCAGGATTTTGCTCATTTTACTCCTCATTGGGGATTTAAGTAAGTCCCTCCAGTCTCTGAAGTCTGCCTGCTCATGATTTCTTAGAGAGCAATAATTCCATGATCATTCCTCAATTTGTTCAGCCATTCCCTAGTCGATAGGCATCCCCTCAGTGTCCATTTCTTTGCCACTACAGAAAGAACTGCTATATGGGGTGGCTAGATGGCATAGTTGGGGTGGCTAGGTGGCATAGCGGATAAAGCACCGGCCCTGGAGTCAGGAGTACTTGGGTTCAAATCTGGTCTCAGACACTTAATAATTACTTAGCTGTGTGGCCTTGGGCAAGCCACTTAACCCCATTTGCCTTGCAAAAACCTAAAAAAAAAAGAACTATAAATATTTTTGTACAAGTGGGTCCTTTCACCTTCCTTATGATCTATTTGGATACAGAGCCAGTAGTGGTATTTTTAGATCAAAGGGAATGCACAAGTTTGGCTGGGTGGTGCAGTGGATGGAACAGTGGCCCTGGAGTCAGGAGGACCTGAGTTCAAATCAGACACTTAATAATTGCCTAGCTGTGTGACCTTGGGCAAGTCACTTAACTCCATTGCCTTGTCAAAAAAAAAAAGGTACACACGGTTTTGTTGGGGCCATAGTTCCAAATTGCTCTCCAGAAAGGTTGGACCAGTTCACAATTCCATCAACAGTGTGCATTAGTGTCCCATTTTCGTTTTTTGTCATTTTAGCCAGATGAGGTCTTATGTCTGAGATGTTTTAATTTTCATTTCTCTCCTTGATAGCGATTTGGAGCATTTTTTTCATATGACCATAGATAGCTTCAATTTCTTCATCTGAAAATTGCCTGGTATATCCTTTGATCATTTATCAATTGGAGAATGACTTGTATTCCTAGCAGCTGGGCTCAGTTCTCTATGTATTTTAGAAATGAGCCCTTTATTAGAAACACAGATTATAAAAATGTTTTTCAGCTTTTCTTCTAATCTTGGCAACATTCCAAAGCTTTTTGGGAGCTAGATATAGACATACATATACTTATATGTATAGATAGATATAGATATACATTTACATATAGATAGATATAGTCCTTCCTTCCTCTCTTTTGCCTTAGGCATCTCACCTACTTAGGCTTGCAAGCCACTTATTCACCCCTGTCCTCCACCACCTTACTGTCTCTCTAGAAGTTTTAATCTATAAACTTGGCAGGATTTCTTTATAAATCCTCAGGGATTTCAAAACTCTAGGGCTGGTTGGTGATTTAATTCACTTTCTCCAACTCTCAATCTTAAATGTCAACAACAGTCTCTCAGGCAACAAGAGCACATGGTTAACCCATTTATTAGCAATTAAATTAATTAAAATTATCAATCAGGTGGCTTAAATTTTGTTAAATGCCCATCCAAAATTCCTACAGAAAATTGTCTCAAAAAACACTGGATTTCTTTTATTGGGAATGGCTAAGTGGCACAGTGGATAGAGCACCGGCCCTGGAGTCAGGAGTACCTCACTTCAAATCCGGCCTCAGACACTTAAAAATTACCCAGCTATGTGGCCTTGGGCAGGCCACTTAACCCTGTTTGCCTTGCAAAGACCTAAACAACAAAAAACAAAAAACAAAAAAAAAAACATTGGATTTCCTAATTTAAAAACCATGTAGAGTTATTGTTATCAATGGTTCATCATTGTTAATACTTGTTCCAGAGTGATTAAAATGGCTCTCAGCAATACATCTTTGCAAAGAAGACCTTCCTCTCCTAATAAAAGGAGGCCCCCAATTACGACAATTCAGAGTCTTATATGCAGTTTGAAAGGTTTATTCCTCCCACTTTGTGCCAATCATTGGCTGGGGTCACAATCTAATTGATACATTCACACCCCTCCCCATAGTTTTCCCTGCCCTGCTCATTATGTTGATGAGCACAGTAATCTCCCTGAGTGGGTACAAAGGAGAAGGACACAGAACCTAGGTCACCTTGGAACTAGATAGGGCAGACCTGATCTAATCTCAAGTCTTGATCAGGTCAGGGCTAATTCTTTTGCTTTACACTCACATACCTGCCCAAAGGCACCAATACAGTCTTTATAATATACTAACAATCTCCCCTCACATTCTTGTGGAAATCAAACACTGATTCCTTCCCACAGTTATGAAGTAGTTACATTTAATTAAATGAATAACAAAAAGATAGCATTTGCCTCTGTTCACCATAATTTTCCTAGGCTAAAAATGAAATTACATAAAAGATAGTTTATCCATGAATTTTCTCAACCCTGATTCAAAGTTTTGGAGTCACATTTATACAGAAGAGACAAAGACACATAATATCTTGGCGGCCAATCAATCAGATTACACATTAATACTAAAAGTGTCACCAATTTGCCTTATAATTTCTCTAACCTGTGCACAAGGTCTGTTTTACTGTAAGGAAACTTATAAGGATTCAGAATAGAGCTGGAATTTGCAAAGTTACAGACTTCTTTCCTTTCAAGGAGCATGTCTAGGTGGGGTATGAAGACCTGCCCCTCCTCAAATTCCAATCTTTATACTCGTGTCATGGCACAAAAACTGTAAATCTTAAAAATCTTAGGGTTATAAAAATAACAAAATATAGGTTAGACATGAAGTTTTATTCTCTAGGATTTACTGAAAACCTATAGATGGAAGTAATCCATAAAGATGACAACCATGAGCAGAGGGAGATGAGGATATTTATGCACTAGCAAGGGGTGGGGGAGGGATGGGGACAGAGATATTCATAAATAAGAATAAACAAAAACTTAAACCTCTATGGAGGCCATTCTATTAGGTTGCCCAAAATCTTGTAGCCTTCCTGGGAGAGGAAAAAATAAATAGTGCCCAACAGACAACAGAAGTAAACCACAACGTGTAGTATTTATTATAAAAACTTTTTATGAAATGGAAATTTATTGCTTTGTGTTCTGAATCTTATCATGTTTGTTGTGCACATGACAATTTTTTAAAATTTTGTTCGTCAGTTTAAAATAGAAAATAAAAAAAGAGATAACAGTGAAATTGGAGTCATTTTTTTTAGGTTTTTGCAAGGCAATGGAGTTAAGTGACTTGCCCAAGGCCACCCTGATTTTGTTGTGCCCAAAAAGCGAGACAGAGACCAGAATTTGATAGTTGGAGATCTTTATTCCCGGGGACCGTCTGGGGATTTAGTACCCAAATCAGACAGTACCTGAGTGTTCAGGGGATAGGGTTTTTATAGTGTTTTGAGGGGGGGGTACTGAGAGCAAGCAGGAGACAGAAGCAAAGCCAGCAGTTAGATATATTATCTTGTTATACTAATACAAACATGCAAACATATGGCTCAGTGTAGATAGGGGTGAGAAGGGGTCAGGGTCTTTGTGTAATGATTGTCTGAGATGGAGGGAGTCAGGAATTTACTATCTTATGGTTCCAGCTGCATCTGGGGAAGGGGGAGATAGTCCTGGAATTTAACAGATACGGCAAAATAATTAGGCTAACAAGGGTGCTTTGCGAATCTTTAGACAATTTTATGGTATATCCATGACCTCTTGGGTTCTATCAGACTATTTTCAGACCCAAAGATGCCCAGCCAAAATTATATTTCTAAGGAATTTCTCAGGGCCCAGAAGGATGTCAGAGACCCCTTTCTATACAGGAATTTCACAAACATTGATGTTGTACTTCATTCCCTACTTTTTTTTTCAAAATAACCCTTGAGTTATCTTCATAACGTGGATAAGCATGAACTACAAACATCTTTACAAAGGATCCAGGTATCATCATCACATCTCAATCCACCTATCTCTTTAAGTTGCACAGGTCAGCTACATCAGAGATATGACTCTCCTTAGATAGGATATAAACCTACCACCCAATGGTCTTCCTCCTTTTCTTTCACTGGAGAACATCTGGACCCTGTCTCTCCTCCTTTTCATAGGGAGAAGGACATAAGTAGGGGTGTCACACTGACATTATCAAGGCAAGGTTACAAAAACAGATGCCTTGACTGTACAATGTATACATAGGTGAGAAATGGTAGAGATGAACTGGTCCAGTGTCTCTCCTCTCTTCTCTTCTCTCCTGGAGACCTCCGATGTCCTTCTGCATCTTCTGAATCTGTTCCAAAAAAGTCCTCTCCAGCTCAGGTGACTAGTTGAGACTTTGTCTTCTGGTAATGAAACTGCTTAACATTTTACTCAGATCAAAACACATGTTTTCTTCACAAGACAATGAGATTTGGGGGCTTATTGCAATTTACATTTTGCCTTATTGCCATATTGATGCACATACTTAATTTTAACACAATGAGCTTTCATTAATGTTTTACTATATGAGCAAACTCCCAATGAGAATTGTCATACTGTCTTAAGCTTGTAATGCACATTCAACAATCATCTTAGTTCAGGGTCCTCAGCATATGGTTTAAAAATAAAACCATCTTAGCCTTTGCTCTCCTTGTTTAAGGCAGAACGAGGGGTCTGATTCTGGAGAATTGAATAACACTTTTCTCTTCCTACCCCGAGAAATCTCCGAGTTTTACTGAAGTGGGTAGACTCTCCCCTTTTCTCTTGAGCTCTCAGCACCAGCTCAGCTCTGCCAGCTCAGTGAGGGAGGCTGCCGCCCCACTTGCTCCTTCCACCACCTCCTGAAACTCCGGGGCCCAGCCCCAACCCTCTGTCCTTAGTGAGGAATGTGGTCTTTCCAGTCTAGATAGTGCATTTCTTGCCCTTGTGTCCTTTTCTCTCTCCTTGTTTAAGGTGGAACGTGGGGTCCGAGTCTGGGGAACTGAATAAAACTTTTCCCACCCTGAATTTGAAAGGGGTAACCTCAGCCCCCGCGTGCTCAACCCACTCTGCAGGAACTGGGTCACTTGAGATACGCAGAAAGGGAGAGGAAGGGGAGGAGCAGCCGGGTTCTGCCCCAGGGCACAGCACCTGCACCCGCACCCCCATCTCCGCCTCCGCCCCCACCTCCAGCCCCATCCCCAGCTCCTTCATCTCCTCCTCCCAGGCCTGGACCCCACTTGGGACCCCACTTGGGACCCCGCCAAGGGGCCCCGGGACGCGAGAGGGGCCTCCGGAGCTCGGGTGAGACTGGGGGAGGGACCCAGAGCCGGGGGGCTAGTGGGGGCGGAGGGGGCGCGGGCCGGGTGGGGCGGGGGCCTGGGGGGATCTAGCCCAGGCCTAGACCGGGAGGAAGGCGTCTGGTCCCCCCTCCCCCGAAGTCTGGGCAGCCCCCGGCTCAGGGTCTTGGGGCCAGCCCGGCCGGCTGCCAGCCCCGGGTGTACCCCGGGGTACACCCCAGCCAAACCCTCCCCCGCCCCCTCTTGGGCTTTTGCTCTTCAGTCCATTTTCCCTAATTCCACGCAAAGACCGCCTTTCCCCTCATCCACTGCCACGTTTCGGGGTCCCACCTTCCTCTACTGCCCGTGCTCCCCCCGCCCCAGCTGCGGACGCTCTGGACCTCCACATTCCTCATCTTGTCAAGAAAGAATCAGAACTAAGTAGGGGAGGTATCAGGAAAAAATCAATGCAAAGGACGGACCTGGCAGGCTTTGCTCTGGGCTCCGTCTCCCGAGGTTTCTCTGGATCTCTGGGGCCTTGTCCACCCCAGGCCCCCAGGGTGGGTTTGGATCGTGAAGTGCTGGGGGCAGCTGCGTCCATGACCATGATCTGGCCGTGCCCTCCAGCCTGGGCTCACTTCGGGGCAGCCCTTCCGGTCTGCCTGCTGGTGATGTCTTACAACACAACGGCATGGCATGGCATCATACGCCTCACTTTGCTCAGCCATCCTCCCGCGTCCAATTCCGTGCCCTAACAAAAAAAGCTGCTATAAATATTTTCTTCCATGTGGGTCTGTGCCCCCTTTTTATAATTTTTTTTTTGGATACAGACCTACTGGTGGTATTGGTAGATCAAAGGGGAGACCCATTTTTATTGCCTTTTGGCCATAGTTTCAAGTTGCTCCCCAGTTCCCCCCAGTTCCACCAACATTGGTTTTCCCATATTCTCTCTTACATGGATCATTATTCTTTTTTGCTGAACAAGTCATGGTATATGAATGTGATAGAATACTATTGGTCTGTAAGAAATCATGATTGGGCCAGCTCTAGACAAGCATGGAATAAGTTACAGGATCTGATGCTCAGTGAAGGGAGCAGAACGGAGAGAACGCCGTACACATTGTGAGATGATCAACCTTGATGGATGCAGCTCATTCAGAGTTGGTTTTTTTAAAGTGTTTTTTGCAAGGCAATGGGATTAAGTGGCTTGCCCAAGGCCACACAGCTAGGTCATTATTAAGTGTCTGAGGCCAGATTTGAACTCAGGTATTGCTGACTCCAGGGCCAGTGCTCTATCTATTGCATACCTAGCTGCCCCTCATTCTGAGTTGTTTTAACTTTCGTTTCTCTTATCAATAATGATTTGGAGAATGCTTTCATATAACAAAAGATAGCTTTAATTTCTTCATCTGAAAACTACCTCATATCCTTTGATCATTTATCAGTTGGAGACTGACTTGTATTCCTATAAATTGGACTCGGTTCTCTCTATATTTTAGAAAGGAGGCCCTTATCAGAGGCCCTGGCTAAAAAGATGTTTCTCAGCTTTCCACTTGCCTTCTCATCTTGGCTGCACTGCTTTCACTTGCCCCTCTTTGCTAGTGTTTACCTGGAGACCATCTTCCTTACAGGGTTGTTTGGGAGCTTTAGTGGGAAAGCCTTCCCTGGGCTTGGGTCAGAAAATTGGGGTTTAAATGTTGCCTCTGCCCTTTCCCACTTAGACTTGGTTTCCTTAACTGTAAAGGGGCATTTGGTTCTGGGATCAGGTCCTATCCAGGTGTAAGTTCTGATTTCTCACCTCAACCACCACATTTTATGAATACATTTCTCCTTTCAGTGTCTGGTCTTCCACTCTGGCAGGGTCTTTCTGGAGGAGGGAGCTTAAAATGTGTTCTAACCAGGCTCTCAGATCCTCTGCAGAGATTGGCACAGGTTGATCCATGGGCATTCGAATCCTCTTCAAACATACCCCAGTGAGCCTCCAGCAGAGCCCATAATTATATGTTGGGCACAGCTCAACAACCTAGGCCTCTCAGGGTGGGCAGGGAGCCCGACTGACCTCTGCCTCTTTCCCCATGTCTCAGCTTCAACCACAGCTACTGTGTCCTGCCAACACCTTCTCAAGATGGTCCCTTCAGTGGTTCCTCTCAGTGTTGTGCCAAACCCACCCAGTGGCACCATGGGGAGCAGCATCACCTTGGACATCTGGGGCTTCCCAGAAAGGGTCCTCAGCTACGTTTGGTACAGAATATCCTCAGGAACCCTCATCCAGATCGCTGCCTATAGTGTTCCTTCTGGAATGCAGATGCCTGCAGATATCCGGGAGCGGGTGCTCCCCAACGGCTCCCTGCTCATCCCCAACCTCACGCTCAGCGACATGGGGGGCTACGTGGTACAAATTGTTAATTTCACCAGTGGCGAGGCCACAATGGCTCAAGGATATTTGCCAGTGTACGGTAAGTGCTGCCCGTGCCTGTCTCAGGTGGCCACACCAGTCCCCTACCTCTGTCTGGGGTGAGAGGCCTCCCCTAAATTCCTTCCTCAGGGAGCAGGGAGAACCCAGAACATGATGCTCCCCTATATAGTGCAGACCAAAGAGGTGAGAATCCCTAAATTCAGAGCCCCTTGGTCATGGGCCACAGTAGAGGTCAGAGATCCCCAGAGTCTGAGGCCCCAGGTAGTCAGTATTTGGGGGTAACTTACTTCTTCCTACAGCTTTCCCAGCACATGTGAAACTAGGAGGGCCCCTGAGGCTCAGAAGGGCACCTGGCCTCTCAAGTTGTGTCTGCGGCCACAGCCTCTTCCTGAAGCTCTGCCCTAAGATACTCAAAAGGCCATGAGGCAGGGGGAGCATTATGGGGGGGCACATGCCTGTGCCAACTGGGCCCAGCAGAGCTCAGGTCCAGAGTGCCCACTGCCCCAAGAGACAGAAGCCTGACTTTCATCCTGAGGCTTCCAGGACTGGGAGAGGGAGCCCAGACCCTCAAATTACCTCCATTTTTCTATGTGGGAAGAGAAAGAGACAGAAAGAGAGTCAGAGGGAGCGAGAGATAGTATCTGAGGGGGTGCATGGTGCTATGCGTGTCTTATTTCATGTGATTCTCACAATGATCTTGTGATGTAGAAGCTATATGTTTGTAAAATGCGGAATATGAGACAGAGAGGGGAAGTGACTTGGCCAGAGACATATGGTGAGTCAGTAGCTGGGGCAGGATTTAGTGTGTGACCTCAGGTGAGACACCTCAGCTCCATGACTCTCCATGGCCACATCTGTAAAATAGGAGTACTATTCTCAGCATTCCCTCCTGCTCTAGTTGCCCCGAGGACAGACCTTTCCAGTGTGGTGGAGATGGGAAGCACCACTCCTCCCTGGATACTCCATCAGATTCTCCTCAATCTCAGCCAATAAATGAATTCAGTACATAGAGTGCTGGCCCTGGGACAAAGGGCTTAAGATATTTTGAGGAGGGGGCTGTCATGGAGGCAGGGGACACAAAGAAAGGCTTCTTGGGGGAGGTGGAAAGTGAGCCGAGCCCTGGAGGAAGAGGATCTCTGCAGGGATGCTCCAGGGCAGGTGCATGGAGAGGGAGGATGTCAGGTGACAGAGGGAGGGGGAATACCTGGAGTCTCTCAGGTCTGACTTGACTGGAGCAATTTTGTAATTGTGCTAGATCAATAGGAGAGGGTTAAACTCCAGCCAGAGGAGGCCATGTTGGGCTGAGGCATCCAGAGGAAATGAGGGAGGGACCTGGGAGAGCCTTATTCCCCCCAGCTTCCTACAGGGATGCCCAGGGACCAGAAGATCAAAAGAAATGCAGTAAATTGGGAAACAATTTTTGCAACTAGTATTGCTGACAAAGGACTCATTTCTAAAATATACAGAGAACTGAGTCAAATTTTCAAAAAAACAAGCCATTTCCCAATTGACAAATGGTCAAAGGATATGCAAAGGCAATTTACATATGAGGAAATCAAAGCAATCCATAATCATATGAAAAATTGCTCTAAAGCATTACTTATTAGAGAAATGCAAATTAAAGCATCTCTGAGACTGGCCAATATGACCAGAAAGGACAATGATCAATGTTGGAAGGGACACTATTATACTGTTGGTGGAGCTGTGAACTCATCCAACCTTTCTGGAGAGACATTTGGGATTATGCCCAAAGGGCGACAAAACTGTGCATACCCTTTGACCCAGCAATACCACTACTAGGTCTATACCCCGAAGACATGATGAAAAAAGGGTAAAAACATCACTTGTACAAAAATATTCAAAGCAGCCCTGTTTGTGGTGGCAAAGAATTGGAAATCAAGTAAATGTCCTTCAGTTGGGGAATGGCTTAACAAACTGGTTTATGTATGTTGTGGAACACTATTGTTCTATTAGAAACCAGGAGGGATGGGAATTCAGGGAAGCCTGGAGGGATGTACATGAACTGATGCTGAGTGAGATGAGCAGAACCAGAAAAACACTGTACACCCTAACAGCAATATGGAGGTGATGATCAACCTTGATGGACTTGCTCATCCCTTCACTGCAACAACCAGGGACAATTTTGGGCTATCTGCAATGGAGAATACCAACTGTATCCAGAGAAAGAATTAGGGGCTTTGAACAAAGACCAAAGACTATTACTGTCAAATTAGGGAAAAACCTATTGTATTAATATATAATTTTACTATCTCATAGTTTATTTTTCTTCCTTAGGGATATGAGTTTTCTGTCATCCCATTCAACTGAGATCAATATATAACATGGAATCAATGTAAAGACTAACGGAATGCCTTCTGTGAGGGGTGGGAGGAAGGAAGTAAGACTGGGGGGGAAATTGTAAAATTCAAAATAAACAAAATCTTTCTTAAAAAAAAAAAGACTAGATCATGAGGTCATAAAGCCACCTCTTCTTTGCCAGTGATTTGATGATACACTTGGAAAGTCCTAAAGAGTCAACTACAAAGGTAGTTGAAACAATAATTTTAGCAAAGCAGCAAGATATATAAAGTAAATCCACAGATACCAGTAGCATTCCAATATATGTCACAAACAGAACCCTAGAAGAACCATTAAGTGGTAGTCCATTTGAAATGATTGTAAGAATAATTGTAATTGTGAGAACACCTACCAAGATCAAATTGTTTTTTGTGCATTTTGTGGTTTTTTTTTTATGACTCACCATTTCCTTTATTTGTACAAAATAGTGAATAATTATCTCCTCCCTGGGAGGATAAACAATGGTTTAGAATTTAAACAAGTCCTTCTGTCCTGAAGCATCTATTTTTGAAGTTTTGGGGCTAGCTGTTTTACTTCCAGGCATCTTTGGGTTTGGACTCAGTAGGCTTAGCAGCCTTAGCATCAGACTTGGAGGCCTTGGGCTCAGACTTACTGGCATTGTCAGTGGGCTTTGCAGCCTTAGGGTCAGTGGTTCTGGCAATCTTAGAGTCAGGTGTAGTGATTATGGGGCCTGGACGTTTGATACCAACCCTACGGCCTGGAAGCTTGGTGACCATCTTGTGACCAGCATGCCAGGCACTGACCTTGGGGATCTTGGACCTGAGGAGCTTGGCCTTGGAGACCTTGGTGCTCAGGGCCTTGATAGCCTCTGCTGGGGCCTGGATGACTTTGGCATTGTTGGCCTGTATCTTCTTCAGCCCCTTCTTGTTGTGTTTCTTGGCAAGCACATGTTTCTCAGAAACCTGGGATCAACCCCATTCAGAGACTTGTATCTCTGTGACCTAGGTTTCTTGATGTCATTTCTGTGCTTCTTTTTGATTGTAGGGGGTGTGATTCTTAGACTTGGCCATATTTACACTCTAGCCTGCTCTATCAGGCACTCCACTGAGTGGAAGAGGCCAAACATGTGAAAGGAGAAAGAAGGAAGAAGCATGGGACAGTATGGAAAATCGATAAAATTGTTTTTTTAAAAAATACTTTTTATACAAATAAGATTTAAATAATGAGAGAAATATGAATTGTTCATAGGTAGTTAGCGAAAATATAATAAAAATGATAGCTTTACCTAACTAATTTATATATCCAGTTTTGTCCCAATTAAATAACTTTGTTTTAGGTTTTTGCAAGGCAAATGGGGTTAAGGTGGCTTGTCCAAGGCCACACAGCTAGGTAATTATTAAGTGTCTGAGACTGGATTTGAACCCAGGTACTCCTGACTCCAGGGCCGGTGCTCTATCCACTATGCCACCTAGCTGCCCCTCTTTTTTTTTTTTACTGAACTATAAAAGCCTATCCAAATTCATTTGGAAGAACAAAAAGTCAAGAATATCCAAGGAACTAATGGGAAAAAATGTAATGAAGGAGGTTAAATTGTACCAAATATTAAACTGTAATTATTATCAGGCTCTAATTATCAAAACTATCTGCTACTAATAAATAAATAAATCAGTGAGACAGAGTAAACATCTAATTTAAAGCAGAAAGTAAAGTAACATTAGATTTGAAAGTGAAAAGACAAGTTATTTGTAAAATAATACAGATGTGGTAAAAACTGTTGGGACAAATGGAAAGCAGTCTGGCAGAAATTGTGCAAAGGTCAAAATCTTACACTGTTTACCAAGATAGGATCAAAATGGATACATGATCCAGATAAGAAGATATTGCATGCAAATTTGAAGAAAGTGGAACATATAACCTATCAGACTTATGGTAGATGAAAAATTTAGGACTAAACAAGAGAGTAGTGTGATGTATAAAATGGATAATTTCAATCACATTAAATTTAAAAAGTTTTATAAAAATACAACAAATGTAGCCAAAATCAGAAAAAAAAATCAGAAAATTAAGAAAATCATTTTTAAGTAGACAGATTCTCAGATAAAAGTTTCATTTCTCAAATAAAGAACTCTCAACTCTATAAAAATGAGTCATTCATCAGTTGATAGTCAAAGAACATGAATAAGCAATTTCTTGATGAAATCAAAACAATTTATGGATATATAAAAACATTCCCCAACTCATTACTGGTTAGAGAAATTCAAATTAAAACAACAGTGTAATTTTACACTTATCAGATTGGCTAAAATGATTGAATGGGAAAGCATCAAATTGAGGGGATGTGGGAAAAATTGAGACACCAATTCACTGTTGGTGGAACTATGAATTGACCCCATTACTTTGGAAAGCAATCTGGAATTATGCCCAAAGACATATTAAACTGACTCTACCCTACTAGGTCCATTTCTCAAGATGATTGGGGGAAAAAAAGAAAAGAAGAAATATTTAAGCCAAATTTCCTTGCGGTGGCAAAGAACTAAAAATTTGGGGGAGGCCCTTTACTTAGGGAATGGCTGAACAAGTTGTGGTATATGATCATGTTGGTATATTATTTTGAGATAAAAGCATATGCTTCATAATTTTAGAAAAACATGGAAAGATGTGTATCAAATATCAGGGTGAAGTGAGCAGAACCAAGAAAATGTTGAATATGTTTTTTAAAAACAGCCATATTTTTTAAAAAAGAACTTTGAGTGACTAAGGCACCTTGATTATTATGAATAACAAAATTAACTATAAAGGACATATGAAGGTAGAGACTATCTGCAAACAGAGGAGAACTGATAAAAAGAACATTTTTAATAGAATAGTTTTACAAAAATATACATATTTGTATCTAATGGTAGCCACATCCATGATGGCAGAGGTGAGGAAAGGAAGATTAAAAAAAGAAAAAAGTTATACAATAACTTTAATATATATCTAAAAGGAGTAGCAAGTTATACAATAATAGATTTGCAGTTTTATACATAAATCATTTTTATTTTCTATTCTAGTGTTATAGAAATGCCTGTTTAATTTCTAAGTTCAGAATAAAAATAGATAAAAATTTTTAACAAAGAAATCTATTGCATAATCTGGAAGAGAAGACATGAGGGGGTCCGGAGAGGGTAGATGTGAGAGATGTCCAAAGAGAATCAACACACACAATAATAACATTAGGGAGAATATCACAGCAATTTATTAGACGTGAGGTATGAAGAGAAGGTCAAAGCAGGTCAGAGATGGGTGAGACAGTGGCTTCTATGTGGGGAGACAATCCCGAGTGCAGCAATGGGCCACACAGAGTCAGTGTGCTTAACCAGGTGTCCCCAGCTGTTTGGGAGACACCCTGTGATATGATTTTGCCAAGGAGATTCCTAGGTCTGAGGAACAGAGACCAAGTTGCTTCACTGATCAGCAAGCATTTATTCTTTATTTACATTATTTATAGCCAGATGCTTTAAGTGTGAGACCCCTGGAAAACTGTCAAGTTTCTTTTCTCTGTCCACAGAAGAAATATCTAGAGGACAAGGTGATGACTCCTCAAACCCTGGATGGGCCTTCATTGTGATTGTGACTGGGGTCTACCTTGTACTGGCTCTCGTACTGATTCTCTTCACAGTCATGACTGGAAGGTAGGATGAGGCTTCCTCTGGTTTTCCTCCCTCCTAGTCTGTCTCCCTGATTGGAGCAGAGAGACCAGGATGTTCTTCGGCCATCTGTATCCTCTTCTGGGCCCTGGTCTCCTTCTCTTTCCCACACTCCTCCTTTTAGGCACTCATTTCTTGGGTGACCTCTTCCCCCATCCCTCACACTTGATTATGTCTTGGAAAAAGGTGTTCACTTCCCCATTGGGGTGGGACTCAACTGACCAATTTTTTTAGGGTTTTTTGCAAGGCAATGGGGTTAAGTGACTTGCCCAAGGTCACACAGCTTGCTGGTTATTAAGTGTCTGAGGCTGGATTTGAACTCAGATCCTCCTGACTCCAGGGATGGTACTCTGTCCACTGTGCCACCTGACTGCCCCCCAGTTGACCACTATTCTAGACACTCAACCAAAGTGACTGAGGTACAAAAAGGCAGAGGGAAGGATTGGAAGGGGCAGGAGGGAGAAAGGAGATGGGTGACTAGTCTCATAACCCAGTGAGAAACTAAGTGAGGGAAAAGACCACTGAGGCAGATCCAGACCTTATAGACTAACTGAGGAGGAGAACCATAGTTGGTAAAGGTAAAAAAGATGGTTGTACTGCAGGGAGAAGTCCTGACAGAGGAAAAGGAATCTAGGGCCGGGAGTAGACATCTCTCCATGACTCTAAGAGGACCCAAAGACCCATCTGGCTCACGGGGTTCATTGTCTCTGATTGTGATCTCACTTCATGTCTGATATTCATTCAGGGGCTGTGAACATAATCCTACAGAGGTCAAATCCTCAACATCCAACCATGGTAAGTAAAAAACACTGACCAAACCATCTAGTGGCCACTCAGTTCTCCTGGGGCCTGCAAAACTCCTCCAGTCTTTAGTTCTGTGCCTTTTCCCCTTTGAGGGCTTTGGCTTCCCAGGGCCAGGTCCCTCCTGATCTCACCTGCAAAGAGGACCTGGGAGTGTCCCCTCTTGATCCTGAGCCTCAGTTTCCCCGTTGGTAATGCCAGGGAACTGGACCTGCTTCATTCCGGGTCCCTCCCACCTGCCCAAGGTGACACCAGGCTGGGGACCTGGGAGGAAGGTCCAAGAGGACCCCATGAGAGAGGCTGAGACGGGGAGCCTGGGAGGCAAGGGCAGCCTTAGAACTGGAAGCAGCAGCCCATTGGCCCCTTCACCAGACACAAGTGGACATGGGCCCCCCAGGGCCTCCAGCTTCTCTAGAGGGTGGGACCCAGCGAGAAGAGGGCTCTAGAGGTGGGATCAGGAGGCCTGGGGTCCTGCTCCCCGCACTGCCTGCTGCTCTGGCTGTCTTGAGCCAAGGCTCCTCCAGTGTGAGGGAGACGGGAAGCATCACTGCTCCCTGGATGCTCATCAGCTTCTACTCAATCTCAAAGCCAAAAGAACTGGGCAGTGGAGTCACTCAGTACACAGTGTTGGCCCCGGGACAAAGGCTCCAAGATGTTTGGAGGAGGGGCTGTCCTGGGGGCAGGGGACATGAGGAGAGGCTTCTGGGGGAGGTGGAAGGTGCGCTGAGCCTGCAGGAAGACGATCTGTGCAGGGATGCTCCAGGGCAGGTGCATGGAGAGGGAGGATGTCGGGTGACAGAGGGAGGGAACAATTCTGGGTTGGGAGGCATGGGCTAGACCAGTGAGACTCCAGAGAGGAGGGGTTCTGGGCCTCTGGGAGGGCCTGGCTGTCCCCAGCTTCCTGCAGGGTCACCTAGCCACCCGAAAGGCTCAAGACTGGGCATTGGCTACTGGTTTTATTTCTGATCTGCTGGGTGGTCTCCCTCAAGGAGCCTGGGGTCTCTGGGCTTCTGCTGCTGGTGACCCTGAACACCCCCAGAGTCCTGAGGAGTTTGATCCTTGCTCTGACCTCCTCTTTCCTTCTTGAAGGTCATCTCTTGTGATCCAGTTCTGGGCATCTCGTTGGCCGTGCTCTCTGTTCTGGGTCAACAGGGCAGGGAATGCCCATGTCCAGAGAGCTCCCTGGGAATCTCAGCCCCTCAGCTGCTGTTCCTCCTCTTGTCCAACCTCGAGCTGCCCTTGGAATGGTCAGAGCTGGGGCTTTGGTGAAGGAGAGGACCTCAAGTTGCAAGGAACCTCAGAGACTGTGAGCCACAGGGGACTCTGGCTGCACTTTTTTTTCTTTGAATCTCTGGGAAGCTTTTTTTTTTTTAGCTTTTTGCAAGGAAAATGGGGTTAAGTGGCTATCCCAAGGCCACACAGCTAGTCATTATTAAAGTATCTGAGGACAGATTTGAACTCAGATTTGTGCTCTATCCACTGCACCACCTAGCTGACCTTGGCACTGTTTTGTTTCCAAAAATGGGAGTGATAGAAAAGAAGGTACAATGTAATAAGCAACATACACTTAGCAGACCACCCAGACTCATTCACTACTAAACATGAGAATTTTGTGCAATGACCAAAGAATCAACCTGCTATTGGTAGAACTAAACCACATCAACACTCTTACAAAAGACAAAATCAGGAGATGAAAAAAGGCTGCAGATAGAGGGAAGGGAAGATAACAAGGACTCTTTGGAGAGCTGGCATCATGGTTTTCATCAGGAACCTGAAGAAAGAAAGAAATAGCATTTCTCGGGACACAAAGTCATTTCCTCTTGAAGTATTGATGATGAACTTAATAAAGAAGGCCCCTATAAAAATAACCCCAATTTCTATTTGAAGCAAAGGAGAAAGTTTGTAGGAATACATATACTTAAGACTTCAATTCTAATTGAATTGTATGATGAGATGAGGAAAAATGAAAGTGCCCAACATTTGCAAACTCCCCAGAAGTCTTAGAATTCTCTATCTTGAATACTTTCATCCAGAAGATAGTCGGAGGTATTAGACATGCCAAGAAGGAAATACCTTTTTAAAAAGCAAAACTTTTTTTAGATAGGAATTGACTAAGATAGGAATTTTCAGCGGCCCCTGTGCAGTCAGGCTATCTTCTAAGTTAGAATAATGATCAAAACCAATACCAAATTGGACAAATGAAGATTTGTCATAAAATTCAATAACCTGAAACTAACTCATTTCAATAAACCATGCAGTTCAACAAACAGGTATTAAGAGTCTGCTGTGTGGAAGGCCTGTGATAAACTCTAGAGTAAAACAAAGTAGTCCCTGCTCTCTGGGAACTTCCATTCTGCTGGGAGGAGACAAGAGTCCTTAAGTCACTGGAGAATGTTTATACACACACACACACACACACACACACACACACACACACACACACAGATGATAATGTCAAAAGCGAGAGAGCATTCCTGGGGAGAGGGGCTGCTTTTCATGGAGCACTGGAACTGTACTTTGAAGGCAGTTTGGGACTATGTGAGAGGGACTACCTCTCCCCGGCCAGGTCCCAGGGGCAGCATGATCTAGAGAAGGGAACAAGCAATCATTAAGTACAGTAAGCACATACCTAGTACATGGCAGGTTCTGTATAAATGCTGTTATTATCATTATTATCAGGGGGCAGCTAGGTGTGTAGTGGATAGAGTACTGGCCCTGAGGTGGAGAATCTGAGTTCAAATCTAGCCTCAGAGATGTTATTCATTTGCTGTGTGACCTTGGGCAAGGCACTTCACCCTGACTGCCTCCCATTCAGGGCCATCTCCAGCCCTCCTGATCCATGTCTGGTCACTGGATCCAGATGGCTCCAGAGAAGAAAGTGAGGCTGGGAGATGTTTCAGGCGGGGCATCTTCTCCTTGGGGGAGCCTCCAATTAGGCCATGGTTTAGCTGAGCTTTCAGTAGCTTGAGAGCAAAGAGAGGCTTTTTTTTGCCAATCTTTTTGTGGAATGTAACTAAAATTTTCCAAGTTGTCCGAGGAGGGAGCCACCCCTCCCAGAACCCCAAGAATTATGGTGCTTACATTCGGGAATAGCTAGTTCCTGAAGATATGGGCAGGTGTTAATCAAGTACAGCCTTGAGAGTCTGACCAGGACTCATTCAGTGGTTCTTTTAAATGCTGGAGCTCTTTTAACTATGTGCCTAAAATCAATCCTGCTCATTTCCCCTCCCTGCTCATCAGGGCTGAATTTAGGGTTAGTAATTCTGTATATCAGAGGTAAATTGGGGCAGTAATCCTTTTTGGCTAAATTCTAAGGCCTTACCTTGGAAAATCGTACATCTTATGTATTAGCCATACAGGTGACTGCACAGTGGCCCCCCCCCCCCCCCCCCCAGTCAAATCCAATTGAGCCGCTGGTCATGGCATCACTTCCCTGATGTCATGGACTTCTTTGAGAATGAAGGACAATCAAAAAAGAGAGATTATCCTCCTCCTCCTCCTCTTTGTTCTTGGGATCATTATTCCTGCAAAGCACTGTGCTAAATACTTTATAAATATTCTCATTCGATCCTCAATAATCCTGAAATTTAGGGACTACTAGTCTTTCCATTTTACATCTCAGGAAACCAAGGCAGAGAGAGGTTACGGAATTTGCCCAGGATTGCACAGCTAATAGATGTCTGGAGTCAGATGTGAACTAAATTTTTTTTTTAATCCGGGTCAAAGCCCTCCGTATCCCTTGAGCTCCTTGATGCCCGTCACCAGCCACTGCAACGTGGGCCGAGGAGGCGGCACCGGCCTGAGAGCAACACCACCACCCGAGGTGCCAGTGGTGGGTGAGGTCTGGGATCTAAGGGATGGCTGGGAGCGGTTGGGCGTTCCCACCTGGAAGGCCTTGACTGAGAAGCCTGGTTAGACAGAAGTGACTGGGCGACACTGGCCTGGAGCAGCTCGGCTCCTCCTGGGCCGCCTGCGTGTCCCTTTTTCCACTCCAGGGCTTGCGGGCAGGGCTTGGCCATCCGAAGGGTCAGGGTCCCAGGCTCAGGCCAGGGGCAGGGGGGATGGCTTCGTGGTTGGCCGCCGCCTCCTGCTCACGGTGACCCTCAGACAGGACGGTGCTGCCAGCGACCACGGGAGGCACAGCTGGAGCGGGCACTGTCTGCTCACGTGAAGGCTTCTGGGCTCTGGAGTGCCCGGGGCTGCGGACCCCGGGGCAGGAGAAGCCAAGGAAGGCGCCCCTTCGGCACCGCTAGTGCGCGGGAAACTTGAAGGGAAGATGGAATTCCGCGGGGGACACGCGCCGGCCCGGGGGTCCTGCCGCCGACACTTGGGGGCCGCCCGGCCGCGGGGCCCCGGCCCCGAGCCGGGAAAGGAGAGAAAAACGCGAGAAGGTCCGCGAAGTGGGCGGGCCGGGCGGGGCGGACAGTGCGGGCGGACCGGGCGGGGTGGACAGTACGGGTGGGCCGGGTGGGCCGGGCGGGGAGGACAGTGCGGGCGGGCCGGGCGGGGCGGGCGGGGCGGACAGTGCGGGCAGTGCGGGTGGGCCGGGCGGGGTGGACAGTGCGGGCGGACAGTGCGGGCAGTGCGGGTGGGCCGGGCGGGGCGGACAGTGCATCTCCGACTCCCAGGCCGGGGGGCGCGGGGTGGGGGGCGGTGAACTGCTGAGCAGCGGGTGTGGTGGGAAGCTTGGGTGAGACTGGGGGGATCCGCAGGGGGAGGGGTGCCCGACCCCCAGGGCCAGGGCCTGGACCCGGGGCGGAGGGGCGGAGCCAGAGGGGGCGTGGGCCAGGGGAGGCGGGGCTCCAGCCGGCTAGGCCCCGCCCCGGCCCCGCCCCCGGAGGGCAGTTCTGGGCACTAAGGGTCTCTCTGAGGCCAGAGACCTGAGCCAGCTCTGAGGCTTCCCAGC
Organism: Macrotis lagotis; assembly: GCF_037893015.1. Classification (NCBI taxonomy): domain Eukaryota; kingdom Metazoa; phylum Chordata; class Mammalia; order Peramelemorphia; family Peramelidae; genus Macrotis; species Macrotis lagotis. The sequence goes on from NC_133658.1 coordinate 908,570,677, forward strand.
GGGACCTCGGGCAGGGACCTTTATTTCACTGTTTTATTTCAGTTTTTCACATTCACTCCTTTGAAGTTTGAGTTTCCCATTTTCCTACTTCCTCCCCTTTCACCTCGGTGGCAGCCAACAGTCGCTTTTAAAATTTTTTTTTAATTTTTTTTAGTTTTTGCCGGGCAATGGGGTGAAGTGGCTTGCCCAAGGCCACACAGCTAGGCAATTATCAAGTGTCTGAGACCGGATTTGAACTCAGGTCCTCCTGACTCCAGGGCCAGTGCTCTATCCACTGCGCCACCTAGCCACCCCCCAACAGTCGCTTTTTTAAATGACACATGTATCTCCGTTTCACCATAGAAACACATATTTATGTTTACCCACACCGCGTCCATAGCCGCATGAACCATGTTGTGGAGAAAGAACTAGAACCAAAGGGGGGGCCTGGCAGAAAAAGAGAGAGAGAACAAGAAATGTTCCAGAAGGAGCCTGGCGTGCTTTGCTCGGCCCAGCCCCCCTGGGTTTTCTCCCGATGTCAGTATCTTTTTCCGACCCAGGTCCCCCAGGGTGGTTTTTGATCGTGAACTGCTGAGGGGAGCTGCGTCCGTGCTGTATAATCGATATATCTCACAGCAGTCTCCAGAATGAGTTCACTTTAGGTAAGAGTCTTTTCTGAAGTCTGTCTGCTCAGACTGCTTTAAAAAAAAATAAATATTGCCTTTATCTGTTTTCCCAACTCTAGGCAACGGTGGTTTTTGCCAATCCATTTTTTTTGGCAAGGTTTTGATTTTTACAATTTTTCTCCCTCCCTCCCTTCCCTCCCCCAACAGACAGCAAGCTCTGTCTAAAAGCTCTATATTTCTAACCCTGCTGAACATAGAATGATAAAAACTTAAGATAACTTAAAAATTGAAGATAAACGTTGTCTTCATTTAAACTCTGCCTATGGGTGGAATTCTCCATCACAAGTCTTTAAAATTGTCTTTCATTAATTGTTCTGCTGAAATGAACAAACCCATCATGGCCAGCCATCTCCCCGTGTCGCTGTTGTTGGCATGTACAGCGTTCCTCTGGTTCTGCTCGCTTCACCCGTCATCACTTCATGCCAGTCCCTCCAGGCTTTTCTGAACTCCGTCCCTCATGATTTCTCCTTAAACACTTGTGTTCCATCACATACATAGACGACAAATTGTTCAGCCATTCCCCAGATGATGGGCGTCTCCTCAGTTTCTTGTTCTTTGCTACTACAAACAGAACTGCTATGATTATTTTTGTGCAAATGGAATTTTTAGCCCTTTTTATGATCTCTTCAGGAGTCAAACCAAGTAGTGGTATTGCAGGGTCAAAGGTACGCACAGTTTTAAAGCCCTTTGGCTGTAATTCCATATTGCTCTTCAGGAAGGTTGGATCAGTTCACAGCTCCACCAACAAAGCATTAGTGTCCCAGATTTCCTACATCCCCTCCAAAGTGATCATTATCCTCTCTGGTCATATTGACCAATCGGAGAAGTGTGACATGGCACCTCAAAGATGTTTTAAGTCAAAGAACATGAATAAGCAATTTCTTGATGAAATCAAAACAATTTATGGATATATAAAAACATTCCCCAACTCATTACTGGTTAGAGAAATTCAAATTAAAACAACAGTGTAATTTTACACTTATCAGATTGGCTAAAATGATTGAATGGGAAAGCATCAAATTGAGGGGATGTGGGAAAAATTGAGACACCAATTCACTGTTGGTGGAACTATGAATTGACCCCATTACTTTGGAAAGCAATCTGGAATTATGCCCAAAGACATATTAAACTGACTCTACCCTACTAGGTCCATTTCTCAAGATGATTGGGGGAAAAAAAGAAAAGAAGAAATATTTAAGCCAAATTTCCTTGCGGTGGCAAAGAACTAAAAATTTGGGGGAGGCCCTTTACTTAGGGAATGGCTGAACAAGTTGTGGTATATGATCATGTTGGTATATTATTTTGAGATAAAAGCATATGCTTCATAATTTTAGAAAAACATGGAAAGATGTGTATCAAATATCAGGGTGAAGTGAGCAGAACCAAGAAAATGTTGAATATGTTTTTTAAAAACAGCCATATTTTTTAAAAAAGAACTTTGAGTGACTAAGGCACCTTGATTATTATGAATAACAAAATTAACTATAAAGGACATATGAAGGTAGAGACTATCTGCAAACAGAGGAGAACTGATAAAAAGAACATTTTTAATAGAATAGTTTTACAAAAATATACATATTTGTATCTAATGGTAGCCACATCCATGATGGCAGAGGTGAGGAAAGGAAGATTAAAAAAAGAAAAAAGTTATACAATAACTTTAATATATATCTAAAAGGAGTAGCAAGTTATACAATAATAGATTTGCAGTTTTATACATAAATCATTTTTATTTTCTATTCTAGTGTTATAGAAATGCCTGTTTAATTTCTAAGTTCAGAATAAAAATAGATAAAAATTTTTAACAAAGAAATCTATTGCATAATCTGGAAGAGAAGACATGAGGGGGTCCGGAGAGGGTAGATGTGAGAGATGTCCAAAGAGAATCAACACACACAATAATAACATTAGGGAGAATATCACAGCAATTTATTAGACGTGAGGTATGAAGAGAAGGTCAAAGCAGGTCAGAGATGGGTGAGACAGTGGCTTCTATGTGGGGAGACAATCCCGAGTGCAGCAATGGGCCACACAGAGTCAGTGTGCTTAACCAGGTGTCCCCAGCTGTTTGGGAGACACCCTGTGATATGATTTTGCCAAGGAGATTCCTAGGTCTGAGGAACAGAGACCAAGTTGCTTCACTGATCAGCAAGCATTTATTCTTTATTTACATTATTTATAGCCAGATGCTTTAAGTGTGAGACCCCTGGAAAACTGTCAAGTTTCTTTTCTCTGTCCACAGAAGAAATATCTAGAGGACAAGGTGATGACTCCTCAAACCCTGGATGGGCCTTCATTGTGATTGTGACTGGGGTCTACCTTGTACTGGCTCTCGTACTGATTCTCTTCACAGTCATGACTGGAAGGTAGGATGAGGCTTCCTCTGGTTTTCCTCCCTCCTAGTCTGTCTCCCTGATTGGAGCAGAGAGACCAGGATGTTCTTCGGCCATCTGTATCCTCTTCTGGGCCCTGGTCTCCTTCTCTTTCCCACACTCCTCCTTTTAGGCACTCATTTCTTGGGTGACCTCTTCCCCCATCCCTCACACTTGATTATGTCTTGGAAAAAGGTGTTCACTTCCCCATTGGGGTGGGACTCAACTGACCATTTTTTTTAGGGTTTTTTGCAAGGCAATGGGGTTAAGTGACTTGCCCAAGGTCACACAGCTTGCTGGTTATTAAGTGTCTGAGGCTGGATTTGAACTCAGATCCTCCTGACTCCAGGGATGGTACTCTGTCCACTGTGCCACCTGACTGCCCCCCAGTTGACCACTATTCTAGACACTCAACCAAAGTGACTGAGGTACAAAAAGGCAGAGGGAAGGATTGGAAGGGGCAGGAGGGAGAAAGGAGATGGGTGACTAGTCTCATAACCCAGTGAGAAACTAAGTGAGGGAAAAGACCACTGAGGCAGATCCAGACCTTATAGACTAACTGAGGAGGAGAACCATAGTTGGTAAAGGTAAAAAAGATGGTTGTACTGCAGGGAGAAGTCCTGACAGAGGAAAAGGAATCTAGGGCCGGGAGTAGACATCTCTCCATGACTCTAAGAGGACCCAAAGACCCATCTGGCTCACGGGGTTCATTGTCTCTGATTGTGATCTCACTTCATGTCTGATATTCATTCAGGGGCTGTGAACATAATCCTACAGAGGTCAAATCCTCAACATCCAACCATGGTAAGTAAAAAACACTGACCAAACCATCTAGTGGCCACTCAGTTCTCCTGGGGCCTGCAAAACTCCTCCAGTCTTTAGTTCTGTGCCTTTTCCCCTTTGAGGGCTTTGGCTTCCCAGGGCCAGGTCCCTCCTGATCTCACCTGCAAAGAGGACCTGGGAGTGTCCCCTCTTGATCCTGAGCCTCAGTTTCCCCGTTGGTAATGCCAGGGAACTGGACCTGCTTCATTCCGGGTCCCTCCCACCTGCCCAAGGTGACACCAGGCTGGGGACCTGGGAGGAAGGTCCAAGAGGACCCCATGAGAGAGGCTGAGACGGGGAGCCTGGGAGGCAAGGGCAGCCTTAGAACTGGAAGCAGCAGCCCATTGGCCCCTTCACCAGACACAAGTGGACATGGGCCCCCCCAGGGCCTCCAGCTTCTCTAGAGGGTGGGACCCAGCGAGAAGAGGGCTCTAGAGGTGGGATCAGGAGGCCTGGGGTCCTGCTCCCCGCACTGCCTGCTGCTCTGGCTGTCTTGAGCCAAGGCTCCTCCAGTGTGAGGGAGACGGGAAGCATCACTGCTCCCTGGATGCTCATCAGCTTCTACTCAATCTCAAAGCCAAAAGAACTGGGCAGTGGAGTCACTCAGTACACAGTGTTGGCCCCGGGACAAAGGCTCCAAGATGTTTGGAGGAGGGGCTGTCCTGGGGGCAGGGGACATGAGGAGAGGCTTCTGGGGGAGGTGGAAGGTGCGCTGAGCCTGCAGGAAGACGATCTGTGCAGGGATGCTCCAGGGCAGGTGCATGGAGAGGGAGGATGTCGGGTGACAGAGGGAGGGAACAATTCTGGGTTGGGAGGCATGGGCTAGACCAGTGAGACTCCAGAGAGGAGGGGTTCTGGGCCTCTGGGAGGGCCTGGCTGTCCCCAGCTTCCTGCAGGGTCACCTAGCCACCCGAAAGGCTCAAGACTGGGCATTGGCTACTGGTTTTATTTCTGATCTGCTGGGTGGTCTCCCTCAAGGAGCCTGGGGTCTCTGGGCTTCTGCTGCTGGTGACCCTGAACACCCCCAGAGTCCTGAGGAGTTTGATCCTTGCTCTGACCTCCTCTTTCCTTCTTGAAGGTCATCTCTTGTGATCCAGTTCTGGGCATCTCGTTGGCCGTGCTCTCTGTTCTGGGTCAACAGGGCAGGGAATGCCCATGTCCAGAGAGCTCCCTGGGAATCTCAGCCCCTCAGCTGCTGTTCCTCCTCTTGTCCAACCTCGAGCTGCCCTTGGAATGGTCAGAGCTGGGGCTTTGGTGAAGGAGAGGACCTCAAGTTGCAAGGAACCTCAGAGACTGTGAGCCACAGGGGACTCTGGCTGCACTTTTTTTTCTTTGAATCTCTGGGAAGCTTTTTTTTTTTTAGCTTTTTGCAAGGAAAATGGGGTTAAGTGGCTATCCCAAGGCCACACAGCTAGTCATTATTAAAGTATCTGAGGACAGATTTGAACTCAGATTTGTGCTCTATCCACTGCACCACCTAGCTGACCTTGGCACTGTTTTGTTTCCAAAAATGGGAGTGATAGAAAAGAAGGTACAATGTAATAAGCAACATACACTTAGCAGACCACCCAGACTCATTCACTACTAAACATGAGAATTTTGTGCAATGACCAAAGAATCAACCTGCTATTGGTAGAACTAAACCACATCAACACTCTTACAAAAGACAAAATCAGGAGATGAAAAAAGGCTGCAGATAGAGGGAAGGGAAGATAACAAGGACTCTTTGGAGAGCTGGCATCATGGTTTTCATCAGGAACCTGAAGAAAGAAAGAAATAGCATTTCTCGGGACACAAAGTCATTTCCTCTTGAAGTATTGATGATGAACTTAATAAAGAAGGCCCCTATAAAAATAACCCCAATTTCTATTTGAAGCAAAGGAGAAAGTTTGTAGGAATACATATACTTAAGACTTCAATTCTAATTGAATTGTATGATGAGATGAGGAAAAATGAAAGTGCCCAACATTTGCAAACTCCCCAGAAGTCTTAGAATTCTCTATCTTGAATACTTTCATCCAGAAGATAGTCGGAGGTATTAGACATGCCAAGAAGGAAATACCTTTTTAAAAAGCAAAACTTTTTTTAGATAGGAATTGACTAAGATAGGAATTTTCAGCGGCCCCTGTGCAGTCAGGCTATCTTCTAAGTTAGAATAATGATCAAAACCAATACCAAATTGGACAAATGAAGATTTGTCATAAAATTCAATAACCTGAAACTAACTCATTTCAATAAACCATGCAGTTCAACAAACAGGTATTAAGAGTCTGCTGTGTGGAAGGCCTGTGATAAACTCTAGAGTAAAACAAAGTAGTCCCTGCTCTCTGGGAACTTCCATTCTGCTGGGAGGAGACAAGAGTCCTTAAGTCACTGGAGAATGTTTATACACACACACACACAACACACACACACACACACACACACACACACAGATGATAATGTCAAAAGCGAGAGAGCATTCCTGGGGAGAGGGGCTGCTTTTCATGGAGCACTGGAACTGTACTTTGAAGGCAGTTTGGGACTATGTGAGAGGGACTACCTCTCCCCGGCCAGGTCCCAGGGGCAGCATGATCTAGAGAAGGGAACAAGCAATCATTAAGTACAGTAAGCACATACCTAGTACATGGCAGGTTCTGTATAAATGCTGTTATTATCATTATTATCAGGGGGCAGCTAGGTGTGTAGTGGATAGAGTACTGGCCCTGAGGTGGAGAATCTGAGTTCAAATCTAGCCTCAGAGATGTTATTCATTTGCTGTGTGACCTTGGGCAAGGCACTTCACCCTGACTGCCTCCCATTCAGGGCCATCTCCAGCCCTCCTGATCCATGTCTGGTCACTGGATCCAGATGGCTCCAGAGAAGAAAGTGAGGCTGGGAGATGTTTCAGGCGGGGCATCTTCTCCTTGGGGGAGCCTCCAATTAGGCCATGGTTTAGCTGAGCTTTCAGTAGCTTGAGAGCAAAGAGAGGCTTTTTTTTGCCAATCTTTTTGTGGAATGTAACTAAAATTTTCCAAGTTGTCCGAGGAGGGAGCCACCCCTCCCAGAACCCCAAGAATTATGGTGCTTACATTCGGGAATAGCTAGTTCCTGAAGATATGGGCAGGTGTTAATCAAGTACAGCCTTGAGAGTCTGACCAGGACTCATTCAGTGGTTCTTTTAAATGCTGGAGCTCTTTTAACTATGTGCCTAAAATCAATCCTGCTCATTTCCCCTCCCTGCTCATCAGGGCTGAATTTAGGGTTAGTAATTCTGTATATCAGAGGTAAATTGGGGCAGTAATCCTTTTTGGCTAAATTCTAAGGCCTTACCTTGGAAAATCGTACATCTTATGTATTAGCCATACAGGTGACTGCACAGTGGCCCCCCCCCCCCCCCCCCAGTCAAATCCAATTGAGCCGCTGGTCATGGCATCACTTCCCTGATGTCATGGACTTCTTTGAGAAATCAAGTAAATGTCCTTCAGTTGGGGACTACTAGTCTTTCCATTTTACATCTCAGGAAACCAAGGCAGAGAGAGGTTACGGAATTTGCCCAGGATTGCACAGCTAATAGATGTCTGGAGTCAGATGTGAACTAAATTTTTTTTTTAATCCGGGTCAAAGCCCTCCGTATCCCTTGAGCTCCTTGATGCCCGTCACCAGCCACTGCAACGTGGGCCGAGGAGGCGGCACCGGCCTGAGAGCAACACCACCACCCGAGGTGCCAGTGGTGGGTGAGGTCTGGGATCTAAGGGATGGCTGGGAGCGGTTGGGCGTTCCCACCTGGAAGGCCTTGACTGAGAAGCCTGGTTAGACAGAAGTGAAATCAAGTAAATGTCCTTCAGTTGGGGAATGGCTTAACAAACTGGTTTATGTATGTTGTGGAACACTATTGTTCTATTAGAAACCAGGAGGGATGGGAATTCAGGGAAGCCTGGAGGGATTTGCATGAACTGATGCTGAGTGAGATGAGCAGAACCAGAAAAACACTGTACACCCTAACAGCAATATGGAGGTGATGATCAACCTTGATGGACTTGCTCATCCCTTCACTGCAACAACCAGGGACAATTTTGGGCTATCTGCAATGGAGAATACCAACTGTATCCAGAGAAAGAATTAGGGGCTTTGAACAAAGACCAAAGACTATTACTGTCAAATTAGGGAAAAAACCTATTATATTAATATATAATTTTACTATCTCATAGTTTATTTTTCTTCCTTAGGGATATGAGTTTTCTGTCATCCAATTCAACTGAGATCAATATATAACATGGAATCAATGTAAAGACTAACAGAATGCCTTCTGTGAGGGGTGGGAGGAAGGAAGTAAGACTGGGGGGGAAATTGTAAAATTCAAAATAAACAAAATCTTTCTTAAAAAAAAAGACTAGATCATGAGGTCATAAAGCCACCTCTTCTTTGCCAGTGATTTGATGATACACTTGGAAAGTCCTAAAGAGTCAACTACAAAGGTAGTTGAAACAATAATTTTAGCAAAGCAGCAAGATATATAAAGTAAATCCACAGATACCAGTAGCATTCCAATATATGTCACAAACAGAACCCTAGAAGAACCATTAAGTGGTAGTCCATTTGAAATAATTGTAAGAATAATTGTAATTGTGAGAACACCTACAAAGATCAAATTGTTTTTTGTGCATTTTGTGGTTTTTTTTTTTTATGACTCACCATTTCCTTTATTTGTACAAAATAGTGAATAATTATCTCCTCCCTGGGAGGATAAACAATGGTTTAGAATTTAAACAAGTCCTTCTGTCCTGAAGCATCTATTTTTGAAGTTTTGGGGCTAGCTGTTTTACTTCCAGGCATCTTTGGGTTTGGACTCAGTAGGCTTAGCAGCCTTAGCATCAGACTTGGTGACCTTGGTGACAGACTTGGAGGCCTTGGGCTCAGACTTACTGGCATTGTCAGTGGGCTTTGCAGCCTTAGGGTCAGTGGTTCTGGCAATCTTAGAGTCAGGTGTAGTGATTATGGGGCCTGGACGTTTGATACCAACCCTACGGCCTGGAAGCTTGGCGACCATCTTGTGACCAGCATGCCAGGCACTGACCTTGGGGATCTTGGACCTGAGGAGCTTGGCCTTGGAGACCTTGGTGCTCAGGGCCTTGATAGCCTCTGCTGGGGCCTGGATGACTTTGGCATTGTTGGCCTGCATCTTCTTCAGCCCCTTCTTGTTGTGTTTCTTGGCAAGCACATGTTTCTCAGAAACCTGGGATCAACCCCATTCAGAGACTTGTATCTCTGTGACCTAGGTTTCTTGATGCCATTTCTGTGCTTCTTTTTGATTGTAGGGGGTGTGATTCTTAGACTTGGCCATATTTACACTCTAGCCTGCTCTATCAGGCACTCCACCGAGTGGAAGAGGCCAAACATGTGAAAGGAGAAAGAAGGAAGAAGCATGGGACAGTATGGAAAATCGATAAAATTGTTTTTTTAAAAAATACTTTTTATACAAATAAGATTTAAATAATGAGAGAAATATGAATTGTTCATAGGTAGTTAGCGAAAATATAATAAAATGATAGCTTTACCTAACTAATTTATATATCCAGTTTTGTCCCAATTAAATAACTTTTTTTTAGGTTTTTGCAAGGCAAATGGGGTTAAGGTGGCTTGCCCAAGGCCACACAGCTAGGTAATTATTAAGTGTCTGAGACTGGATTTGAACCCAGGTACTCCTGACTCCAGGGCCGGTGCTCTATCCACTATGCCACCTAGCTGCCCCTCCTTTTTTTTTTTTTACTGAACTATAAAAGCCTATCCAAATTCATTTGGAAGAACAAAAAGTCAAGAATATCCAAGGAACTAATGGGAAAAAATGTAATGAAGGAGGTTAAATTGTACCAAATATTAAGCTGTAATTATTATCAGGCTCTAATTATCAAAACTATCTGCTACGAATAAATAAATAAATCAGTGAGAGAGAGTAAACATCTAATTTAAAGCAGAAAGTAAAGTAACATTAGATTTGAAAGTGAAAAGACAAGTTATTTGTAAAATAATACAGATGTGGTAAAAACTGTTGGGACAAATGGAAAGCAGTCTGGCAGAAATTGTGCAAAGGTCAAAATCTTACACTGTTTACCAAGATAGGATCAAAATGGATACATGATCCAGATAAGAAGATATTGCATGCAAATTTGAAGAAAGTGGAACATATAACCTATCAGACTTATGGTAGATGAAAAATTTAGGACTAAACAAGAGAGTAGTGTGATGTATAAAATGGATAATTTCAATCACATTAAATTTAAAAAGTTTTATAAAAATACAACAAATGTAGCCAAAATCAGAAAAAAAATCAGAAAATTAAGAAAATCATTTTTAAGTAGACAGATTCTCAGATAAAAGTTTCATTTCTCAAATAAAGAACTCTCAACTCTATAAAAATGAGTCATTCATCAGTTGATAGTCAAAGAACATGAATAAGCAATTTCTTGATGAAATCAAAACAATTTATGGATATATAAAAACATTCCCCAACTCATTACTGGTTAGAGAAATTCAAATTAAAACAACAGTGTAATTTTACACTTATCAGATTGGCTAAAATGATTGAATGGGAAAGCATCAAATTGAGGGGATGTGGGAAAAATTGAGACACCAATTCACTGTTGGTGGAACTATGAATTGACCCCATTACTTTGGAAAGCAATCTGGAATTATGCCCAAAGACATATTAAACTGACTCTACCCTACTAGGTCCATTTCTCAAGATGATTGGGGGAAAAAAAGAAAAGAAGAAATATTTAAGCCAAATTTCCTTGCGGTGGCAAAGAACTAAAAATTTGGGGGAGGCCCTTTACTTAGGGAATGGCTGAACAAGTTGTGGTATATGATCATGTTGGTATATTATTTTGAGATAAAAGCATATGCTTCATAATTTTAGAAAAACATGGAAAGATGTGTATCAAATATCAGGGTGAAGTGAGCAGAACCAAGAAAATGTTGAATATGTTTTTTAAAAACAGCCATATTTTTTAAAAAAGAACTTTGAGTGACTAAGGCACCTTGATTATTATGAATAACAAAATTAACTATAAAGGACATATGAAGGTAGAGACTATCTGCAAACAGAGGAGAACTGATAAAAAGAACATTTTTAATAGAATAGTTTTACAAAAATATACATATTTGTATCTAATGGTAGCCACATCCATGATGGCAGAGGTGAGGAAAGGAAGATTAAAAAAAGAAAAAAGTTATACAATAACTTTAATATATATCTAAAAGGAGTAGCAAGTTATACAATAATAGATTTGCAGTTTTATACATAAATCATTTTTATTTTCTATTCTAGTGTTATAGAAATGCTTGTTTAATTTCTAAGTTCAGAATAAAAATAGATAAAAATTTTTAACAAAGAAATCTATTGCATAATCTGGAAGAGAAGACATGAGGGGGTCTGGAGAGGGTAGATGTGAGAGATGTTGTCTAAAGAGAATCAGCATAAACAATAATAACATTAGGGAGAATATCACAGCAATTTATTAGACGTGAGGTATGAAGAGAAGGTCAAAGCAGGTCAGAGATGGGTGAGACAGTGGCTTCTATGTGGGGAGACAATCCCGAGTGCAGCAATGGGCTATGTAGAGTCAGTGTGCTCAACCAGGGTGTCCCCAGCTGTTTGGGAGACACCCTGTGATATGATTTTGCCAAGGAGATTCCTAGGTCTGAGGAACAGAGACCAAGTTGCTTCACTGATCAGCAAGCATTTATTCTTTATTTACATTATTTATAGCCAGATGCTTTAAGTGTGAGACCCCTGGAAAACTGTCAAGTTTCTTTTCTCTGTCCACAGAAGAAATATCTAGAGGACAAGGTGATGACTCCTCAAACCCTGGATGGGCCTTCATTGTGATTGTGACTGGGGTCTACCTTGTACTGGCTCTCGCACTGATTCTCTTCACAGTCATGACTGGAAGGTAGGATGAGGCTTCCTCTGGTTTTCCTCCCTCCTAGTCTGTCTCCCTGATTGGAGCAGAGAGACCAGGATGTTCTTCGGCCATCTGTATCCTCTTCTGGGCCCTGGTCTCCTTCTCTTTCCCACACTCCTCCTTTTAGGCACTCATTTCTTGGGTGACCTCTTCCCCCATCCCTCACACTTGATTATGTCTTGGAAAAAGGTGTTCACTTCCCCATTGGGGTGGGACTCAATTGACCAATTTTTTTAGGGTTTTTTGCAAGGCAATGGGGTTAAGTGACTTGCCCAAGGTCACACAGCTTGCTGGTTATTAAGTGTCTGAGGCTGGATTTGAACTCAGATCCTCCTGACTCCAGGGATGGTACTCTGTCCACTGTGCCACCTGACTGCCCCCCAGTTGACCACTATTCTAGACACTCAACCAAAGTGACTGAGGTACAAAAAGGCAGAGGGAAGGATTGGAAGGGGCAGGAGGGAGAAAGGAGATGGGTGACTATTCTCATAACCCAGTGAGAAACTAAGTGAGGGAAAAGACCACTGAGGCAGATCCAGACCTTATAGACTAACTGAGGAGGAGAACCATAGTTGGTAAAGGTAAAAAAGATGGTTGTACTGCAGGGAGAAGTCCTGACAGAGGAAAAGGAATCTAGGGCCGGGAGTAGACATCTCTCCATGACTCTAAGAGGACCCAAAGACCCATCTGGCTCACGGGGTTCATTGTCTCTGATTGTGATCTCACTTCATGTCTGATATTCATTCAGGGGCTGTGAACATAATCCTACAGAGGTCAAATCCTCAACATCCAACCATGGTAAGTAAAAAACACTGACCAAACCATCTAGTGGCCACTCAGTTCTCCTGGGGCCTGCAAAACTCCTCCAGTCTTTAGTTCTGTGCCTTTTCCCCTTTGAGGGCTTTGGCTTCCCAGGGCCAGGTCCCTCCTGATCTCACCTGCAAAGAGGACCTGGGAGTGTCCCCTCTTGATCCTGAGCCTCAGTTTCCCCGTTGGTAATGCCAGGGAACTGGACCTGCTTCATTCCGGGTCCCTCCCACCTGCCCAAGGTGACACCAGGCTGGGGACCTGGGAGGAAGGTCCAAGAGGACCCCATGAGAGAGGCTGAGACGGGGAGCCTGGGAGGCAAGGGCAGCCTTAGAATTGGAAGCAGCAGCCCATTGGCCCCTTCACCAGACACAAGTGGACATGGGCCCCCCAGGGCCTCCAGCTTCTCTAGAGGGTGGGACCCAGCGAGAAGAGGGCTCTAGAGGTGGGATCAGGAGGCCTGGGGTCCTGCTCCCCGCACTGCCTGCTGCTCTGGCTGTCTTGAGCCAAGGCTCCTCCAGTGTGAGGGAGACGGGAAGCATCACTGCTCCCTGGATGCTCATCAGCTTCTACTCAATCTCAAAGCCAAAAGAACTGGGCAGTGGAGTCACTCAGTACACAGTGTTGGCCCCGGGACAAAGGCTCCAAGATGTTTGGAGGAGGGGCTGTCCTGGGGGCAGGGGACATGAGGAGAGGCTTCTGGGGGAGGTGGAAGGTGCGCTGAGCCTGCAGGAAGACGATCTGTGCAGGGATGCTCCAGGGCAGGTGCATGGAGAGGGAGGATGTCGGGTGACAGAGGGAGGGAACAATTCTGGGTTGGGAGGCATGGGCTAGACCAGTGAGACTCCAGAGAGGAGGGGTTCTGGGCCTCTGGGAGGGCCTGGCTGTCCCCAGCTTCCTGCAGGGTCACCTAGCCACCCGAAAGGCTCAAGACTGGGCATTGGCTACTGGTTTTATTTCTGATCTGCTGGGTGGTCTCCCTCAAGGAGCCTGGGGTCTCTGGGCTTCTGCTGCTGGTGACCCTGAACACCCCCAGAGTCCTGAGGAGTTTGATCCTTGCTCTGACCTCCTCCTTCCTTCTTGAAGGTCATCTCTTGTGATCCAGTTCTGGGCATCTCGTTGGCCGTGCTCTCTGTTCTGGGTCAACAGGGCAGGGAATGCCCATGTCCAGAGAGCTCCCTGGGAATCTCAGGCCCTCAGCTGCTGTTCCTCCTCTTGTCCAACCTCGAGCTGCCCTTGGAATGGTCAGAGCTGGGGCTTTGGTGAAGGAGAGGACCTCAAGTTGCAAGGAACCTCAGAGACTGTGAGCCACAGGGGACTCTGGCTGCACTTTTTTTTCTTTGAATCTCTGGGAAGCTTTTTTTTTTAGCTTTTTGCAAGGAAAATGGGGTTAAGTGGCTATCCCAAGGCCACACAGCTAGTCAATTATTAAAGTGTCTGAGGACAGATTTGAACTCAGATTTGTGCTCTATCCACTGCACCACCTAGCTGACCTTGGCACTGTTTTCTTTCCAAAAATGGGAGTGATAGAAAAGAAGGTACAATGTAATAAGCAACATACACTTAGCAGACCACCCAGACTCATTCACTACTAAGCATGAGAATTTTGTGCAATGACCAAAGAATCAACCTGCTATTGGTAGAACTAAACCACATCAACACTCTTACAAAAGACAAAATCAGGAGATGAAAAAAGGCTGCAGATAGAGGGAAGGGAAGATAACAAGGACTCTTTGGAGAGCTGGCATCATGGTTTTCATCAGGAACCTGAAGAAAGAAAGAAATAGCATTTCTCGGGACACAAAGTCATTTCCTCTTGAAGTATTGATGATGAACTTAATAAAGAAGGCCCCTATAAAAATAACCCCAATTTCTATTTGAAGCAAAGGAGAAAGTTTGTAGGAATACATATACTTAAGACTTCAATTCTAATTGAATTGTATGATGAGATGAGGAAAAATGAAAGTGCCCAACATTTGCAAACTCCCCAGAAGTCTTAGAATTCTCTATCTTGAATACTTTCATCCAGAAGATAGTCGGAGGTATTAGACATGCCAAGAAGGAAATACCTTTTTAAAAAGCAAAACTTTTTTTAGATAGGAATTGACTAAGATAGGAATTTTCAGCGGCCCCTGTGCAGTCAGGCTATCTTCTAAGTTAGAATAATGATCAAAACCAATACCAAATTGGAAAAATGAAGATTTGTCATAAAATTCAATAACCTGAAACTAACTCATTTCAATAAACCATGCAGTTCAACAAACAGGTATTAAGAGTCTGCTGTGTGGAAGGCCTGTGATAAACTCTAGAGTAAAACAAAGTAGTCCCTGCTCTCTGGGAACTTCCATTCTGCTGGGAGGAGACAAGAGTCCTTAAGTCACTGGAGAATGTTTATATGCACACACACACACACACACACACACACACACACACACACACACACAGATGATAATGTCAAAAGCGAGAGAGCATTCCTGGGGAGAGGGGCTGCTTTTCATGGAGCACTGGAACTGTACTTTGAAGGCAGTTTGGGACTATGTGAGAGGGACTACCTCTCCCCAGTCAGGTCCCAGGGGCAGCACGATCTAGAGAAGGGAACAAGCAATCATTAAGTACAGTAAGCACATACCTAGTACATGGCAGGTTCTGTATAAATGCTGTTATTATCATTATTATCAGGGGGCAGCTAGGTGTGCAGTGGATAGAGTACTGGCCCTGAGGTGGAGAATCTGAGTTCAAATCTAGCCTCAGAGATGTTATTCATTTGCTGTGTGACCTTGGGCAAGGCACTTCACCCTGACTGCCTCCCATTCAGGGCCATCTCCAGCCCTCCTGATCCATGTCTGGTCACTGGATCCAGATGGCTCCAGAGAAGAAAGTGAGGCTGGGAGATGTTTCAGGCGGGGCATCTTCTCCTTGGGGGAGCCTCCAATTAGGCCATGGTTTAGCTGAGCTTTCAGTAGCTTGAGAGCAAAGAGAGGCTTTTTTTTGCCAATTTTTTTGTGGAATGTAACTAAATTTTTCCAAGTTGTCCGAGGAGGGAGCCACCCCTCCCAGAACCCCAAGAATTATGGTGCTTACATTCGGGAATAGCTAGTTCCTGAAGAGATGGGCAGGTGTTAATCAAGTACAGCCTTGAGAGTCTGACCAGGACTCATTCAGTGGTTCTTTTAAATGCTGGAGCTCTTTTAACTATGTGCCTAAAATCAATCCTGCTCATTTCCCCTCCCTGCTCATCAGGGCTGAATTTAGGGTTAGTAATTCTGTATATCAGAGGTAAATTGGGGCAGTAATCCTTTTTGGCTAAACTCTAAGGCCTTACCTTGGAAAATTGTACATCTTATGTATTAGCCATACAGGTGACTGCACAGTGCCCCCCCCCCACCCCCAGTCAAATCCAATTGAGCCGCTGGTCATGGCATCACTTCTCTGATGTCATGGACTTCTTTGAGAATGAAGGACAATCAAAAAAGAGAGATTATCCTCCTCCTCCTCCTCTTTGTTCTTGGGATCATTATTCCTGCAAAGCACTGTGCTAAATACTTTATAAATATTCTCATTCGATCCTCAATAATCCTGAAATTTAGGGACTACTAGTCTTTCCATTTTACATCTCAGGAAACCAAGGCAGAGAGAGGTTACGGAATTTGCCCAGGATTGCACAGCTAATAGATGTCTGGAGTCAGATGTGAACTAAATTTTTTTTTAATCCGGGTCAAAGCCCTCCGTATCCCTTGAGCTCCTTGATGCCCGTCACCAGCCACTGCAACGTGGGCCGAGGAGGCGGCACCGGCCTGAGAGCAACACCACCACCCGAGGTGCCAGTGGTGGGTGAGGTCTGGGATCTAAGGGATGGCTGGGAGCGGTTGGGCGTTCCCACCTGGAAGGCCTTGACTGAGAAGCCTGGTTAGACAGAAGTGACTGGGCGACACTGGCCTGGAGCAGCTCGGCTCCTCCTGGGCCGCCTGCGTGTCCCTTTTTCCACTCCAGGGCTTGCGGGCAGGGCTTGGCCATCCGAAGGGTCAGGGTCCCAGGCTCAGGCCAGGGGCAGGGGGGATGGCTTCGTGGTTGGCCGCCGCCTCCTGCTCACGGTGACCCTCAAACAGGACGGTGCTGCCAGCGACCACGGGAGGCACAGCTGGAGCGGGCACTGTCTGCTCACGTGAAGGCTTCTGGGCTCTGGAGTGCCCGGGGCTGCGGACCCCGGGGCAGGAGAAGCCAAGGAAGGCGCCCCTTCGGCATCGCTAGTGCGCGGGAAACTTGAGGGGAAGATGGAATTCCGCGGGGGACACGCGCCGGCCCGGGGGTCCTGCCGCCGACACTTGGGGGCCGCCCGGCCGCGGGGCCCCGGCCCCGAGCCGGGAAAGGAGAGAAAAACGCGAGAGAGAAGGTCCGCGAAGTGGGCGGGCCGGGCGGGGCGGACAGTGCGGGCGGGCCGGGCGGGGCGGGCGGGGCGGACAGTGCGGGCGGGCCGGGCGGGGTGGACAGTGCGGGCGGGCCGGGTGGGCCGGGCGGGGCGGACAGTGCGGGTGGGCCGGGCGGGGAGGACAGTGCGGGCGGACAGTGCGGGCAGTGCGGGCGGGCCGGGCGGGGCGGACAGTGCGGGCGGACAGTGCGGGCAGTGCGGGTGGGCCGGGCGGGGCGGACAGTGCGGGCGGGCCGGGCGGGGTGGACAGTGCGGGTGGGCCGGGTGGGCCGGGCGGGGCGGACAGTGCGGGCGGGCCGGGCGGGGCGGACAGTGCATCTCCGACTCCCAGGCCGGGGGGCGCGGGGTGGGGGGCGGTGAACTGCTGAGCAGCGGGTGTGGTGGGAAGCTTGGGTGAGACTGGGGGGATCCGCAGGGGGAGGGGCGCCCGACCCCCAGGGCCAGGGCCTGGACCCGGGCGGAGGGGCGGAGCCAGAGGGGGCGTGGGCCAGGGGAGGCGGGGCTCCAGCCGGCTAGGCCCCGCCCCGGCCCCGCCCCCGGCCGGGCAGTTCTGGGCACTAAGGGTCTCTCTGAGGCCAGAGACCTGAGCCAGCTCTGAGGCTTCCCAGCGGGACCTCGGGCAGGGACCTTTATTTCACTGTTTTATTTCAGTTTTTCACATTCACTCCTTTGAAGTTTGAGTTTCCCATTTTCCTACTTCCTCCCCTTTCACCTCGGTGGCAGCCAACAGTCGCTTTTTAAATTTTTTTTATTTTTTTAGTTTTTGCCGGGCAATGGGGTGAAGTGACTTGCCCAAGGCCACACAGCTAGGCAATTATCAAGTGTCTGAGACCGGATTTGAACTCAGGTCCTCCTGACTCCAGGGCCGGTGCTCTATCCACTGCGCCACCTAGACACCCCCCAAAGTCGCTTTTTTAAATGACACATGTATCTCCGTTTCACCATAGAAACACATATTTATGTTTACCCACACCGCGTCCATAGCCGCATGAACCATGTTGTGGAGAAAGAACTAGAACCAAAGGGGGGCCTGGCAGAAAAAGAGAGAGAGAACAAGAAATGTTCCAGAAGGAGCCTGGCGTGCTTTGCTCGGCCCAGCCCCCCTGGGTTTTCTCCCGATGTCAGTATCTTTTTCCGACCCAGGTCCCCCAGGGTGGTTTTTGATCGTGAACTGCTGAGGGGAGCTGCGTCCGCGCTGTATAATCGATATATCTCACAGCAGTCTCCAGAATGAGTTCACTTTAGGTAAGAGTCTTTTCTGAAGTCTGTCTGCTCAGACTGCTTTAAAAAAAAATAAATATTGCCTTTATCTGTTTTCCCAACTCTAGGCAACGGTGGTTTTTGCCAATCCCTTTTTTTTTTTTTTGGCAAGGTTTTGATTTTTACAATTTTTCTCCCTCCCTCCCTTCCCTCCCCCAACAGACAGCAAGCTCTGTCTAAAAGCTCTATATTTCTAACCCTGCTGAACATAGAATGATAAAAACTTAAGATAACTTAAAAATTGAAGATAAACGTTGTCTTCATTTAAACTCTGCCTATGGGTGGAATTCTCCATCACAAGTCTTTAAAATTGTCTTTCATCATTGTTCTGCTGAAATGAACAAACCCATCATGGCCAGCCATCTCCCCGTGTCGCTGTTGTTGGCATGTACAGCGTTCCTCTGGTTCTGCTCGCTTCACCCGTCATCACTTCATGCCAGTCCCTCCAGGCTTTTCTGAACTCCATCCCTCGTGATTTCTCCTTAAACACTTGTGTTCCATCACGACAAATTATTCAGCCATTCCCCAGATGATGGGCGTCTCCTCAGTTTCTTGTTCTTTGCTACTACAAACAGAACTGTTATGATTATTTTTGTGCAAATGGAATTTTTACCCCTTTTTATGATCTCTTCAGGAGTCAAACCAAGTAGTGGTATTGCAGGGTCAAAGGTACGCACAGTTTTAAAGCCCTTTGGCTGTAATTCCATATTGCTCTTCAGGAAGGTTGGATCAGTTCACAGCTCCACCAACAAAGCATTAGTGTCCCAGATTTCCTACATCCCCTCCAAAGTGATCATTATCCTCTCTGGTCACATTGACCAATTGGAGAAGTGTGACATGGCACCTCAAAGATGTTTTAATTTGCATTTCTTTAAGCAGTAATGATTTATAGGGGCTGCTGGGTAGCACAGTGGATAGAGCAGCGGCCCTGGAGTCAGGAGTACCTGAGTTCAAATCCGGCCTCAGACACTTAATAATTACCTAGCTGTGTGACCTTGGGCAAGGCACTTAACCCCATTGTCTTGCAAAAACCAAAAAAATAATGATTTAGAGCAATTTTTATATAACTATAGATCTGCTCATGATTTCTTATAAAATAATAGTATTCCATTACATTCATACACCTCAATTTGTTTAACCATTCCACAATTGATGGGTGTCCCCTCAATATAATGGTGGTACCTCTGAGTTGTTTTAATTTTCATTTCTCTAATCAATAATTATTTGGTGAATGCTTTCATATTTCTATAGATAGCTTTCATTTCTTCATCTGAAAACTACTTTTAAATCTGAAAACGACTTGGATTCCTATCATTTGGACTCAATTCTCTCTCTATTTTAGAAATGAGGCCTTTGGGAGATGAAATGACTATAAAAATGTTTCCCAGTTTTTTGCATTGTTTCTCATCTTGGATGCATGGCTTTCATTTACCCCTCTTTGTTTGTGTTTACCTGGAACATCACCTTCCTTCCAGGGCTGTCTGGGAGCCCAACTCTGTCAAAGTTTAATGAGGAAGCCGTTCCCTGAGTTTGGGCCAGAAGATCTGGGTTCAAATGTTGCCTCCGCTATTTCTCAATCACATTCATCACCGTGTCTGGGACTCAATTTCTTTAGTTGTACTTTGAGGACATTAGATTTGGGGATCAAGTCCTATCTGGATGTAAGTTCTGATTTTTCTCCTCAACTACCACATTTTCTGAATTCATTTCTCCCTTTGGTATCTGCCTTTCCACACTGGCAGGGTCTTTCTGAATCAAATTTAAGGAGGGACTTAAAATGTGTTCCAGACAAGCTCTCAGATCCTCTACAGAAACCAGGACAGATTGATCTGTAGACACATAGATCCCCTTCAGACATACCCTAGGGAGCCCCCAGCAGACCCTGGGGCATGCTTAGCTGCCCACAACTAGGGCTTGGGCACAGCTCAGTGACCTGGGACTCTGAGAAGGATGGGGGGACCTGCTGACCTCTGCCTCCTTCTTCCCTCTCAGCCTTCATCCTCATGCTTTATCCAGCCAACGCCTGCTCCAGATGTCCCCATCAGAGTTGTGCCTAACCCACCCTATGGTACTGTGGGCAACAGCATCACCTTGAATATCTGGGGTTTCTCAGAAAAGGTTCTCAGCTATGTTTGGTTCAGGACATTCTCAGGAAACCTCATCCAGATCGCTGTCTACATCGTTCCTTCTGGAGTGCAGACCCCCCGCAGATATCCGGGAGAAGGCGCTCCCAAACGGCTCCCTGTTCATCCCCAACCTCACCCTCAGTGACAATAACTGTGTAGTTCAGATTGTGAATGACACTAGTGGTGAGGCAGTAACGGCACGGGGATATCTGACTGTCCATGGTAAGTGCTGCCTATCCCCATCTCAGCTGGTCACTCCAGTACCCTCCCCCAGAGGCCTCCCCCAAGTTCTTTATTCAGGGACCAGGGAGAATGCAGAACACGGTACCCCTCTTCATTGAGTAGACCAGACAGGTGAGAAGTCCCAAACTCTGATCATCATGGTCATGGTCACATGGTCACAGAGAGCCAAGGAGAGCTCAGAGGTCCCCAGTGTCTGAGGCTCCAGGCAGTCAGTATTGGGGGTAATTTGCTTGTTCCTCCAGCTATCCTTGGACCTGCTGTGAAACATGGCCTCAAAAGCCCATGAGGCAGGGGGAACATTGCTGGGGTGGGGCAGTCACTACATCCTTGTGCCAGCTGGGCCCAGCAGAGCTTGGGTACAGAGTGCCCACTCTCCAAGAGCCAGAAGGCTGGCTGCTTGGTGCCCCTGGATATCTATTCATCCTGAGACTTCCAGTGTTAGGAGAGGAACCACAGAAGGTGGCCCCCCCATATTGCCTCCATTTTCCAGAGGAAGGGCCAAGAGGGTGGGGCCCAGGCTCTCTGAAGGGGGTCTCACCCGGATGAGGAGAGAATAAATGCGGAGCAATGTGGGGAACTACAAGGTTGTCTGGGGTTCCAAATGGGCAACTTTCCCAAGGAGAGCTTTGCAGCTGGGGAATAGGGGATAGACTTTATATAGGGCCTGAAGGTGTGCAACATCCTTTATGATTTCTATTTTATGTGATCCTCACAAAGACCCTGTCATGTAGGTGCTGATTCTTTTATAAAGGAAAAAAAAGACTGGGCAGGATTTAACTGGTCCATAGTTGGGGCAGGATTGGATTCCAGGCCTTCCTGAGCCTCATGTTCAACACTCCATCCAGTGACTGCCGTAGTTGCCCTTTAAGCACAGAGGGGGAGCTCAGGAGAGACTGACATTAGCAGCTGGGGAATCTAGATGACCATTTGTTAGAGATGTTTAACTGGAGATGCCTTGTCAGACCTGCCCTGGACAAGGTGCCCTCTGAGACCCAGAGGACAAGACACCCAAGAGGTCTCTGGGGGATTTCTAGCTCTGAGGTTGTGGGGTCTCTGGGGTAGGGGTCACAGTCTGGGACATGTCGGGGGTTACTTCTGTCATCAGTCGGGGGCAGGGGTCATTCAGTGGCTACAGGGTGAGAGGCAGGAGCCAGCATTAGGGGAGGACCCTCGTGGTCATCACGTCTGTCTGTCTGTCCCTCACTCCTGGGCAGAGGATAGTGTTGGAGGAAGGGCCTGGGAATGCTCAATTTGTTGGTCATTTATTAGGTACCTGTTACATGCAAATGCAGTGGGCTGAGAATTGGACAGGAAAGGCAGAAAAAAATGAGCTGCTAATCTTAAGGAATCTATTGAGTAAACATATATATAAGGGGAGACTAGGAATCAAGTTCCAGACTGACGAATTCCTGGGGGAGGCAACTTCTCTACCAGTGAAGACTGGAACGTGGTCTGTAAGAGGGGAGAGGGCTTGCCCAACAGTAAGCAGCTGTTGTGTGCCTGAGGCAGAACTAGAACCCAGAACCTCTTGGTTCTCTCTTGTTAGATAGAAGGGCACTAGGCAGGGTGGGCACCAGCAGTGTTGGCATCAGGAATGTCCTGTTTAAGAGACCTTGAAGGAGGAGATGGGCTCTGTGACAAGGGCAGGAGGAGAGCATGCCAGGCTAGGGGGGCAGAGTCCCCTCTGCAGCACAGGACATTGTAGCAGTTGGGACCTGGGAAGGAGGCTCAGCCACTGGACCCTCTGAAGAGTCTGCAAAGAAAGGGACCCAAGAGGACCCAGGGAGAGGAACTGAGACAAGGAACTTGGGTGAGATCCCCTGGAGTCAGGGCTGGAGGCAGCAGATCAGATCTCCCCCCCGCCACACACACACAAGGGGAGCTGGGCTCCTCCGGCACTCCCTGCTTCTGTAGAGGGGTGAGGCCAAGGAAAGGAGAGAGCTCTAGAGGTGGGACCCTGTGGGACCTCAGGAGAGCCACCTCAGCTCCATGGCCTCATCTGTGAAATGGGGGGGGGGTGTAACTGCTTCTGGCATTCCCTGCTGCTTTGGCTGACCTGAGGAAAGCCCCTTCAAGTGTCATAGAGATGGGAAACATCACTGCTCCTTGGATGCTCCGTCAGCTATTCCAGCTCTACCTAGTTTAACAAAGAAAGTGGGCAGCTAGGCCTCTCGGTGTAGGGACTGTGGGACCTGGGACAAAGGGCTCTGAGATCATTTGGAGGCGGGGAACATGAGCAAATCCTTCCTGGGGGAGGTGGAAGTGAGCTGAGCCTGGCAGGAAGAGATTTGCGTGGCAATGCCCCAGTGTTTCTGCAGGGATTCCCAGAGACCAGAGAGGCTCCTAAGGGGGTGGTGACTTCTGGGGTTTGGTTCTGGCCTAACTGGGTAGTCTTTCTCAAGAGGAAGGAAGTCTCTGGGCTTCTGGGATTAACTCCTCCTGCTGCTGTTGACCCTGAAAGGCTCCTGACCCATGAAGACCCTGGCCTCCTCCCTTTCCACAGTCCGGGCATCTTGTTGGCCATGCTCTCTATTCTGGGTCAACAGGGCAAGGAGTGCCCAAAATGGGGCAGATTCCTTGGGGAGTCCCAGACCCTCATCTACTATTTCTTCTCTTCTCTAACATGGAACTTCCCTTGGAAGGGTCAGAGCTGGTGCTGTGGTCAGTTTTTGTCCCAAAGCTGGAAGGAGCCTCAGAGACAACGAGCTAGTGCAGCAGGTGTTACAGGGGGTCCTGATGGCACTGTTGCCCTTTAAAAGCTTTGTGACATTTTTGTCTGTTTTATTAAAATGAAAATTTCTTTCATTTCATCCTTTGCAAGAAACAAGGCTGTGGTTTAGGGCAAGGACAGTAGGGAGGCATGAGATCAAGTCCCTTCTCTGACACTGGAGCCATGGACTGGACTCTGGACATCTGAGGTTCAAGCAACTTCCTAAGGGGAGTCAGGGTCCAGGGTTCAAATTCAGCTCTGTTCCTTTTGGCTGTGTGCTCCCAGACAAGTCATCACACGGGGCCTCAGGCTTCTCTTTTTTTTTTTTCAAGAAAGATTTTATTTGAGTTTTACAATTTTTTCCCCCCATTCTTGTTTCCCTCCCCCCACCCCCCACAGAAGGCATTTTGTTAGTCTTTACATTGATTCCATGTTATACATTGATCCAAATTGGGTGTGATGAGAGAGAAATCAGATCCTTAGGGAAGAGACAAAAAGGCTAAGAGATAACAAGATCAGACCATAAGATATCCATTTCTTTTCTAAATTAAAGGGAATAGTCCTTGAACTTTGTTCAACCTCCACAGCTCTTTATTTGGATACAGATGGCACTCTCCTTTGCTGACAGCCCAAAATTGTTCCCAATTGTTGTACTGATGGAATGAGCGAGTCTTTCAAGGGTGATCATCTCCCCATGTTGCTGTTAGGGTGTACAGTGTTTTTCTGGTTCTGCTCATCTCACTCAGCATCAGTTCATGCAAATCCCTCCAGGCTTCCCTGAAATCCCATCCCTCCTGGTTTCTAATAGAACAATAGTGTTCCATGACATACATATACCACAGTTTGCTAAGCCATTCCCCAATTGAAGGACATTGACTTGATTTCCAATTCTCTGCCACCACAAACAGCTGCTATAAATATTTTTGTACAAGTAATGTTTTTACCCTTTTTCATCATCTCTTCAGGGTATAGACCCAGTAGTGGTATTGCTGGGTCAAAGGATTTGCTCATTTTTGTTGCCCTTAGGGCATAGTTCCAAATTTCTCTCCAGAAAGGTTGGATGAGTTCACAGCTTCACCAACAGTGTAATAGTGTCCTAGATTTCCCACAACCCTTTCAACAATCATTGTTATCCTTTCTGGTCATATTGGCCAGTCTGAGAGGTGTGAGGTGGTACCTCAGAGAAGCTTTAATTTGCATTTCTCTAATAACTAATGATTTGGAGCAATTTTTCATATGGCTATGGATTGTTTTGATCTCCTCATCTATAAATTGCCTTTGCATATCCTTTGACCATTTGTCAATTGGGGAATGGCTTTTTGTTTTAAAAATATGACTCAGTTCCCTGTATATTTTAGAAATGAGTCTTTTGTCAGAATCATTAGTTGTAAAGATTGTTTCCCAGTTTACTACATTTCTTTTGATCTTGGTTACAGTGGTTTTATCTGTGCAAAAGCTTTTTAATTTAATGTAATCGAAATCATCTAGTTGGGTTTTCAGTGATGTTCTCCAACTCTTCCTTAGTCATAAACTGCTCCCCTTTCCATAGATCTGACAAGTAGACTAGTCCTTGATCTTCTAATTTGCTTATAGTATTGTTTTTTTATGTCTAAGTCCTGTAAACATTTGGATCTTATCTTGGTAAAGGGTGTGAGGTGTTGGTCTAATCTAAGTTTCTTCCATACTAACTTCCAATTTTCCCAGTAGTTTATATCAAAGAGGGAGTTTTTTCCCCAATAGCTGTACTCTTTGGGTTTATCAAACAGCAGATTACTATAATCCTCTCCTGCTTTTGCACCTAGTCTATTCCACTGGTCCACCACTCTATTTCTTAGCCAATACCAAACAGTTTTGATGACTGATGCTTTATAATATAATTTTAGATCATGTAGGGCTAAGCCCCCTTCTTTTGCACTTTTTTTCATTAAGTTCCTGGAAATTCTTGACTTTTTATTTCTCCATATGCATTTACTTACAATTTTTTTCTAACTCCTTAAAGTAATTTTTTGGAATTTTGATCGCTAGGGCACTAAACAAGTAGTTTAGTTTTGGTAGAAATGTCATTTTTATTATATTAGCTCTCCTGATCCATGAGCAGTTGATATTTGCCCAGTTATTTAAATCTGATTTAATTTGTGTGAGAAGTGTTTTGTAATTGTTTTCAAAAAGTTTCTGAGTCTGTCTTGGCAAATAGACTCCAAAGTATTTTATATTGTCTGAGGTTAATTTGAGTGGGATTTCACTTTCTAGCTCTTCCTGCTGTATCTTGCTAGATATATATAGAAAAGTTGAGGATTTATGAAGGTTTATTTTATAACCTGCAACTTTGCTAAAATTGCTAATTGTTTCCAGTAGTTTTTTGAATGATTTCTTGCGATTCTCTAGGTAGACCATCATGTCATCTGCAAAGAGTGAGAGTTTTGTCTCTTTCTTCCCAATTCTAATTACTTCAATTTGTTTTTCTTTTCTAATTGCTGAAGCTAACATTTCTAATACGATATTGAATAGTAGTGGTGATAATGGGCACCCTTGTTTCACCCCTGATCTTACTGGGAATGCCTCTAGCCTCTCCCCATTGAATATAATGCTTGTTGATGGTTTCAGACAGATACTACTAATTATTCTAAGGAACTGTCCATTTTTTTCCTACACTCTGTAGTGTTTTTATTAGGAATAGGTGCTGCATTTTGTCAAAAGCATTTTCAGCATCTATTGATATGATCACATGATTTCTGATAGGTTTGTTGTCGATATAATTAATTACACTAACAATTTTCCTAATATTGAACCAACCCTACATTCCTGGGATAAATCCTATTTGGTCATAATGTATTTGGTGATATCCTAGTGATAACTTGTAATTGTTTTGCTAAGATTTTAAGATTTTTGCATCTATCTTCATCAGGGAGATAGGTCTATAATTTTCTTTCTCTGTTTTAACTCTTCCTGGTTTAGGTATCAGCACCATCTTGGTGTCATAGAAAGAGTTAGGCAGAGTTCCATCTTTCCCTATTTTCCCAAAGAGTTTATATAGAATTGGAACCAATTGTTCCTTAAATATTTGGTAGAATTCACTTGTGAATCCATCTAGCCCTGGAAATTTTTTCTTAGGGAGTTCAATGATGGCTTGTTGAATTTCTTTTTCTGAGATACGGTTATTTTGGTTTTTAATTTCCTCTTCATTTAATCTGGGCAACTAACAGGGGGAAGAGATTTGGCCAAGGTAATGTAGGTAGGATTTGAATCCAAGACTCTCTGAATCCAAATCCAGGACTCTTTCCACTGCCTTGTAGTGTGTAGTGGGCACGTCTTGGCTCCAGGGGACTTGTGTCTTGCTCACCCTCTCCCTGATCCATTATTCTCAGCTCCTCTCATAGCTATTTGGGTACCAGGGGAGGAGGCATTACTTTACAACCCTGCCATGCCCTTCTCTCTCTCCAGTCAATGCCCACTTAAGGGCTCTTGTCTATGCAACGCCTGGTGTTTTACAAAGAGCTTTATATAGATGCTCTGTTTGTTCCTCCCATCAACTGTGAGGTGGGCACTATTAGTCCCATTTTACAGGTGAGGAAACTGAGGTACAGGTGGGTTAAATAAGTAAGCCACATAGCTGAGGCAGGATTTGAACTCAGGTCTCTGATTGATTTCAACACTTGCCACTCTGCCATGCCACCCCCAAGGGCTGCCAGGGCACCTTCCAGAAAGCCCCAGGAGCCTGTTCACTGCCCTCATGTCCTCCCCACACTTTGCCACCCATTCTCCCTCTATTTAAACTTCTTAACAGTGACTAAGGGAGGGAGTGGAAACTGCCAAAATGAGATAGAAAGGAGGTCATAAAAAGTGACATATTTCCTAGTTAGTCCTCAATGGAATTTAAATCTTAGACAATTGGAGAAGGATGACTGGGATCTTGTTGAATGTGCCTCAGAAATTCCTCTGGGACACTCTCCTTTCTCCTGGGAAGGCTGACCTGCCAACCTCGAGAACCCAGGGATAAGAAAGGCCAGGATTGGGACCCTCTTGAGGTCATGAAGTCTCAGGGGTCATCAAAGCTATTGGTTTACCTTTCTATAGTAACAACATCTCATGTTGTAAGGGAGGAAACTTCTAAGGAAACGAGAGAGCCCCAAGGAAGGTAATCCAGAAGTTTCTTTGTAAGTTTGCATGATTTTGTCCCATGGGCAAGGCATCCTGGGCACTGGAAGGGCACTAATGGGTGAGAAATCCCTGGACTTAAACCAGGTGTCCTGACTCCCAGCCCAGGTCTCCTGCTTCCTCTACTAAGTGATCTGTTCCCAACCTTGTTCTTCTTTTGCAAGTAAAGTAACCTTTCCTCTCTGACCACCAGGTCCCTGGGCCTGTTCCTAGTCATCCTTCTTAGACTTTCCCCAATGTCCTCATCAAGGTGGGGAGATAAAAGTCCAGGACAAGGGAGCAGGAACTCTCCCAGGCCCTGCTGGCTGAGGCCAGAGGTGCAGCTGTGCAGTATATCTCATCTCTGAACCAGTCTGCCTCGTCTCGCAGAGGTTTGGCTCCAGATCCTTGGGCCCAGGAGATGTCTTGGTCCAGTCATCACAACTCCAGATGAACTTTCTTCTAAGGCCTAGTGTTCCTGTGATCTGCCTCAGAGAAAGAGCTGTCCATGACAACATCTCAGCTTCTTAGCTTAATTTCCCAGGGCTTCTGACCTTGCTAGGGTCTCTGAGAGCTTCCAAACCAGATGCTTGGATGCAGGGCTATGACCAAAAAAGTCATTTTCTGTCTGTTTTCTGCACAAATACACTTTGGAAACCTACCATCATCAGCAGCAGCGTGGCCCCAGGGGAGAATGAGGACAGTGTCACCTTGACATGCCAGACTTCCAGTCAAGATGTCACATTCCAGTGGTTCCCACCCAATGGCTTCTCAGCAGGTGACAGGATACAGCTGTCCCCGGATAACTGGACACTCACTATCCAGAACGTCACAAGGGATGACCAAGGACCCTATCAGTGTGGAATCTGGAGCCCAGTCAGTCACATCTTGAGTGACCCATTCACACTGAATGTGGCCCGTGAGTATTTCTCCTTCTCCTTGGGGCATGTTTGCGGTCTGGTTCTCCCAGGTCTGGACAGTTGAGACACTTGGCTGAGTGCTGAAGGTCAAGTCTCTGATCATTGTTGTTCTTTTTCCATCTTTTCCATCCCAGTGACACATCATCCTCTTTCTCCCTTAACTTTTTCAACTAAGAACTTCCACACCTGCCCCGGGAACACCTGGTCTTTCCTTCCTAACATTTCACTTGTGTCCACGGCCCCACATGGAGGTTACTCGTCTTGGTTGCCATGTGAGTCATGATTGTAGAGTGGCTGACTTTGATCCCCTTTGAAGGAAATTTTGGAGATGGGAAGGAGAATTTAAATTTTGTCTCCTTTCATGCAAAGGGTCTTACTTTTGCGTTGTTTTATTTCCTCTTTATGGCATGAAAACTAATATGGAAATTTGCCTGGTACGAAACCAGCTTCTTTTCCACATAAAATTTAAATTTGCTTTAGCATGAGGTGGTTGGGTCTAATTCTCTCCTCTGCTTCTGTTCACTGGCCTATTAGCTCACTTGTCAATCAATATATATGCTCTCTGAGCAATTCTGTCTAATATAACAGAGACCTCTGGTGATTATTGAATAGGAATACAGAGGTGTGTGTGTGTGTGTGTGATATTTCCCAGGAGCTTGTGGCAGTTTACAAAAGCAGACTGTAAATTAGGGAATTAAAAACATGACCCCAAAATGCAGAAAACAGAAGTAGTAAACACGTCTTATACTGCTCACAATGCAATAGAAATTTTATTTAAGAAGGTTTGGGGGTAAAGGATTGAAAATTACAGACCACATAACTTAACACTAAATACAGGTGAATCATATCTCCTCTTGCCCAGAGTAAGCGAGCCTATTTCCATGAGCAAACCTTAGATCATCCTCTAGCAGGTGCTAATGATTTTCTTCAGTGTTGGACCATGGAGCTCTTCAAATGCATAGATGAAGGATATAAATTGGGAGAAAGACTAGAGGGGAAAAAGACCAGTAAGGAAACTGAAAAAATTCAGGTGGAAAATGAGGAGAGCTTGAATCTAACTAGGGTTGTGAGGAGGGAGAAAAAGGTAAGCTTAGAAATTAAAGCTGGGAGGAGTGTTGGATCCTCTAGCCCAAATGACATCATTTTTAGATTGCAAAATTGATGTCCAGGAGAAAAGGAACTTAACTCACTAACAGCACCAAGTCTCCAGATTCCAAATCAGAGCCCTTTTTGTTCCAGTACAGCACAGATGCGAGAGACTCTTTTAAAGGTTTTTGAGGAGAAAAATGACATAATTAAGGAAGATTAGATGGGAAGAGTGGTTTGAAGGATGAATTAGAGGTGAGAGACAAGAAGCAGGAGAACTGTACAGAAAACTACTGCCATTAGCAGAAGAAATAGGATATCTTAATAAATGTATTTTAGGAAAAACGACTGAACAGACCATAAATGAACTTCCAAAGGAAAAAACACCAGGACCAGATGGATTTGCAAGTCAATTCTGCCAAATATTTAAAAACCAACTCATTCCTATATCAAATAAATTATTTGAAACAACAGGCAAGGAAGAGATACTATTAAACTACTTTCATGAACTAAATGGATCCTGATACCTAAACTAAGAAGAATAAACAAAGAAAGAAAATCATTCATGGATGATTACCAAAATCCTACATAAAGTACTAGCTAAAAGATTACAATGACATATTACAAAGATTGTACATTATGACCAAGCAGGATTTATATCAGAAATGTTGGGATGGTTTAACAGAAGGAAAACTATTATCATAATTGATTCTATCAATAATAGAAGTAAAAAAAATGATTATTTCAATAGATGCAGGAAAAAACTTTTTGTTAAAGTACAATACTCACAAAAACACTTAAAAATCTGCATGAACTGATGCTGAGTGAGATGAGCAGAACCAGAAAAACACTGTACACCCTAACAGCAACATGGGGGTGATGATCAACCTTGATGGACATACTCATTCCATCAGTGCAACAATCAGGGACAATTTTGGGCTGTCTGCAATGGAGAATACCTTCTGTATCCAGAGAAAGAATTGTGGAGATGGAACAAAGACCAAGGAATATTACCTTTAATTAAAAAAAATCCATTATCTTATGTAATTCTTCTATTTCTTATACTTTATTTTTCTTAAGGATATGATTTCTCTCTCATCACATTCAACTTAATCAATGTATAGCATGGAAACAATGCAAAGACTAACAGACTACCTATACCCTAGTAGATCTGTTTTACATTGTTAGGAAAAAAGGAAAGAACCTCTAAATTTCCAAATATTTTTTTTTTTTTGCAAGGCAAATGGGGTTAAGTGGCTTGCCCAAGGCCACACAGCTAGGTAATTATTGAATGTCTGAGACCAGATTTGAACCCAGGTACTCCTGACTCCAAGGCCGGTGCTTTATACACTACGCCACCTAGCCACCCCTATTTCCAAATATTTATAGCAGATCCTTTTGTGGTGACAAAGAACTAAAAATTTTGGGATACCCTTTCATTGGGGAATGGCTGAACGAGATGCAGTAAATGATTGTGATAGAAGAAATGATAAGCTTTGATAGACTTGTATGAAAAGACAAAGAGTGAAATGAGCAAGCAGAACCAAGAGAATGTTGTCTGTGATAACAGCAATAATTTAAGAACCACTTTGAGTGACTAAGACACTTTGATTGTACAGAGGTCTCAGCACTGTGCCCATGGGTACTTCATGTTGGAGACCCCTCAGAAACACTTAAGGTTTTTTTTTGCTTCTCTGTCCACAGAAGATAAGGACTCCTCCCTCCCTGAATGGACCATTGCTGTCATTGTGATTGCAGTTCTTGTCATTGCAGTGTTTGGTTCATCCCTTACAGCAGGGCTAGAGGTAGGATGATGTTTCCTCTAGTTTCCATCCCTCCTAATCCATCTCCTGCAATGGGGCAGAGAGGCCAGGATCTCCTACTTCCTGTACCCAATTCTGGGACCTGCTCTATTGCTCTTTCCAAAACTCCTACTTTCCCACCCTGATTCTCTTGGGTGGCTCCTCCTCTGAGCTGCCATCCTCCCCCATCCCTCACACTTGATTCCTCTTGGAAATAGGAGTTCACTTCCCCATTGGGGACTAGACCAAACCATTTCTCTCAGATCTTCACCCAAAGGGACTGAAGTTCAAGAAGGCAGAGGTAAAGAATGGAAGGGGCTGCAGAGAGGAAGGAAAGAGATTAATACTCACAACCTAGTGAGAAACCAAGGGAAGGAAAAGACCACTGAGGCAGATCCAGACTGCAAAGTATAACTGAGTAGGAGAATGACAGTGTCTAAGGATCAAGGAATCAACAGTGAGGTGATTATGTTTCAGGGAAAAGCCCTGGAAGGGAAAAGAAGCCTAGGACCTGGGGCAGAAATCTCTCCATGAAATCTAAGGGGACCCAAAGACCCTCTGACTCGGATGCCTAAGTTGCTCTGATACAGATCTCACATCATGTCTGATATTTATTCAGGGCCAGTTAACTTCTTCCTCCCAAGAAATTCCCCACTTTCTAAGCACCATAAGGAAAAATACTGATCAAACTATCTAACGACCATTTGGTTGTCCTGGGGAACCCCCTTGCACTGTAAAACCCCTCCAGTCTTCAATCCTGTGTCTTCATTTTGGTTTTCCAGGTCCAGGTCCCTCCTCCCCAACTTGTAAAAGAAGACCTGGGAGTGTCCCCTGCTGACCCTGAGTCCCAGGCTGGTCAAGCCAGGCCTTCAAAACAGGGACTTATTTCCAGGAGCCATATCCTCAACCTTATTCCTTCACTGGTTCATGGCTCTGTACATGGGACATGGGTCTCTTTCTTTGCTGGGCTTTCCTGTAGGTACCCTCTGCAACCCAATAGCTACTGAGGCATCTAACTGAAGGGAAATCAGAATCTTAAGGAGTGAGGGAAATCTGCAGTGGGTTAATTGGACACTTTTCCATACCAATCCTCTATGCTAAGGCTGCTGGTCCAGGACAGTTACCACAGAGGAGGCATTTCCGCATAAGGCTGGTTCTATTCCAAGGGCCTTCTCACAGCTTCCTCCTCCCACTTCCTCTAAATGAGAAAGAAGGTGATGTGAAACCCCCCCTGTTCACTGCCCAGGACAGACCTGCTGTTGATAAATAACTGTTGTCCTTCTGCTTCCCCAGGTCAGATCTGTTCCCAAGAAGTCATTTGATGAGGTAAGTTTTATCTTTCCCACTCGGGGCTGACCCAGTTGATAGAAAATAAATAGACAGAAATTAGATGATAACAATTATAGCCACATAGCACTTTATTTTTTTATTTTATTTTTTAAATTTTTGCAAGGCAAACGGGGTTAAGTGGCTTGGCCAAGGCCACACAGCTAGGTAATTATTAAGTGTCTTAGACTGGATTTGAACCCAGGTACTCCTGACTCCAGGGCCGGTGCTTTATCCACTACGCCACCTAACCGCCCTAACACATAGCACTTTAAAACCTCCAGTTTCTCCTACCTCATTTGACCCCATAGCTTGAGCCTTCTCCACATCAGACTGTTGAGGAAACTGAGGCTGATAGAAGCAGGGAAAGGTCTCACACTCAGTCCCTTCATGACTGCCCCCCCCCACTGACCCTCTTCTCATCAGTCTGCACCTGCATTCATTCCCTAAGAGGCTGCTTCTTTAGCTGACCAGAGCCCAGGTGTATTCACCTCCACTGCACCTTTATCACTGATTTGCTCAGCACAAGGACCTCTGCTCTGTATTAGGGATGCAAAAGTGTGGCACAGACCTTGCCCCCTCCAGCTGCTTGTTCAAACAAGAGGATTCATTCAGGGAATAAGACTGAGGCCTACAGTATGGTCCAGAATCATCAAAGAACCATTGAAAAGGTGAGTGACCTTGCTCAGGGGTGGTGAGCCCCTTGTTTTCAGGTATAGCCTGAATAGCCATTGGCTGGGAAGTGGCCTCTGGGGGTGTGGGGAGTGCTCCTGGTGCAAATTAGACCAGCTGGGGCCTGGAGGGTCTGTAGTTCATACCTTACAAGAATTGTTGGGACTCCAGAGGAGTGATACCTCCTCCTCTGCTCTGTGTGCCCCCACTGATGCCAGTCTGTTCCTTGCAGTCTGAGGATGGTATTCCTGAAGCCTAGAGGCCTCTTGCCTTGAACTGTCTCCAAGGATGATAGACATCACATTAAAACAAAATTAAATGATCTGCTTGGTTCTGCACCATGTATGTATTATGGTCTTCCCCTGGTTCACAGAAGCTGTTTCTCTTGGACCTTGCTCCCCTCCCATCACAGTGAGACTGGCTTTTCCATCCCTGCTGATGGTGTTTCTTCTTTGTTCTCAAAGAAGAGAGATCAGAGAGGAGATGCCATGACAAGCATGTGAATTAGGCTTGAGAGAGGGGGCAGCCAAGCTAAGTCCCCAGCCTCACTTTCTCCTTTGGAGTCTTGTCCATTGGCCAGTTAGGAATCAGGAAACAGGAGATGACCCCAGGTGCAGTGAGAGATCTTTTGAAGCTAAGTCAAAGGGTGGCTAGGTGGTGCAGTGGATAGAGCTCCAGCCCAGGAGTCAGGAGTACCTGAGTTCAAATCTGGCCTCAGACACTTAATAATTAGGTAGCTATGTGGCCTTGGCCAAGCCACTTAACTCCATTTGCCTTGCAAAAACCTAAAAAAAAAAAAGAGAGAGAGAGAGATAGTCCATTTAAAATAACTTTAGACAGTATAAAATACCTGGGAATACATCTACCAAAATAAACAAAATTATATTTAAAAAACCTTTGTTTATACAAATAAAATAATTTGTAATAAGGAAAAAATATGAATTGTTCATGGATAGATTGAATAGAATAAAATTATAATTTTTACCTAGCCTGATTTATGTATTCAATTCTGCCCTAGTCATCAAAATAATTTTTACTGAATTTTTAAAAATTTAGTTGAAAGAACAAAAAGTTAAGAATATCCAAGGAACTCATGAAAAGAAAACGTAGAGAAGAAGGTTTTGTGGTACCAGATCTTATGTGGTGTTTATTGAATGATTCTACATATTTAAATGATCTTGTAGTGATCGAGAAATAGATCAGTGAAACAGAGAAGATGTATCATTTAAAGCCACAATTAATAAAGTAACCTTGTATTTGACTGGTGAGAAGATTTAAATTATTTGTAAAATAAACATTAGAAACGTGGTTAAAAATGGGTGGTACAACTGGAAAGCCATCTGTGGAAATTGGGGCAATGACCATTACTGTAAAGGTAAGGTCAAAGTGGATAAAATGAGATGACAAGAAAATCTGAAGACAGTGAAATATCTATTCCCTATCAGACTCAAGGCAGGTGAAAAACTTAGGAATAAACAAGAGGTGAGATATAAAATGGCTAATGTCAATCACGTGTAATTCAAAGGATTTGGTACAAATAGCACACGTGAGGCCAAGATCAGAAGGAAAATAAAAAATGAGGAAAATGCTTTTCATAGCTTCTCAGATCAAGGTCTCATATTTAATAGATAAAGAGAGTCATTCCTTAATGGATCAATGGTCAGAGAATATGAACGCGCAGTTTCTTGCTGAGGAACAATTTCCTACCTTTTTTTGTTTTTGCAAGGAAGGCCGTGGGGTTAAGTGACTGGCGGGCGGGCGCCGGACGGGACGCGCGCGCTCAGCTGGGCCGCACCCGGGACCCGGGCCCAGAGCGGCGCCTCGGCGGCCCCAGGTCCCCCCGCGTAGACGCGGCGTCCCGGGGAGGGTCCCCCAGTGTCCAATTCTGCCACTACTAAAAGAGCCGCTGTCCATAGTTTTGCCCACGTGGGCCCTTTCCCTTCCTGATGCTCTCTTTGGGATACAGACCTGCTGGTGGTGTTACCAAAGGGTGAAGCCAGGTGGATCGTCTTTTGGCCGCAGTTCCAAATTGCTCTCCAGAAAGGTTGGATGGCGTGCCCTGCTGTCCCAGTGTTCCCATGTCCTCTCCCATGGATCACGTTCCTTTTCTGTCATCTTAGCCAAGCACATGGGTGTGAGCCGGGACCTCGGAGTTCTCTGAGTTTAGGAGAATGCCTTCATATAGCCAGAGCTAGCTGTCATCTCTTCATCTGAAAGCTAACGGTTATATCCGTGGATCATTCATCAGTTAGAGACTGACTTGTGTTCCTACGCAGTGGACTCAGTTCTCTAGATATTTCAGAAGTGAGACCTTTAGGGGCAGCTAGGTGGCAGTGGATAGAACAGCTGCCCTGGAGTCAGGAGACTGAGTTCAAAGGCTGCCTCAGACACTTATGATTGCCCAGCTGTGTGACCTTGGGCGAGTCAGCTAACTCCATTGCCTTGTGAAAACAAACAAAGAAACAAAAAGAAACAAGACCCCGATCAGAGGCACTAGCTATAAAAATGTCTTCCAGTTTTCTGCATTCTTTCTAATCATGGCAATATGGGAACACAGGCTATTCTAACAGCCATAACACAGGTCATTTCTAACAGCCCTGCCACCTGGACAGTCTCAGGAGCTGGTATGCCACCCTGAGAAATAAGGTGCACCAGAGTCCTTGGGAGCTGGTCATTCCACCCCACAGCCCAAGGGCACAGGACACAGCTGTGCTTTACCACCTCCCCCCTAACATACCCCCTTATCCTGTAATGCAAGACGCTGCATGTACACCATTATGCACCCCCATACCGCTTGTGCACCCCCATTCCCTCATTTTCTTTGTTCTACCCCGGAAGACCTAACAGTATATATGAAGAAGCTAAGCAGTAATAAAATTGAGCTGGAGGCATAAAGCAGTGGTGGCTTGACTCCTCATTCTCAGCTTCCCCCACCCCCAGGAGGGGGGTCATCGCTGTGGGCCCCAAGTTGAAGCAAGCTGCAACATGGCTGCATTATTTTCTTTTGGGGGGGGGGGTTGGTAAGGCAATGGGGTTAAGTGACTTTCCCAAGGCCACACAGCTAGGTCATTATTAAGTGTCTGAGGTTGCATTTGAACTCAGGTCCTCCTGACTCCAGGGCCTGTGCTCTATTCACTGCACCACCCAGCTGCCCCATTGCTGCATTACTTTCACTTCTCCCACTTTGCTTGTGTTTACCTGGAACAAACACCATCTTCCCTCCAGGGCTATTTGTGAGCCCAACTCTGTTAGCCTTCAATTGCACCCAGACTTTAGCAAGGAAAGTTTTCCCTGGTTTTGTACCAGAATATCTGGGTTCAAATGCTGCCTCTGCTATTTCTTACTTAATAGTGGTCACAATATTACCTTTTCTGACACTCAAATTTCCTTACTTGTAAAAGGGCATTTGATTCAGAGATCAGGTCCTATCCAGGTGTAAGTTCTGATTTCTCTCCTCAACCACCACATTTCTCCCTTCTGTGTCTGACCTCCCACACTGCCAGATTCTTTCTGAAGGAGGGAGCTTAAAATGGGTTCCAGACCAAGCTCTCAGATCCTCTGCAGAGACTGGGATGGGTTGATCTGTTAGGTGCATGAATCCCCTCCAAACATACTCCAGTGAGTTCCCATCAGATCCTGGGGCAGGCTTAGTTGACTACAACTAGGTCTTGGGAATGGCTCAGAGACCTGGGGCTCTCAGGAGGGCATGGGGGCCCTCTTGACCTCTGCCTCCTTCTCCCCTCTAAGGGTACATCTTTATTTGTTGCATCCTGTCACTACTTGCTCTAGATGCTCTCCTCACTGTTGTACCAAACCCACCCTATGGTACCGTGGGGAGCAGCGTCCTCTTGGACATCCAGGGCTTCCCAGAAGAAAAGGTCCTCAGCTATGTTTGGTTCAAGTCATCTTCAGAAGGCCTCGACCAGATTGCTGTCTACATCGTTCCTTCTAGAATACAGACCCCAGCAGATATCAGTGAGCGAGTGTTCTCCAACGGCTCCCTTCTCATCCCCAACCTCACCCTCAGTGATAGGGGGTACTACGTGGTGCAACTTGTTAACTTCACTAGTGGTGAGGCGCTCATGGCTCGAGGCCATTTATCAGTGTACGGTAAGTGCTGCCCATCCCCGGCTCAGGGGGTCACTCCAGTACCCTGCTTCTGTGAGGGATGAGAGGTCTCCCCTAAGTTCCTTTCCTAGGGAGCAGAGAGAATCCAAACATGATGCACCCTCACATTAAGTATATCAAACAGGTGAGAACCCCCTAAATCCAGACCAGTCTGGTCATAGGTCACAGGAGAGCTCAGAGGTCCCCATCATCTGAGGCCCCAGGTAGTCAGTATTTGAGGGTAACTTGTTCTCCCTCCAGATTTCCTAGGATGTACTGTGAAACTAGGAGAGGCCCCTGAGGGCTCAGAATGGCACCTGGTCAGTTGTGTCCAAGGCTGGTGAAACCTTCCTGAAGTTCACCTGCCCCAAGATACTCAAAAGACCATGAGACAAGGGGAACATTTCTGGGGGTGGTTTTGGGGAGGACAATCACCCTCCTGTGCCAGCTGGGCCCAGCAGAGCTCAATCCAGAGTGTCTACTCTCCAAGGGCCAGAGACCTGGCTACCTAATGCCCAGGACCATCTGGATACTTGTGCATCCTGAGACTTCATTGCCAGGAGAGCGAGCCCAGAAGGAGGATCCCATGTTGCCTCCATTTTCTAGAGGAAAGGCCAAGAAGGCAGGGCCCAGGCCTTCTCTGAAGGGACAGATTGGAACAGGGGGTCTCAGCCAGATGAGGAGAGAACAAATGCTGAGCAATGTGGGGAGTGACAAGGTTTCTGGGGCAACTTTCCCAAGGAGAGCTTTGCAGTTGGGGAGTAGATGACAGAATTCACAAAGTACCTAAAGGTGGACAATGTCCTTTATGTATTAGATTTTCTTTGATTGTCACCAAGACCCTGTGATCTAGGTACTAATTTTATTTTATAAATGAGAGAAAAGACTGAGAGATTTAGCTAGTCAGTAACTGGGGCAGGATTTGCTTCCAGGCCTTTCTGAGCCTCATGTCCAACATTCCATCCACTGACTGCCTTAGCTGCCCTCTATGCACAGAGGGGGACCTCAGGAGTGACTGACGTTCCCAGCTGGGGAATCTAGGTGACCATTTGTTGGGGATATTTGACTGGAGATGCCTTGTCAGACCTGACTTGGACAAGATGCCCTCTGAGACCCAGAGGACAAGATGCCCAAGAGGTCTCTGGGGGATTTCTAGCTCTGAGGCTGTGGTGTCTCTGGGGTAGGGGTCACAGCCCCAGACATGTGGGGGGGGTTACTTCTGTCATCAGTCTGGGGCAGGGGCCATTCAGTGACTAGAGTGTGAGAGGCAGGAGCCAATGTTTGTGGAGGACCCTCGTGGTCATCGCATCTGTCTGTCTGTCTGTCCTGGGCAGAGGATAGTGTGGGAGGAAGGGCCTGGGAATCCTCAATCTGTTGGTCATTTATTAGGCATCTGCTACATGGATAGGCAATGAATGGGCTGAGGACTGGACAAAAAAGGCAAAGAAAAAAAATGAGCTGCTAATCTTAAGGAACCTATTGAGGAAATGTGTCAATAAATACGAGGAAACTAGGAATCAGTCCCAGGCTGATGAATTCCTGGGGAGAGGGAATCTTGGGGGAGGCAACCTCCCACCAGTAAAGGCTTGAACCTGGTCTGTAAAACTTGGTATTAGTGGGTCCTCTTGGGTCCTAAGCAGGGAGGGCTTGCCTAATATTAGCAGTTGGTATGTGCCTGAGGCAGAACTAGAACCCAGAGCCTCTTGACTTCTCTTTGGTAGCGAGGGCACTAGGCAGGGGAGCACCAGCAGTGTTGGCATCAGGAGGGGCCTGTTTAAGGGGAACCTTGAAAGAAGAGAGGGGCTCTGTGAAAGGGGGGCAGGAAGAGGGCATGCTAGACTGGGGGGGGGGGCAAAGCTCCCTCCTCAGCACAGGACACTGCAGCAGTTGGGAACTGGATTGGGACCTGGGACTCTCTGAACAGTCTGGGAAGAAAGGGACCCAAGAGCACCCAGTAAGAGGAGCTGAGACTTGGGTGAGGTCAAGACAGCCTCAATTCCCCTGAAGAGTCAGGGCTGGAGGCAGCAGATCAGACCTTTTCCCACACACACAAGGGGAGCTGGGCTCCGCCAGGGCTCCCTGCTTCTGTGGAGTGGTGAGGCCAAGGAGAGAAGAGAGAACTCTAGAGGTGGGATCACATTTATTGTGGGATCTCAGGAGAGTCACCTCAGCTCCATGACTCTCCATGGCCTCATCTGAGAAATGGAAGGGTGGGGGTACAGCTCCCAGCACTCCCTGCTTCTCTGGCTGAAGGTGCCAGAGCTTGGGGTACCCTTGTAGGCAGATAGTCATTGAGTTTGGTCAGAAGATACAAAGGGGAAGAGGAATGGGTTGAGAAAGGACTGAAGGGAGTACAGGGGCCTGAACATAAGTTAAGGGACTTTGACCCCGAGATGGAAGGTAATAGTGAACCCCTGAAGATCCTTGAGGAAAGGAGTGACCTCACTCAATCCACAGAGAATTAAGATGGTGTGGTTTGGAGGGGCATAAAGAAAGGTAGAGAAACCTGACAATGAGGGATGATGGAATCGGGGTTTTGGGATGCATTGCAAGGCAATGAGGTCAAGTGACTTGCCTGTCATCATACAGCTAGGTAATTTTTAAGTGTCTGAGGTCCTCCTGACTTCAGGGCCCTGGGATGGTGGAATCTTTGAGCAAGCCTTGGAAAAAGTCACACGGGGAGGATAATGCTGCACTCTCCTTTTACATAGGGAGAGATTGAGGCCTAAAAGGGGAAGAGACTTGGCCAAGGTCATGTAGGTAGGATTCGAATCCAAGCCTTCTGGACCCAAATCCAAGACTCTTTCTACTGCTGTGCAGTGTGTAGTAGGCACATCTTGTCTCCAGGGGACTTGTGTCCTGCCCCCCCGTCTGCGATCCATTCTCCTTAACTCTTGTCATAGTTACTTGGGTACCAGGGCAGGAGGCATTACTTTAGAACCCTGTCATACCCCTCTCTCTCTCCAGTCAATGCCCATTTAATGCCTCCTGTCTATGCAGCACCTGGTGTTTTACAAAGAGCTTTATATAGATGCTCTCATTGTCCCTCCCATTCACTATGAGGTGGGCACTGTTAGTCCCATTTTACAGGTGAGGAAACTGAGGCATGGGTGAATTAGATGACTTGCTAGTAAGTCAAATAATTGAGGTATGGTTTGAACTTGGGTTTTTCATTTCTCATTTCAACACTAGTCACTCTGCCATGCCAGGCATAAGGCCCACAAGGTCTGTCAGGGTACTTTCATGAAATCGCCAGAACCTGCTTGCTGCCCTCATGTCTCCCCACACCCCAGGCATGGCTAGCTGACAACAGCCCTGCCCGGTTCTTGACCAGTCCCACTTGGCCTTACGGGACTGGATATAAGGCATCCTCAGCTTCTCTTTTAGAAATGAGGCACATTCTCCCTCTCTCTAAACTTGTTAATAAGGACTACGGGAGGGAGGGGGAACTCTGCCAAAATGAGGACGAAAGGAGGTCTGAAAAGGTGAAATATTTCCAAGTTAGTTCTCATTGGAAGGATGACCCAAGGCCGGAATCCTGGGATCCTGCTGAACCTGTCCCAGAAATTCCTCTAGGACACTGTCCTTTCTCATGGGAAGGCTGACCTGCCAACTTCAAGAATCCAGGGATAAGGAAAGGCCAGGTCGAGACCCTCTTGGGGCCATGAAGAGTCAGGGGACACCAAAACTCTTGGTTTACTTTCCTACAGTAATACTGTCTCATGTTGTAAGAAAGGAAACTTCTTAGGAAAAGGGAGAGAAGTTTCTTTGTGTGTATGGTTTATCCCGTGGGCAAGATAGTCCTGGGCATGGAGAGGGCATTGATGGGTGAGAAACCACTGGACTTAAACCACGAGACCAGAGGAGGTCTCCTGCTCCCTCTCCTAACTGATCTTTTCCCAACCTTGTTCTTCCTTTGGAAGTAAGGTAACCTTTTCCTCTCTGACTACCAGGCCCCGTGGCCTGTACCTAGCAATTCCTCTCAGACCTGCACAGTGTCCTCATCAAGGTGAGGAGGTAAATGTGGCTCCTTCAAGTTCCATGTCCT
Source organism: Macrotis lagotis (assembly GCF_037893015.1). Taxonomy (NCBI): domain Eukaryota; kingdom Metazoa; phylum Chordata; class Mammalia; order Peramelemorphia; family Peramelidae; genus Macrotis; species Macrotis lagotis. The sequence goes on from NC_133658.1 coordinate 908,612,146, forward strand.
GCCAGCTGGAGAGGCCACAGGTGCAGTTGTGCAGTGGAGTCTCTCATCCCTGGACCAACCTGCCTTGTCTTATTGGAGTTTGGCCACAGGGGCTTAGGTCCCAGGAGACATCTTGGTCGGTCGCCACAACTCCCAGATAAATGTTTTCCTAAGGATAGGAAGAGCCTTGGCCTACCTCAGAGAAAGAGCTGTCCATGACAGCAATATCTCAGCTTCTTAGCCTAATGCTTGGACACAGGGCTAAGACCAAAAAGTCATTTTCTGTCTTTTCTGCACAGATTCACTCTGCAAACCTACCATCAGCAGCAGCAACGTGGCCCCAGTGGAGAATGAGGACAATGTCACCTTGATGTGCCAGACTTCCAATCAAGATGTTGCATTCCAGTGGTTCTCCCCCAGTGCCTCCTCATCTGGTGACAGGATTAAACTATCTTTAGATAACAGGACACTTACTGTAGAGAACGTCACAAAGGAAGACCAAGGACCCTATCAGTGTGGAATCTGGAACCCAGTCAGTCACATCCTGAGTGATCCATTCACACTGAATTTGGCCCGTGAGTATTTCTCCTTCTCCTTGGGGCTTGTAGTCTGGTCCCCCAGGTCAGGACAGTTGAGTCACTTGGCTAAGTGCTGAAGGTCAAGTCTCTGATTTTTGTTGTTCCGTCCCAGTGACACATCATCCTCTTTCTTCTGTAGCTTCTTCAACTAACAACTTACACACCTGTCCTGGGAGCACCTGGTCTTTCCTTCCTACCATTTCACTTGTGTCCATGGCTCCACATGGAGGAGTCTAGTCTTGGTTGTAGTACGAGTCATGATTGCAGAGAGGGCTGACCCTGATTCCCTTTGAAGAGAAATTTTGGAGATGGGAAGGAGAATTTAAACTTTGTCTCCTTTTATGCAAAGGGACTCACTTTTTCATTGACATATTTCCTCTTTGTAACATGAAAAGAAAACACGGATATTTGCCTAGTATGAACCAGGCTCTTTTCTATGTAAAGTTGAAAATTGCTTTAGCAAGAGGTGACTGGATCTAATTCTCACCTCTGCCTCAATTCACTGACCTATTAGCTCACTTGTCAATCAATACATGTGCTCCCTGACTGGCTGTGAACTCTGAATGACTTATCTAATATGATAGACCTCTGGTGATTGCTGAATAGCAATGGTAAAGAATATACCTATTTCCCAGGGGTGTGTGGCATTTTACAAAAATTGATCATGGTTTAAGGAATTAAAAATATGACCCCAAAATTCAGAAAACAGAAATAGCAAATGCATCTTCTATTGCTCCCAATGCAAGAAGAAAAAATTGAAAAGTAGAGACTAAGGGCAGCTAGGTGGTGTAGTGGATAGAGCTCCGGCCCTGGGGTCAGGAGGATCAGAGTTCAAATGTGACCCCAGATGCTTAATAATTACCCAGCTGTGTGGCCTTGGGAAAGTCACTTTAACACCATTCCTTGCAAAGAAAATTATAGACTAAATAACTTAACATTAATAACTAAATAACTTAATACTAAGTACTAGTGAATTATATCTCTTCTTGCCCTGAGTAGTAAACTTACTTTCATGAGCAAACCTTAGTCCATCCTGTAGCAGATGCTAACCATTTTCTTCAGTGGCAATACATGGAGCTCTTCAAATGCAAAGGTGAAGGATATAGATTGGAAGAAAGACTGGAGGCAGAAAGACCAGTAAGGAGACTGTGAAAGAATTTAACTACGTTAGTGTGGAGGGAGAAAAAGGCAAGTTTAGGAAGTAAAGCTGGGATGAGAGTTCGATCATGTAGCCCAAACGATGTCATTTTTTAGATTGGGAAATTGATGTCCAGAAGAGAAGGAACTTGCCTCAGATGGCAGGTGACAGGGCCAGGTCCCCAGATTCCAGATGAGACACACTCGTTTAAAGATTTTTGAGGAGAAAAATGACATCATCAGAATGATATTTAAGGAAGATTAGATGGGGACAGTGGTAATGAAGGATGAATTAGAGAGGTGAGAAATGAGAGGCAGGAGAACTGCTCAGAAAACTACTGCCAGTGACAGAAGAAGAAATAATAGACTGATTTTAGGAAAAGAAATTGAACAGACCATGAATGAGCCTCCTAAGAAAAAAGTGCCAAGACCAGATGCATTGAAAAGTCAATTCTGCCAAATACTTAAAGAGCAATTCATTCCAATATTAAATAAATTATTTGAAATAATAGGCCAGGAAGAGATCCTATTAAACTACTTTCATGAACCTACCAGGAAGAGTAAAACAAGGAAAGAAAATTATTCATGGACATGAATGTCAAAATTCTAAATAAAGTACTAGCTAAGAGTACAATCATATAGATTGTACATTATGACCAAGTAGAATTTATACCAGGAATGCTGGGATAGTTTAACATAAGGAAAACTATTATATATAAATTGATTCTTTCAATAATAGAAGTAAAAATGTTATAATTTTATCAACATATACAGAAAAAGCTTTTGATAAGGTACCACATTCATTAAAAACACTTAAAATTATAAATATATTTTTCCTTAAATTGATAAAAAGCATCCATCTCAAAACCATTCTCAAGCATTATTTGTCTTGGGGGATAAGCTAGAAGCCTTCCCAGTGTGAAACAAAGATTCCCACTGTCACCAATATAATTTAATATTTGTATTTGAAATCCTGGCAATGGAAATAAGGATTGAAGGGGCAGCTAGGTGGCAGTGGATAGATCACCGGCCCTGGAGTCAGGAGTACCTGAGTTTGAATCCGGCCTCAGACACTTAAATTACCTAGCTGTGTGGCCTTGGGCAAGCCACTTAACCCCATTTGCCTTGCAAAAAGAAAAAAAAAAAACTAAGGAGGAATGAGAAATAGATGGAATTGGAATAGAGAATAAGGTAATAAAATGGTTTCTTTTTGGAGATGATATGATAGACTTTGAAAAACCCAAAGATTTAACTAAAAAATTAGTTGAAACAGTTAATAATTTTAACAGTGTAGTGAGATATAAAGTAAATCCATAAAAATCATCAACATTCCTATATATATCACCAACAAAACCCTTCAAGAAAAAATAGTAAGAGCCCATATAAAATAACCCTAGACAGTATAAAATACCTGGAAGTACACCTATCACAATTAACAAAATTATTTTTTTAAACAACCTTTTTAAACAAATAAAATCAGGTTTAAACAATGAGAGAAATATTCATTTTTCATGGGTAGTCAGGACAATATAATGAAAGTGACACTTTTACCTAAACTAATTTATACATTCAATTCCATCCCAATTAAATTAACAAAACCATTTTTCTAAATTAGAAAAAGCAATAACAAAATGTATTTGAAAGAATGAAAAATCAAGAATATTCAAGGAACTAAAGATAATAAATGTAAAGGAATGAACTTAAACTATATTATAAGACTGTAATTATCAAAACTTTCTAGTACTAGCTAAGAAATAGAAAGTTAGATTGTGGAATAGAGTAGATATGATTTACAGCAGCAAACAGATACAGTAATTTTGAATTTGAGAAATGGAAAGACTTAAGTTTTGGGGTTAAGAATTCATTATTTGTAAAATGATAATTAAAAAATGTGGTTAAAATTGTTGGGAAAACTGGAAATCAGTCTGTCTGGCAGAAATTGTGCAAAACCAGTGTCTTATATCATTTTACCAAGATAAGGTCAAAATAGATATATGACCTATATAAAAGAAGAGATATTACAAAAAAGATTTTGAGGAAATGGAATATGTTACCTATCAGACTTAGGGTAGATGAACAATTTATGAATAAATAAGAAATAGAGAGCAATGTAAGGTATAAAATGGATAATTTCAATCACGTTAAATTTAAAAGATTTTATACAAGTACAACGTATGTAGCCAGGATCAGATGGAAAGCAGAAAATTAGGAAAATAATTTTTATAGACAGATAAAAGTCTCCTATCTCAAATACATAAAGGACTGTTAACTTTATGAGAATATGAGTCATTCCTTAATTGATAAATTGTTAAAGAACATGAACAAGCAGTTTCTTGATGAAAACAATCTATAATAAAGTAAAAAAAATTCTCAAACTTACTATTAGTAAGAGGAATGCAAATTAAAACAACCTTGAGATGATTGGCCAAAATGATTAAGATGAAAGCAGTGGATATTGAAGGGGACAAGGGTAAATTGAGACCCTAATTCACTGTTGGTGGAACTGTGACCTGACCCCACCATTTTGGAGAGCCATCTGTAATTATGTCCAAAGCATTACTAAACTGCCTAGTAGATCTGTTTCTCAAGATTAGGGAAAAAGGCAAAGAACTTCTATGTTTCCAAATCTTTATAGCAGATCTCTTTGTGGTGACAAAGAACTCTAACTTTGGGGATGCCCAGCAATTGGGGAATGACTGAACAAGTTGTGAATGAATATGATGGAAGAAATGATGAGCTCGATGATCTTAGAAAAATTTGGTTAGACTTGTATGAAATGAAAAAGAGTAAAATGAGCAGAACCAAGAGAATATTGCATGTGATAACAGCAATAATTTAAAACTCACTTTGGGTGACTAAGACACTTTGTACAGAGGCCTAGGCACTGCACCCTAGGACGCTTCATGTTGGAGACCCCTCAGGACCATTCAAGGTTCTTTTTCTCTTCTTTGTCCACAGGAGAAGATAATGGCTCTTCCTTCCTTAAATGGATCATTGCTGTCATTGCAACTGTCATTGCGATTGTAGTAATTGTCATTGTGATCATTAAAAAACCACAGAGGTAGGATGATGCTTCCTTTCATTTTCCTCCCTGCTAGTCTGCTCCTTGGAATGGGGCAGAGAGGCCAGAACCTTCCTCTGCTCCCTGTACCCACTTCTAGGACCTGCTCTATGACTCTTTCCCAAACTCCTGCTTTCCCACCCTGATTCTCTTGGGTGGCTCCTCCTCTGAGCTGCCATCCTCCCCATCCCTTCACTTGATTCCTCCTGTTAACAGGAGTTCACTTCCCCATTGGGGACTAGACCAAACCATTTTTCTCAGCCCTTCAACCAAAGGGACAGAAGTTCAAGAAGGCAGAGGTAAAGAATGGAAGGAGCTGCAGAGAGGAAGGAAAGAGATTATTACTCAACACCTAGTGAGAGACCAAGGGAAGGAAAAGACCACTGAGGCAGATCCAGACTGCAAAGTATAACTGAGTAGGAGAATCATAGTATCTAAGGGTAAAGGGATTAACAGTGAGGTGGTTGTACTTTAGAGAGAAGCCCTGACAGAGGGAAAAGAAGCCTAGACCTGGGGGAGAAATCTCTCCATGAAATCTAGGGGGACCCAAAGACTTTTCTGGCTCAGAGGCCCAAGTTGCTCTTATTGACATCTCATATCACGTTTGATATTTATTTATTCGAGGGCTAGTGAGCAATTCCTCACCTTCCAATTGCAGTAAGGATAAATACTGACTGAATCATCTAGTGGCCATTTGATTCTCCTGGGGGCCCCTTGCCCTGCAAAACTCCTCTAGAATTCAGTCCTGTGCCTTCCCCCCTTTCAGGAACATCCCCTCCTGAACCTGAACCACAGGCCTGTAGCATCACTCATCCCAAGCTAGCCAAACCAGGCCTGCAGAACAGGGACTTGTTTCCAGGAGTCATGTCCTTCCCCTAGTTCATGGCACTGTACATGGAACATGGGTGTCTTTCTTTGTTGGGCTTTCCTGTAGGTGATCTGGGATCCTCCTGCCCCTCCCCTTGACTGGAAATTGCTACTGAGGAAGCTATCTAGCAGAAAATCAGAATCACATTCAGACTTTTAAGGAGTCAGGGAAATCTGCAATGGGCTAACCTGGCACCTCTCCATGCCAGTCCTCTGGTGCCAAGACTGCTGGTCCAGAACTGAGGAGGAGTTTCCTCCTGAGGATGATGGTCAAGCTGCACCCCCCACCCCATCCATCCCACAACCTTCTCTCCTCCTACTTTTTCCTGGGAAAAAGATCAGAATTCTGGGTCAGGAAGAAATGAGGAAGAAAGTGATGTGAACTCCCACTGCTCCCTGCCCAGGACAGACCTGCTACTGATTTCTAACTCTTGTCCTTCTGCTTCCTAAGATAAGATCTGCTCCAACAGCTCATCTAATGAGGTAAATTTTATCTTTCCCATTAGGGGATGACTGTCTTGATGACTGTAAGGATTTACATACATGGAGTTATTTAAAGTCTATTGATAAATCCCCCATCTCATTTGGTCCTGTAACCTGAGCCTTCTCCTCTTTAGGCTGTTGAGGAAACTGAGGCTGATCAGATGCAGAACAGGGTCTCACACTCAGGCCCTTCATGACTGTTCCCCCCACATCCCTGGCCCTCTTCTCATCAGTCCACACCTGCTTTTATTCCCTAAGATGCTGCTTCTTCAGATGACCTGAGCCCAGGTGTATTCACCTCCATTGCACCTTTATCATTCAGTTGCTCAGTACAAGGCCCTCTGCTCTGTATTAGGGATGCAAAAATATGACCCAAACCCGCCCCTTCCAGCAGCTTGTCCAAAGAAGGGGATTCAATCAGGAAACAGGACTGAGACCTACAGTATGGTCCAGAATCACTTAAAAAATATTTCATAAAAGACAGCATGTCTCCTATAAAATCAGAGAACCATTCAAAAGGTGAGTGGCTCCCTCAGAGCCAGTGAATTATTCAGCAGTCCCTGTTACTAAAGGTCTTAAGGTACAGCCTGGATGGCCATTGGCCGGGAGGTGGCTTTGAGGTGGGAGCAAGTGCAAGTTGGACCAGATGGGGTCCCGAGGGTCTGTGATTCATAGAATCCAAGAGTTGCTGGGAACCCTGGAGATGATGCCATCTTCCTCTGTGCAGTGTGCCCCCACTGATGCCCACTGATGCCAATCTGTTCCTTGCAGGCTGAGGACATTGAAGCTCAAAGGCCTCTTGCCTTGAACCCCTCTCCAAGCAGCATAGACATCACTTTAAATCAAAATGAAATAATCTGCTCTTGGATCTTGCCTCCCTCCCACCACAGTGAGACTGACTATGTTGATGTTGTTTCTCCTTCTTTCTCAGAGAACACCTTGACATCAGAGAACTCATGCCATGACAAGTACATGAATTGGGCTTGAGTGAGTGTGTGTGTGGGGGAAGTTGTGCTGAGTCACAAGCCTCACTTTCTTCTCTGGAGCCTTTTGCCATTCTTTTTTTTTAGGTTTTTGCAAGGCAATGGGGTTAAGTGACTTGTCCAAGATCACACAGCTAGGTAATTATTAAGTGTCTGAGGCCAGATTTGAACTCAGGGACTCCTGACTCTAGGGCCAGTGCTCTATTCACTGCACCACCTGGCTGCCCCATCTGGAACCTTTTGGATCTAGTGACTCCAGATCAGGATGACTGGAGAGGGCCCTGGATGCAGTGGGAGACCTTTTAAAACTAGATCAACCCAAACATTTTTTAGTGATACATGCTTTTTTATTTTAAAACTTTTTATTTTTATTTTTTCTCAATTGATATTTTTCCAATTACATGTTATGAATGTTTTTCAATGTTCATCCACATGCATATGCATATTTTTCAGGGCGAACAGTCTGAATATCATATGTTTACAGATTAGTCATTTTCAGTATGAGGAATTAGGATTCAAGAAAAAGAAAGAAATTCATGAGATAGGAAAGAAAGACTTATGAGAAAAATTTAAAAAGTGAATATAGTGTTCATTCAGATTCTGTCAGGTTTTTTCCTTTGTTTTGTTTTTCATCCTCTGGATAGGGAAGCATTGTCCACAGCCAGTCTAATATGGTTGTCCTAGCTCTCTGAACTGCTGGGAGGAGCTGCATCCATCCAGGTTGATCATCTCACAAAATTGTTGTTAATGTGTACCTTGTTCTCTTGGTTCTTCTCCCTTTGCTCAGCATCAGATCTGGTAACTCATCCCATGCTTCTCTAGAGTCTGACCATTCAAGATTTCTTGTTCTATAAGCCCATTCCCAAACTGATAGGCTTCCCCTCAACTTCCAATTCTCTGCCATTATTAAAAGAGCTGCTGTGACAACATGGGGGTTGATCATCCCTGATGGGCATGCTCACTCCATCAAGGCAATAATCGGGAGCAATTTAGGAAATCCATGATGGATGATGCCATCTGTATCCAGAGAAGGAAAGGTGAAGTTTAAACCAAGACTAAAGATTTTATCTTAAAATTTTGAAAAGTTGTCTCATGTATTATATAATTGTGCTATCTCTAATGTTTTCTTTCTTCCTCATGGATCTGTTTCTTCTTTCAACACATTCAATTTGGATCTATGAGTATCATGGAAGCAAATGTAAAGACTATATCGGGGTCAGCTAGGTGGCGGAGTGGATAAAGCACGGGCCCTGGAGTCAGGAGTACCTGGGTTCAAATCCGGTCTCAGACACTTAATAATTACCTAGCTCTGTGGCCTTGGGCAAGCCACTTAACCCCATTTACCTTGCAAAAAAAAAAAACACCTTAAAAAAAATACTATATCGAAGTGCCTTCTGTTGTTTCCCCCATTAGACTGTGAGTCCCCTAAAAGCAGAGACTCCTTTGGTGCTTAATAAATATTGGTTTACTGAGAAATCTGAGATCAAATGTTGTCTAGTTACTTAAGCTGTGTGATCATAGGCAAGTCACTTAACCACTCTCTGCCTCAGTTTCCTCTTTGTACACTCTACAATAAAGTCAAACTGGCCCTCGTGCTTACACACACACACACACACACACCCTCCCTCTCCTGCTTCTAAGTCTTTGTATTGACTATCTTCCAAGCTTAGAACATACCTTAACTTCACTTCTTAGAATCTTTTTCCTTCCCTCAAAACTCAGTTCAGGGGACCCTCACTCCCCAACCTTTCCAGATCCCCCTCCCAAATCTCCTTCCCCCTTCTCACAAATGAGCATGCATTTTCTTGTATACATACATAGTACATGCATATATATTATACAGCGTAAGCCCCTTGATAGCAGACTTTGCCTTTTTAGACAACATTTAACAAACCCCTGTTGGCTGATTGCTTGATAAGGGCTGCCGGGCTCCGCACCCACCTTTGTTTCTGTACTGCCTGGAACTGAGTCAGCATGAGGGGCAAGGGATGAGCTCCCTGCACTTCACTCTCCTCCTTCCATTATTCCAATGTGACAGTCTCCTTCCTGTCCTACAGGCTGAATAAGGGACCTTCAAGATTGCAGGGGGCACCCAGAGGAGCCACCCAGTCAGAAGTACCCAGGTCTTTAGGGGGTGGGAGAGCACTTATGGGAAAATGATTCTTTTCTTCTTGTTCCCCTTCCCCAGATCCTCTGACTAGAAAGTTAACAAAAACACAGATCAAGAAGTAAACCAAGTACCTCTAGGGTGTCACTGATGCTTTTGTCAACCCCTCTTAATTCTAGTGCCTTCCCATTGTTCATTTTTTTCCTTTTGATCCTCTATATAGCTTATTTTGTATTTGTTTGTATATATAAATACAACTGACTATATATCTAGACATATCTATCTCTACCACCTGTCATCTATCTATCTATCAAAATATATCTTCTCCCCCAATAGACTACAAATTCTTTCCGGGAGTTCCATGTCCCAGAAAACAGAAGTGAGGGAGTCTCTAATCCCCCATCCCCTCAGAAGCTGCTCTCCATGAACTGGGCTGAGGGTGGGGTCTTGGGGGAATTGAAAAGATTAATCTCTACTTGGAGGGGGAGCATGGAGAGTCACCCTCAGTCACCTTGACTTGGTTCCCCCTTTGAGTTTGATAGGCTCTTAGTTCCATAGCTCTTGGTGGAAACCCAGACTGTGCAATAATAGTGAGAGTCATCCTCCTTCCTCAGGTCCTGGATGAGAAGGGAGCCATTCTGGTCTTCAGGCTTCCAGTTGAGGAAGACCTGGCCCATGTAAGATAGGTGGGGTTGGGATGTGGAACTGTAGATCTCTTGGCCATACAGGTGTGTGTTCGTCCAAGAAATTCTCATTTTGGATTTCCAGCTCAGCACCCAGGGAAAGGAGAATGTAAAGGAGATGATGACTGAGCCATGGAGAGGACCTGAGAGTTCAGGAGGCTGTGTGACCCCACATGATGCCTTAGTTCCTATGGAGATACCCAGAGAGACTTTAGATTGGGGATTGGATCAAGCTGGGATACTTTCAACAGCCTTAATCCCTTGCTTCTAAGAGAATCAGAAGGGGAGGGCTAAGCTACCTGTCCTGGGGGTGCCCTACCTTCTAAGACTTGGATGGGAATCAGGGTCTGAGAAGGGAACGTGTGGGCAGAACGGGTGGCTTGGAGGAAGGACTCCCGAGAGTCCAGACCAAGATATATATATATATATATATATATATGTATATATATATATATACATATATATATATATGTATATATATGCCATGGGACCCTCATTCTGATGCTCTGGCACAGTTTTCTCAACTTCGCTGTTTTCCTCCTTCATAGTCACCCCCCCGCCACTCACCAAACCCACTCAGAGCCCCCAGCAGCAGAGCCAGGAGACATCGCATGATCCAGGGCAGGTTCACAAGGTATTCTGTGCTGAATTCTCCTCTTGGGGATGTCAGCCAAGTAGCAGAGGCCTCTGAAAGGTGAGGCCAATGGGGAAGAATGAACCTCACCCTTGGAAGGGACAGGGTTTTGTTATCAGAAGGCATTTCCTTCACTTGCCACAACTTCAGCTCTGGTGGGGTTGCTTCTTGTGTTGACAGTGAGGTCAGGATGCGGTCAGCTGGTAGACTGGTTGTGGGCTTACTTAAGGTATCCCAGGACTCAGCCTTTCCCTGGGTTTCCTGGAAGGTGCATCCTAGGAAGAGACATCTGAAGATCCAGCCATGGGTCAGGAGGCCATTGCTACCCAGCTCATACCCCAAGTCCTGTTTGAGGGTGGAAATGGGGGAAACCATGAACAAGGGTTTGGAGTGGCCAGTCCCTTTGGCTCTCTCTTCAATTCCTTACATTTCTTCCCAACCTCCTCAAGAAGGCTGTTTCCAAGAAGACAAGGAGTTTTCATTCTAGAACCTTTCTTCTGTTCATCATTTTCTCAAATCCCACTTTCAGCTGGAAGCCTTTCCTGGTTCCCCCAACCCCCTTCTGAGATTGCAGAATGTGTATATATGTTTTTTGAAATGTCATCAATATTTTTTGTTTTTACATTGTTTACATTTTCTCCTCTCTCCCAGAGAGCCAATGCTTAGATCAGGAATTCTTCATTTGATAGCTCAGAATATTTTTTTGACACTTGAACGGTCTTTTAATCTTTCTCTGTCTCTGGTTCTCTGTTTCTTTTTTTAATTGATGTTGTATTTGTTTACCAATTATCTACAATCGTAGTTTCTACCCATCATTTTCTGTAAGGTTTTGAATTTTATAATTTTCCCCACCCTCCCCTCCCCCATTCCTCCTCAGAAGGCAAGAACATTCTTTATAACTTCATTTCAATATTATTAATTTCCTGTTCAATCTTATGGATTGATTTCATACTTTTAAAAATGTGATGAGAAAGGGTCCACAGATTTCACCAGACTAACTACCAAGGGGGACCATGTCTCCAAAAAATTTAAAAACCACGATCATAATTTTAAGAAATGTATCTTTTAAGTAAATTTTTTTCCTATACCATTCTTTCACCCCCTCAAACCCCATTAATCAATCAATCAATAAACATTAATCACCTATGGTGTGCCAGACTGGACAGCTAGGTGGTGCCATTGTGCATAGAGTGCCAGGGGTGAGGTCAGTAAGATTCATCTTCCTGAGTTCAAATCCAGACTCAGACACTTCCTAATTGTGTGACCCTGGGCAAGTCATTTAACTCTGTTGGCCTCAGTTTCCTCATCTGTAAAATGAACCAGAAAAGGAGATGACAAAACTACTCAAGTGTCTATGGCAAAAATACCCCAAACCCCAAATGGAGTCATGAAGAGTCAGACACAACTGAAAAACAGTTGTGCCAGGCAGATCATTAGAATGTGAATATTTGGGGCAGCTAGGTAGCACAAGGCGGGCAACTAGGTGGCACAGTGGATAGAGCACCAGCCTTGGAGTCAGGAGAACCTGAGTTCAAATCTGGCCTCAGACACTTAATAATTAACTAGCTTGGGCAAGTCACTTAACTCCTTACAAAAAGGTCATTTTACAGATGAGGAAACTGAGGCAAACAGGGTGAAATGACCAGGGTCACACATATAGTAGGTGTCTGAGGCTGGATTTGAATTTGGGAAGATGAATGTGACTCAAGGCCCAGGCTCTGTACACTATGGCACCACCTGGCTACTCCTAAGACAGCAGGCACGATCAGACAATTCTATGTATCTATTCTAGGGCCCTACAGTCTTTGGGACTGACAGCCCAACTCTTATGTGTTCACCATAAAAGATTGCAAGAAGGCAGAGAATCAAGCTCTCTCTGGGAAATGTGTGAAGCAAGAAAAAGGACTCATCTAACACTTTACAAACATCATCTCTGTGAGCCTCACTTTAAACCAATGAAGCAGATACTACTATCCTCATTTTACTGATGAAGAAACTGAGGCTGATCCTCAGGGTCACTTTTAAAATAAAAACCCAACATTGGCCCATTTTGTTACCTCTCCAAGGTAAGTGGCCCTTCCCTTTCAGGTTTCTGAGACTCCCCTGAACCAGGCCAAGTCCATTCCTCCAGTTTGGACCATCTCTGTATCCTATGAATCTGGGGTTAGAGCACATGGGATACAGTGACTACTAATTAGGAGTCCTGGTTGGCTCCAGTGACCTGAAAGAAGGGGCCTGGGGATGGGTGAGTGACACAGAGAGGGAACCCTGTCCTCAGATATACGGTTAGAGGCTCGAGAAGAGGACCCACAGCCTCTGTTGCCTGAGGACAGCCAGCCTGAGAGCACTTGGGGAGGGGAAATGAAAACCCAGCTTCCTTAATTTGGGCTTGCCAGGATTTAGTCCTGCCTCTGCCAACTTTGCCTCCTGGTATTCCTACTCACCCCTACCCCTGCCACCCCACCAAAAAAAGTACTATCTACAGAGCTTATTTCCATAGTGCAAACCTGGCTTTGCCTTTGGAATTTTACCTAGGGCCACCTTGCCCAAGTTAATAGGGACTGGATAGCCAGGCAGTATCCTCTCTGGGGTGACTTCTCCAGCCAAAGGTGCAGCCCCCAGTGAGGAGGAAGTAAAGTTTGGAGGGGAAAGTTGGTGAGGGAGGGGCAGTGCCAAGGGAAAGGCACTGCCAAGGAGGAGGGAAAACTCCCTTAGAGCAGCTGAGGGCCTGAGCTAAGCAGTGGAGCAACCTTTATACTAATTGGGGGACAAGCGTAATCAGCTCTGATCCCCAGAATCAATCGGCCAGCCTGCAGCCCCTGGCTTTCTGCCAGACTCTCTCTTAAGATCTCATTGCTTTTCTAACTGGAGAGCTTCATTTATTCTTCCCTCTCCCCTCATTTCCTGAAAATTCTTCACTATATGAATTAACCAAATGTCTTTTCACTTGTCCAATATTCCCAAGAATCAGAAATATACAAAGAAAAACAAAGGGATGAAGTCTTCTTCCTCAAAGTTAACTTATTTTTTCCTTAGCTAATCATAGCATTTCTTTCCTTTTAAAAATTTAATTAATTTTTTCAATGAACCAAAAACTTTTCTCTCTTTCCTATGTCCAATGTAACCAACTTTTATTAAGCACCTACTATGTGTGCTAAGCATAGGGGACCCAGTTATTGAAAAAATAAGACAGTTTCCCTCAAGAAGTTCACAATCTAATGAGTTAACATCCCTACCATCCCTTGAAAAAGGAAAACCCTTGTAAAAATAAATGTATAGCCAAGCAAAAAGTTCCCACATTGGTCATACCCCAAACTGTGAATCCATCATATCTCCATCAGGAGTTAGAGGCACACTCATCATGCAGTCCTCTGGAATCATGATAAATCATTTTTCTTTTTTTTTTCTTTTTGGGTTTTTTTGCAAGGCAATGGGGTTAAGTGGCTTGCCCAAGGCCACACAGCTAGGTCATTATTAAGTGTCTAAGGCTGGATTTGAACTCAGGTCCTCCTGACTCCAGGCCCATGCTCTATCCACTGTGCCACCTAACCGCCCTGATAAATCATTTTTTAATAGATTTAATAATTCAAAATTGTTTATCTTTAAAATGAACAAATCCTAATTTTTTTCTCCCTTATACTTCTACTAACCCTAAATGGATTCATCTTTTCATCTTTAATAATCAAGAAGAATCTTAATATATATATGTATATATATATATATGTGTGTGTGTGTGTGTGTGTGTATGTTAAACAAAACAAATTCCCATACTGGTCACATCCAAACATGTAGACTTCACATTGCATTTCCCATCCATCCCCTCTCGGGCAGGAGCTGGGCAGCAAGCTTCACGATGAATCCTCTGGCTCCAGGGTTTAACACAGAATTGTTGATCAGAACTCCAAATCACAGAGTTGGTCAGACTGAGAAACTGAGAGGAAGGAGGTGGGTCAGAGCACCTGGCCGTGGCCATGGCCATAGGGAGGTGGGCTGGACCCTCTTCCACCTCAAGAACTGCAGCCATCTCCACATCTTTCCATTGTTCTCAAGGTCACAAAGATTTACTCTTTTCTTCAAAATAAAAATTTTTTATTGATAGCTTTTATTTTACATCACCCAGATTTCCCTGTTCCTCTTCCCCTCATGGCTTCCAGAGTCATTCCATATTTAAAAATTATTTTTAAAGAAAAAGAAGAAAAAAACAGAAAAAAAGAAGAAGGGGGGTGGTGGAAAATGCAACAAAATTGACCAAAATACTGTATTTTCTCTCTCTCTCTCTCTTTTTTTTTTTAGGTTTTTGCAAGGCAAATGGGGTTAAGTGGCTTGCCCAAGGCCACACAGCTAGGTAATTATTAAGTGTCTGAGACAGGATTTGAACCCAGGTACTCCTGACTCCAAGGCCGCTGCTTTATCCACTACTCCACCAAGCCACCCCTTGTATTTTCTCTTAATGAATACAGAATTCTTTGTCATTCTCTCCAAAAAAGCAAAAACAAACAAAAAAGCCAGTCCCCCCCCCCACTCAGTCCTACAGGAAGGAGGGAAGGGATAAGTGTTAATTAAGCACTAGTTGCTTTACTAACATTCTCTCATTTGCTTCTCACCACAACCACACGAGTGGGATCTCCATCTTATGAAACAGGATACTGAGACAGGTTGGATCGCTTGCCCAGGTTTACTCATCTAGATCTGGATGGCTCTGTCTGAGGCAAGAGTTGAGCTCAGGTCTTCTTCTTGCCTCCAGACTAGCACCCAGTCTACTGTGACACCCAGATATCTCTGTTCTCCAGCACCATGGCACCCTGAGGAATCCTAGTACTCCTGGGAATCAAGGGATTAGAGGGCTGGGTGGGAAAGAGGAAGAGAGGTCTAGCATCCTCAAGACATAATGATGGTTTGTATTTATTAAACGCTTTTAAAATTTGGATTTGACTTCTCTTCCTGCCTCCAATTCCAACACTTTATCCACTAGCTATCTCTCAGATGACAGATGTCCCAGCCACATGTCAAAGGATGTCAGGAGGGTTGGATTTCTCTGTGAGAGTTGGTTGGGGGGCAGCTAGGTGGCGCAGTGAATAGAGCACCAGCCTTGGAGTCAGGAGTACCTGGGTTCAAATTCGACCTCAGACACTTGATAATTACCTAGCTGTGTGGCCTTTGGCGAGCCGCTTAACCCCATTGCCTTGAAAAATCTAAAAAACCTAAATAAACAAAAAAGAGAGTGGGTTGGAGAACATTTCTGACTCTGAATAGGGTCCAGAGATGCTTGGGACATGCTGGCACCTGGACCTATAATCTGTTCTCACCAAGGTGAATTCTGGACTCAGGACCCTCTCTTCCCTCCCCCACCCCACAACAAAACTGAGAAGTAGGAGCTATGGGCCTTGGTTTTAGCCATCATGGGCTTGCACCTAGGTTATATGTTTATAGTGCTTGGGATCACCCAGGTAATATCCAGGTTAATGGTCTTCTATGGGGCCATATTCTCTAAAATCATGAATCATGAGCCCCTATTGATGTCTTTATCTTGAATAGTCAGTCAGAGAATACATTTAATGGAAAGAAAATGCATTTAATGAAATGGAAAAGAAAAGTTATAGCAAAATATTTCCCCATAAATCTGAAGGACATTCCCCTCCAAATACACACGTCATCAGCAAGAAGAGTGGAAACACTTAGTAGAGGAAGTAATGCTGGGCAACATTTCTATCTGCCTGGTTTTATGATTGACTGTCATCAGAAGAGGACTGGGGTTATTGCTCTCCTATAGGAGAAAACCGAGTACAGAGAAGGGTAAGAATTGTCTCAGAGACACAGGGTAGCACAACCATGGCCAAGACTCCATCCTCTGAAGCATGTAAGAGACAAAGGAAGATGATGGAAAAGATGAGCAGAAGTCATATTTCCTCACCTTGACTTTGCACAGAAACCACATCATAACAGAACTTGGCTGCATGGCCTTCCTCTTATAACATCAGTGAGAAGTAAGCATTGAGCCTTGGGCAAAAGGAGAAGTGACCTGAGAAAATGGAAGGAAAGAAGTTAGACCACAAGACTTATCCAAGGACAGTCTATAGAGTTGGTCAAGGTCAGAGTTAGTCTCCAAAATGGGAGCTGCTCAACCCTGATGAGTGATAGGATGACCCATGGAAGTGTCCAACCAATCAGTCAGAGGGGGCAAAGATGAACTATAACCCACCTATCAGGGGGAAACCACTAAAATAGTCCTTTGTGGGGATTGTCTCCAAAAGAATCCCATCACTGATTTTCCTCTACCCTCACCCATCGGCTACCTGTCAACCCATCAAGTTAGTGATCCAGGTGATCATAGCAGCTAGGCAGGTTTTGGGAAGATGAGCTCCCTCCCCCAGTATGTCTGTACCTCTATGACCTATGGAGAGGAATGGAATCCAAAGAAGTAACTAGTGGTGAGTACTGAGAAGAATGAGGACACCAAGAGAAAGGAGAGAATGGACATGAGGCCAGTGATAGAGATATTTTTTTTTAGACCACATTATTCCTTATCAGATTGTCTCCATATTGATTTAATAAAAATTTGTGCCCACTTTTCTTACTGATGCCATTTGTCTCAGATTAGAGGAGAAGGGAGCAATGTTTTGTAGGTGTTACTAGTATGCAACCTTGCTAACTCCTTGTTTTGAGCTGATTGTGCCTGCTGGCTGACTAGTAGAGATAAACTCACTAGTGGTAGACTCTTGGATGAAATTTTTAGAAAATGGAACCACAGAGTATCCTGAAGCTCTTGGAAGCTATTTGGAGACCACTTGGATCAGAAATATGAGCAAGGTTTTTTAAAAATTTAAAGCAATGGGGTTAAGTGACTTGCCCAAGGTCACTCAGCTTGGGAATTATGAAGTGTCTGAGACCAATTTGAACTCAAGTCCTCTTGACTCCAGGCCAAGTGCTCTATCCACTGTGCCACCCAACTGCCCCCAAAGTGAATAAGTTCTTAAAGATTTGTTCAACTGTCCCGAGCTTGCATTGGTGTTGGCCTAGACAGACCTGACTGAACAAACCCTTCTTACTATGTACTGATGCTAGTTTGGAAGGCTTAAAGCAGTTCTCCACCAAGAAATCAATGGTCACCTAGACCCCACTGCATTTGCCAGTTGAAGACTTACTAGCAGTGAGAAAGGGTAGCCCAAACAAACTGGAGTTCTTGGCCTTGTGTAATGAAAGACCCAAAAAAGCAAGCATTCCTTTTAAAATTTATTTATATACTTATTTGTCCAACTACTTGCAATGGTAGTTTTCAAAAAACATTTTTTACATTTTTCTCTCTCCCTTCCTTCCCTCCCCCTCCCCTTACAGAAAGCATGTAATATAGGCTCTACATCCATAACCATGATAAACATATTATTCATGGTGTGAAAAAAGAATCACATTGAAATGGATAAGAAAAAAAATTATAGAGGAAAAAAATGACATAACTCACAAGACAACTTTCTTTTAAAAATTGAAGATAGTAAACATTTGGTCTGCATTTAAACTCCACAGTTCCTTCTCTGAATATGGATGGGATCACAAGTCTTTTAGTATTATCTTTGATTATTGCAAAAATGACCAAGTCCATCCTAGCTGATCATCACCCCAGATTGGGTTGGTGTATATAATGTTCTTCTGGTTCTGCTCACTCCACTCAGCATCTGTTCATGCAAGTTTTTCCTGGGATTTTCTGAAGTCCCGTCCCTCCTGATTTCTCATAGAACAATAGCATTCCATCACACTCATATACCACAATTTGTTCAGCCGTTCCCCAATGGATGGACATAGCAACTGTCCTTGCTAAGGTGTTGTGGGACAAATATTTCTCAAGTTTAGCCTGAATTCAGTTTACTAATGTGGCAAAATTTGAAAATACACTTCTTAAAGAGATGTTGGCCTTGACAGGATCAAGCAGTCTAAATTCACATCTTCAGACCCTAGAGAAACAATAAAGCCTGAGGATTTCAGAGGCACAATATGAAAAAATCAAGTCACAGGTGTCAATCATAGGCATGAACACAGAGCTACCAGGAAAGATGTTTCTGGCTTTTCCCCCTCCACAAGTTTTGGGAAAGGACCCCATCTGCTTCTTGACAGGTTATACAAGAAAATGGAAGTGATGGACAGCCTCATAATCTGTATTTTTCCTGGTTAGAGTAGAAGGTAGAGTGAAGGAGGTTTATTGACTGTGATCTTACCTCAGGGAAAAACTGCTAGAAACAAACCACTATCCAATGTTTCCAAGATTCCCAAACAGGTAACAGAATTCCACTGTGCAAGGAACCCAGGAGGAAGTGGACCATCTGATCATAAGTGCCCTCTACTCAAGAAATTCCAGGAGCTCCCTCTGCCTCTAGATCCAATATTAAATCTTGTTTATTTTTTCAAGTGCTTCACAATCTGTCCTTCATCACCTTCCCAGTCATCACACTTTGAGCCTTTTCCATGTACTCTCACCAGCAAGAGACACCGACCTTTCTTTTCCTCTCATAGGATACTTCAACTCCAGACTCTGGGTACTTGCCCTGACTGTGGTCTCTAGCAAGAATGTTCATCTTCCTCACCCCTACCTCTTGGCTTCCTTCAAGTGTCAGCAAAACTTCTACCTTTAACTAGAAGCTTTCATCCTCCCATTCCTCATGCCTCATATCTGTTTTCACCTCTAACTTAGCTTGTATATAAAGACACACACACACACACACACACACACACACACACACACACACACAAAGACATACACCCCTCCCTAAATTGGACCCACATCATAAGCCAAAATGGGTCTCTGCCAGAAGGGACCACGAAAGAAAGGGAAGGAAAAGTTGAAACATCCATTTTCTGAAATAACACTGCTTTCTGATGCCTCACAATGAGATGATCCTGCTCAGGAGATGTGTAACGTCAGAGCCATGGTTCTATGGGAGTATTTTCTGATCTTAGGATAAAAGTGCCTATACTTAAAAAAAAGTAGAGCCAGCTAAGAGAACATAGCAATGTTTTCCTGGAGCATGACCTCCTGAATGGACAGCATCTATCATCAACCAGCAGAGCAGAATCCAGTTCAGCATGGACCTTGGACATCATCTACCCTGTTTGCACATGCTTTGGAAACATATTTCTCATATTTCTGTTTGTTTATTCTCCCAGTTGATGCTGTGTATACTTATGGTAGAGAATATATGAAGAGTTGAGTGCTGAGAGAGGAGTGAGGAAAATGGAGGGGGACATTTGGTTGTCAAGATGATAAAGGAAAACAGCAACTATTGGAGAGGATTTGGGAGGACAAACAGACTGATATACTTTAGTGGCATTATGAATTAGTTCAATCATTCTAGAAAGCAATTTGGGACACCAATCCAAAGACTCTAGCCAGAGACTAAAATTTGTACCTTTGACCTAATAATATTACTATTAAATATGTTGTCCAAGGGCATCAAGAAAAGAGGGAAAGGAGCCATATAAGCAAAAATATTTATAGAAACACTTTATTATAGTAAAGAATTGGAGTGGGAGCCTGGGGGGGTGCCTGGGTTTGTTGCAGCAGAAGCAGTATCCTTCTTCCCAAACCAGGGTGCATGAGCAGAACTTGGAATATCAGTGGGGAAACCTCTGCCAGAGTGAGTGCAGAGCCCAGGTCAGCCGGCCCCTCAGTGCAGCCTTGACCCTCAGCACAGCCCCTGTAGGGGAAATGGAAGCAGGTCCATGGAACCACCCATCAGAGCTCTCAGCCCACAGAAGGTAAGGAGGTTGGGAGAGACTGAATACTCCACTATCCCTGGACAGGACTCTTGTGCTTTGTCCACATTAACGGCCTTGAGCCCCCTATTGCCATAGTGCAGGTAGATACCCTCCTCACAGCTCCAGGGCAGAAGAGAGTGCTTGTGGTCATCCACAGACCAGAGCATTCAGAGTCTCTCATAAGACACTGAAGGAATTGAGGTCCTTGCAGGGGTGCCCCAATAATACTCAAAAGCTTGGGAAGCACCTCAAAACCAGGGTGCAGACTGGGGAAATGAATAAACAGAAAAAAAAGAATCTGCCCATAGTTAATTACTTTGGTCCCAAGGAGGATCCAAACACACACTCAGAATATGACAAAGTCCAAGCTTCTGTACCCAAAGCCTCCAAGAAAAATAGGAATTGGTCTCAAGTTATGGAAGAATTCAAAAAAAATTTTGAAAATCAAGTAAGGAAGGCAGAGGAAAAAGAGAAATCAGAGGAATGCAGGAAAAACATGAAAACCAAGTCAGCAACTTGGTGAAGGAGATCCAGAAAAATACTGAAGAAAGCAACATGTTAAAAACAAATCTAGGTCAAATGGAAAAAGCAGTCCAAAAAGTTAATAAGGAGAACAATTGGAAACAAAATAGGTGTACCTTTAATAGGGAATAGTCATATACATAATAATTATGTATTATAGTTAGAAGTATATAAATATCATTGTTGTTGTTGAGTTGTTCAAATGTTCAGTCATGTCTGACTTTTCATACACCAGAACCTTCTAACCTCCACTATGTCTTAAAGTCTATCTAAGCTCCTGTTCGTTGATTCCATGACACTAACCATCTCAAACTTAGCCATCTTCTTTTCCTTTTGCCTTCAAATTATCCCACTATTAGGGTCTTTTCCAATGAGTGCCATCTTCTCATTATTTAAAGTATTCTCAAAGTATTTAAGCTTCAGCTTCAGTATTTAACTGAATTAATTTCTTCCAACAAATAGTCTGGATCAATTTAAGTACTGCCTTCTCAAATACCTCTCTGTGAAGAGTATCCCCTCCAGGACCCTCCCTTTGTTTTCTTGTCATGAATGCTCAGGGTTCCCTGGCAGACATCTACTGCCTGGTCCTCCCACTTATCAGCCAATCTCTGGGGAGCCCCCAGAAAAAGAAGCTGAACATGTCCCATAAATAGTCTAGAATAGGCTCAACAGGACTAAAGTACCCCCTGCCTTCTTTGCCCAATGATGATGACAAAGTAGCAGAGGTCTCTGAGGGGGAGGATGATGGGAAAGTAGGAACCACACTCTTCCAGGGGGGGAAAGAGCTTTTAGTCTCTGCTATCCTAAGTCACCCCTATTCAAGCACCAACATGGAAGAGTCCCAAGATGATTGAAAATCAAGGATTTAGATGGAATACAATAAGGGAGGACCAAGGTCCCCAATGCGGGATCCTGTTATATGATAAGGAAGAATATATAACTCTGTGTATCCTGGGTCTAATCTTTCTGTGACAAAAAGCCTTCCTGAAGTCATACCCCAAATTTTAGTTTGGACTGGATGCAGAGGGGTTGGAACAGAGGTCTCTCCTCATCCAACAGGCTAGTAGAGCACTTACCTTACTGAGTTCAAATCCAGCCTCAGACACTTACCAGTTGTGTGATCTTGGGCAAATCACTTCACCCTGTTTGCCTCAGTTTCCTCATCTGGAAAATGAATTGGAAAAGGAAAAGGCCAACCACTCAATATCTCTGCCAAGAAATATTGAAATGGGGTCACAAAAAGTCAGCCATTGAAAAACTAATATGGAAATGACCTAATATGACCTCACATGTAAAATGGCCATCATATTGCTTGCCTTCTCAATAGGGGAAGAGGGCTGGAGGGAGAATTTGGAACTGAAATTTTGAAAACTAAACATTAAAATACTTTAAAAGCACACGGGACGAATATAATATTTTCTGCAACCTAAAACAAAAAACAAAGAGAGGCAAAAACTGCTCCTGCTCACAAAGAGCTCACAATCTAATGGGAAAGAGTTCTTATAAGCAACTAACTAGGGACAATAAGAAAAATATAGGATTAATGGGAAGTCATCAACAAATGGAGCATTTCCCTTTGGGAAAGTATGTAGAATAAAAGGCTTTTCTTAGGGAATGACTTAAGACTAAGTCTCCTCTCTCTTGCCTTCTCCACTCAAAGTCATGGAGCTATTGATCCATGTGGGACTGTCTTCTCTTCTTTACACCCTGGGAACCTAGGCAAGGGAAGTGCCTCTATTTCATTCACAGGGAAGAAATTTTTTCCATTATTTAGAATAGATTTAGCTGCTCCCATTCAGAAGAGATCCTTGATGTGAGGATCTCTGGGAGGCTCATTTGTTGAGAGTAGTGATGCAGGAACTATCTTTTTCTTTGTTTAATATTCTTATAAATGTTTCCTTAATTCATCCTGGGTTTGAGAATGCTGAAGGACATGGGGGAATGTGGACATCTCTCTCTAAACTAGAAATGACTTGGATATTAGAGATAAAGGCAATATTAAATAAAATTGTTTTTTAAATCAGATTTATGTCTAAAACTCAGAGTACAATACTGATATGTTTCAATTTGACACATATGGACACACAACTAATAAATGTCTGAGGCAAGGTTCAAACTTAGATCTTCCTGACTCAGACCAGTGTTCTACCTATTAGGCTACACAACTTCCCTCTATATTTAAGAAAGCAGAAAAAAAGTAGGAAGTAAGAGATCTATTGGTATCCGAGCTTATAAACCAATTCCTTGTGATCCAATTCTCACAGATCAAGTAAGCCAAGGGAGAAGAGGAAAGGGACATAGAAGGACCATGACCCAATGAAGCAACATCACTGGACAGTCTGGTCTTTAGTTCTACTCTCACACTGACTGTTCAGGAAGGAGGACCTTCTCTATGGACTCATAATGTACTGCTATAAAGAAATCCCAGTTTAGAGAATGAGGAACAAACCTGTCAGTATTGACCTAGTATTCCAGGTGAGGGTTTACTAAATGGTTGTGGTGATGTTTCTGTTATCCTCTCCTTTCCCTGCATGTGCCAGAGACTTAGGTTAAGACCTTAGCATTCTGAGCAGCATGGCAAGCACTATTGGAGACAGAACAGGGAAGATGCCTTGTGAAATGAGGCTAAAGCAAGTTGGTTCTTTTGATGCTTGCAAAGGAATCACAGCCACATTGAATTTTGGAGTTGGAAGAGACCAGAAAGGCCACCTCATCTGAACCATGCTCAAAAAGGAACTTCCCTTACAATAATAACCAGATACCTGGGCATCTAATTGTCTCTGCTAGAAGACCTCTGATTAGGCAGAGTCCACCCATCACCTGTTTGGCAACCCAGCCCACCTGCAGATTAGAGAAATGATTATTTCTCTCATATTTTACTCAATTATAAAAATTAGAGAGGCCCAACCTTTTTCCCTTTCTTATTTCCTTGTCATCTCTCAAGGGCAAGGCTGATGAGAGAGATAAGATCAACATTCACTTCATTCTGTGTATCATTATTTCACCCAACTATATTCCACTTCTAAGATAAAATTAATTCCTGCCCATTGTGTTCCAACATACTAATTGGGATGGAGGTAGATCTTCCATCTAGGGTGCCCAAGTCTATGGGTAAACTGATTATAGAGGTAGTCCCCTTCTCCAAGTGGTGTGATGTCTCTTTCCCAGCCTCTCATTAGAATAGGTTCACTTATCATTAATTGTTAATCAGTCAGAGTTGATTGCCACCCTCAAGAGCACCCCCTCTTCCAAGGGTATATAAACTTTGAGCCTATTGTCATAAGTTTTCGGTCCAAGAGAAATGACCAAATGACCATTATTCTTATTAATAAAATGCTAGCATTATTAATAAAATGATTATTACCCAGAAATTATGTCTCTCAAATCTTTTAAATGTCACACAGAAAACCAGATTGTGAAGGATAGATTGGAGAAAGGGGAGGCTGGAAGTAAAAGAACCCAATTAGAATGCTCTTTCAAGAAATGATAATAACCTGGACCAGGTGGTTGTATCAGTGGAGAGAAGCAGATATATATGATATGATTGTGGAAATAAAATTGGTAAGACTTTGATTTGATATCTGTTTGATATGGATAGATAAGAATGAGAGAGCAGCACTTTCAGTTTACAAAACTGAGGGATTCGAAGGATTGAATTGGTAAAGTGGATAAAGCACTGCACTTGAAGGGAAGAAAACCCAAATTCAAATCCAGCCTTAGATTCTTCTTAGCTATGAGACCTTGGTCAAGTCACGTAATTTCTCTCAAACTTAATTTCATCATCTGTAAAATGGGAGTCATAATAACACCTACCTCCCAGGGCTATTGGGAATATCATATGAGATAAAATATGTAAAATGTTGAAGTTCTATATAAAAGAAAGCTTTCAATCAATCTGTAAACATTTTTTAAGCACCAACTAGATATCACACACTGGGATATCTGGGAATACAAATATGCTGGGAATACAAAAAAGAGGCAAAAGACAGTCCCTGCCCTCAAAGAGCCTATAAACTAATGAGGGAAGGGGTGGCTAGGTGACACAGTGGATAGAGCACCAGCCCTGGAACGTCAGACACTTAGTCGTTACCTAGCTGTGTGGCTTTGGGCAAGCCACTTAACCCCATTGCTTTGAAAAAAAAAAACCAAACAACCCAAAAAACCCCTAAAAAAAATAAAATAAAATAAACTAATGAGGGAGACAAAATCAAAACAAATATATACAAAGCAGAGATAATTATTGGGGGAAGACAGTAGAAATAAGGGGAAAGTTTCCAGCTATCATTATTTTTGTCCCCTCAAAAGAAAGAAAGAAGTTAGGAGCAGAGTTCTGTTTTGGACATGTTGAATCTGAGATGGCTACAGAATAGAGGGGAAAATCATAGCACTAATTCAATAATTGGCTATCATTTCTCTTAGTGGGAATCACTCTTCATAAGAATCAGAGATGAATCAGAGATGAAAGGGACCATCTAGGGCCATTTTATCCAACCCATATCAGAAACATAGAAAACAACAGAAAAAGATAAGAGATCGAGGGGGTGGATAGATCCTCCTAGGGCCTGTATGTAGGCAACAGGAAAGGAGTCAGTCAGCAGGGCACAAAGGGTTGGGCAAGGGGTGTAAATAAAAGGAGAAAATCTTGAAGAAAACCAAAAGAGTAAACAGAGGGATTGGTCTTGGTAAGAAGAGCCAACACAGGATTACTTTGCCAAAAATATGTGAGAGTTGGAAAGATGAGAATCGGGGGGGGGGGGAGAAGGAAGCAAAGAAATCATTATGACTATCCATCTGACTCTGTTTTTAGACTCTCTAAGCCTAGCCTCAGTCCCATATCCCCAGTCAGCAAAGCATTTGTGGTCTCCATCTAGAACATCAGAGTGAAGGATGAGTCTATTCAGTAGGAGAGACTTGACTCATCAAGGTTGAGCGTGTGAGAGAGGATATTGTCAGGGTTACCTCTACTCTGGGAAAACCAGATTAGAACAGAGCACCGTTAGTCCAAGGAAACTCATTATTTTCCCCAGTATCCTCCTCCCAACTTGCTTCTTCCTATTGAGTGCCCACCATCTTCTCAGTTACCCACATCATCATCTCTTCATGCTTACAAGTTCTTTTCTTGTTCCTTGAGTCTTGTTCTGGTAGTCAACAATCCACTGAGCCTGGGCTTCTCTTTTGATCATTCTTCCAAAGCAATTGGAATGCTTTATAATGAGAGCATTTATTCATACTCACTTTTTGAATCCTTGGCCCCTTGGTGTTGTGGCAAAGCTAAAGGAAATCAATCAATCAATAAATGTGTATCTAGTATCTTCTATGACCTAGGGACTTGTCCTGCCAGTATACAAAGACATTGAATGAAATAAAAACTGTTCCATTATATTGATGAATACCTTTGTGAGAAGGACTCAGTGATCTACTTACTGGGAAACTGAATATGAGCCATTCTGGAGATTTCTTTTAGTTTCCTGGAGAAATCAAGGTTGGGGCAAATTGACTCCTTTGGACTTAGACCCTCCCTAGTATCAGACCTGGATGTGTTTGAACCTGAAGTCCCTTGATGGGGGATTTAGCAACTTGGGCTAAAAGGAACATATGATCATACATTTAGAGCTAGAAGGGACCTGAGAGAACCATTGAGAACAACTTCATTGTACAGATGAAGAAACAGAGGCAGAAAGAGATTAAATGACTTGCATATGATCACACAGCTAATAAGTGTCTGAGGCAAGATTTGAACTCAGCTTAGTCAGTTAACTATCATTTATTAAGGACCTACTCTGAGTCAAGCTCTGGGGACACAAAGAAAGGCAAAAGATGGTCCCTGTTCTCAAGAAGCTCATAGTCTACTAAGACAAGATGACTCGCAAACCACAATCTTATTCAAAGAAGACATATGTGTGTGTGTCTCTGCATAAATATATATACACACATATACATGTAGAGACACGCATATGTATATATATAATCTCCAATTAAATTGAATAGAATGGAATTTAACATAATAAATATATTTAATATTCAAATAAATATATTTAATACTTAATAATGCCTAATAAAAATATACTTAATAATTTAATAATTAAATACAACAGAATAAGTTTAATATAATAAATACATTTAATATTTAAATAGACATATTTAATATTTAATAATTAAATATAATATAACAAATTTACTATAATAGATACTTAATATTTAAATAAAGATATTTAATATTCAATAACATTTAACAAAATATATTTGATATTCAATAATTAAATATACATAATATAATATAATATGATATATATTTAATATTTGAATAACAATATTTAGTAAAAATCTATTTAATATTTAAGTATACAATTAATATAATAAAGATATTTAATATTTAACAATATTTAATAAAATATGTTTGCTACTTAATAATTAAATATAATAAATTTAATATACTATAATTTACTTTTTAAATAGTTAATCTCCAATTAAATATGTCTGAATGTATATATTCATACATATTTAATTGGAGATAATTAAGAGAGGGAAGGCACTGTAGCATTGAATGGGAATAGAGGAGGCTCCTTGCAGGAGATGCCATTTTAGTTGGGTCCTGAAGTGAGCCAGGGAAAGCAGGAGGCACAGATGAAGAGGGAGAGAATTTTAGGGAGGAGGCGACAGCCAGTGAATATGGCCAGAATGAGTAGATGGAGTGTCCTGTGCAAAGCAGCAAGGAAGCCAACATACATGGATTTCAGAGTATATAGGGGAGAGTGCATATAAGGTATAAGAAAACTGAAAAGGTAGGAAGGCACAAGAAGGCTTTATTTTTTTTAAGATTTTATTTATTTTGGGCTTTACAATTTTCCCCTAATCTTACTTCCCTCCCCCACCCTCCACAGAAGGCAATCTGTCAGTCTTTACATTGTTTTCATGTTGCACATTGTTCCAAATTAAATGTGATGAGAGAGAAATCATATCCTTAAGGAAGAAACATAAAGTAAAAGAGATAGTAAGATCAGACAAAAAGATAGCCGGTTTTTTCCTAAAATTAAAGGTAATAGTCCTTGATCTTTATTCAAACTCCACAGTTTTTTCTCTGGATACAGATGGTATTCTCCATGGCAGACAGCCCCAAATTGTCCCTGATTGTTGCACTGATGGAATGAGCAAGTCCTTCAAGGTTGAACATCACCCCCATGTTGCTGTTAGGGTTCACAGTGTTTTTCTGGTTCTGCTCATCTCACTCAGCATCAGTTCATGCAAATCCCTCCAGGCTTCCCTGAATTTCCGTCCCTCCTGGTTTCTAATAGAACAATAGTGTTCTATGACATACATATACCACAGTTTGCTAAGCCGTTCCCCAATTGAAGGACATTTACTTGATTTCCAATTCTTTGCCACCACAAACAGGGCTGCTATGAATATTTTTGTACAAGTGATGTTTTTACCCTTTTTCATCATCTCTTCAGGGTATAGACACAGGTGTGGTATTGCTGGATCAAATGGTATGCACATTTTTGTTGCTCTTTCGGCATAGTTCCAGACTGCTCTCCAGAAAGGTTGGATGAGTTCCCAGCTCCACCAACAATGTATTAGTGTCCCAGATTTCCCACAACCCTTCCAACAATAATGATTGTCCTTTCTGGTCATATAGGCCAGTCTGAGAGATGTGATATACCCCCAGAGAAGCTTTAATTTGCATATCTCTAATAAGTAATGATTTAGAACAATTTTTCATATGACTATGGATCACTTTGATCTCCTCATCTGTAAATTGCCTTTGCATATCCTTTGACCATTTGTCAACTGGGGAATGGCTTTTTTTTAAAATTTAACTCACTTCTCTGTATATTTTAGAAATGAGTCCTTTGTCAGAAATACTAGTTGTAAAGATTATTTCCCAGTTTACTACATTTCTTTAGCTCTTGGTTACAGTGGTTTTGTCTGTGCAAAAGCTTTTTAATTTAATGTAATCAAAATTATCTAGTTTTTTTTTTAATTATGTTTTCCATCTCTTCCGTATTCATAAACTGTTTCCCTTTCTATAGATCTGACAGGTAGACTAGTCCTTGATCTTCTAATTTGCTTATAGTATTGTTTTTTATGTCTATGTCCTGTAACCATTTGGATCTTATCTTGCTATAGGATGTGAGGTGTTGGTCTAATCTAAGTTTCTTCATTACTAACTTCCAATTTTCCCAGCAGTTTTTATCGAAGAGGGAGTTTTTGTCCCAATAGCTGGACTCTTTGGGTTTATCAAACAGCAGATTACTATAATTGTTTCCTGCTATTGCACCTAGTCTATTCCACTGATCCACCGCTCTATTTCTTAGCCAATACCAGACAGTTTTGATGACTGATGCTTTATTATATAATTTTAGATTTGGTAGGGCTAAGCCACCTTCTTTTGCACTATTTTTCATCGAATCCCTAGAAATTCTTGACTTTATTTCTCCATATGAATTTACTTACCATTTCTTCTAACTCATTGGAGTAATTTTTTGGAATTTTGATTGGTAGGGCACTAAACAGGTAGTTTAGTTTTGGTAGGATTGTCATTTTTATTATATTAGCTCTACCTATCCATGAGCAGTTGATACTTGCCCAGTTATTTAAATATGATTTTATTTGTGTGAAAAGAGCTTTGTAATTGTTTTCAAAAAGTTTCTGAGTCTGCCTTGGCAGGTAGACTCCCAAGTATTTTATGTTGTCTGAGGTTACTTTGAATGGGATTTCTCTTTCTAGCTCTTCCTGCTGTATCTTGCTAGACATATATAGAAAAGTTGAGGATTTATGAGGGTTTATTTTATATCCTGCAACTTTGCTAAAGTTGCTAATTGTTTCCAGTAGTTTTTTGGATGATTTACAAGAAGGCTTTAAAATACAAACATAGGGGTGGCTAGGTGGCGCAGTGGATAAAGCACTGGCCCTGGAGTCAGGAGTACCTGGGTTCAAATGCCGTCTCAGACGCTTAATAATTACCTAGCTGTGTGGCCTTGGGCAAGTCACTTAACCCCATTTGCCTTGCAAAAACCTAAAATACAAACATAGTATTATATATTTGAATCTAGAAGCCTTAGGAAATCACCAAAATTTATTGAAGGAGGGGAATGACATGGTCAGACTTATGTTTTAGGAAGATCAGTTTGATAGATGAGAGGAATATTGACTGTTGTAGGGGGAGACTTGAGGAAGGGCAATCAAACAGCAAACTATTTGCAACAGTCTAGGAGTAAGATGATGGAAGCTAGTACCAGAGGGGTGGCAGAGGAGAGAAAAGGGCATTTTTTGAGAGATGGAAAGATAGACCCAAAAAGATTTGGCAACAGATTGGATATGGGAAGTTAGAGTAAGGGGTTAGGGACGTCTAGGTTGTAAGTCTGAATAACTGGGTAGACATTAATAAAGGAGAAAGGAAAAAGGAAGGCTTTTGGATGGAGAGAGAGAGAGATAATTCACTTTTTACACATGTCCAATACATAACTAGAGATGTGAGACTGCAGATTACAGACAGAGATCTGAGAAGCATCAGTGTAGAGATAATTTTTGGATCATGGGAGCTGAAGAGCTCCCCAGGTGAAGTAACATAGAGGGATAAAAGAAAGAGAGCCCAGCTACAATAAATGGCCAGACCCTGGAAGAAGATGGGAGTAATCCAAGGATGAGTCTTCGCTACACAAGATCATTGATAGGATAAAGGGGCAAGGTACTAGAGAAAATAAGACAATGCAGAATTGAACTGGTTCACCAAGGGTTCAACAAGGGGAAGAAGGAGAGTGTAATCAATTTAGAAATGATGGTCTAGAAGAGAATTGAGGGGTAGAGGGATTGTAGGTCAAGATGATTTTTAATAACAATATTAGTAATAATTAGCATTATTGAAACAAAAATGATCAACTGTGAAAGACTTGGTTTGTCTGGTCTAGACAATAATCCAAGACAATTCCAAAGGACCCATGATGAAAGACATTATCTACCTCCAGAAGGAACTGATGAACTAGATGAGTGCATATTGAAGCCTACTATTTTTTCCTTCACAGATGCCTAAGTAAGAGGATCTTGCCTTCCCTATCACAGTGGAAACTCCATGAAGGTAAGGAGCTTCTCGACTCTCCCAGTGTGAATCTTCTCCCCAATGCCTACCACAAGGGTCTTATCCTTATTTCTCAGGTTAATGCTGCTCAGTCTAACACTGCCCAGCAGGAACCCAATGAGAAGGAAACCTGGGATCTAGTCTGGGACCATCTACCTGTAGGGAGCCGAACTTGGATTCACTATGCTGATCCCTCCCTTATTTCTAGGCTCCTGTAGTAAAGGAAGATGGATTGTCAGTTCTATTTGTCCAGTCTTAATCTCTCTTCTGACCTCCTGACCTCATGTCTCCAACTGCCATTTTGGACATTTAAAATCCATTATCTTAAGAGACTAGATGTTTCAAACTCAACATGTGCAAAACTGAACTTATTATCTTTTCCCTAATACTCTCCTCTCTACTACTATTGAGGGACTATCTTACTAGTCACTTAGGCTCACAGTCTGTGTTATCCTTGACTACTCACTCTCTTAGACCCTACTATCCTATCAATTGCCAAGTTCCATTTCTACCTTCACTACATCTCTTTCATATACCTCTCCTCTCTTCTGACTACCACCACTCTCATGGCCTCACACTTGTACTATATTGTAAGAGGCTTCTGGTTGCTTTCCCCATCTCAAGCCTCTCCACTCCAATCCATCTTCCATTCAGGTGCCAAAGCGATCCTCCTTAAAGCACAGATCTGACCACCTTACTCCCTATTCAATCAAACCCAGTGACTCCCTACCACCTCCAAGATCAAATATAAAAGTCTTTGCTTGTCATTCAAAGTTCTTCAAAACTTGGTCCCTTTCAGTCTTCTTATACTTTACTTCTCCTTGTGACTGTACAGTCATTTCAGGCATCTCTGACTCTTTGTGACCTCAGTTGTGGTTCTTGGTAAAGACACCAGAGTGGTTTGTCATTTCCTCTTCTAGATTTTTTTATAGGTGAAGAAACTGAGGCAAACAAGATGAAGTGATTTGCTAGTACATGGCTAGTAAGTGAGGTTAGAGTTGAACTCATGAAGAAGAGTCTTCCTGATTCAAGGCCTAGAACTCTATTCATTATGGTACCACTTAGCTACCCTCATATACTACATACAGTGGACCTCATAGCTGTTCCACTCCATTTCCCCAATCTACAAAATTTTGCTGGCTTTCCCTTCCTTCTTGGAACTTTCTCCCTGCTTCATCTCCACCTCTTGGCTTCCCCAGCTCCTATCAAGACACAGTTAAAATCCTCCCTTTTGTAAGAACCTTTTTCCAGTTCCCCTTAATCATATTGAGATTATTTCCAGTTGGTCCTTCTTGTACCAATTTATCCCGTTTGTACATAGTTATTTGCATGCTGAGTGAGGATAGCTTTTATCATCCTCACTGTCTTCTCAGTTAGAACAGCAAGTCCTTCTAAGTCAAGATGGCTTCCTTCTTTGGTGACCCAGAGCTTAGCATGAAGTGGATGCCTGCTCGACAATCATCCATTGATTGATTGAGTATATGAAGGCTCTGGGTTTCATGAATGGGTAACAACTCCCTTCAATAACACAGGTCTCAACAGAGGTATGACTTAGCAGGTGACTTCTGGAGGCATAATCAAAGTTCACATCCAGTCCCTCAAGAAAATTCTCTCATTAATTTTTAGACAATTAGAGTTGATTGACAACCTCTTCCACACCCACTTCCAGGATTGTCTTTGGTTTAAGAGAGACAGTCAAATGACTATCCTTTTATTAAAATGCTAACATCATTAATACAATGATTAAATCACCCAATATGCCATATCTACCACATGATGAGTGGGATGGTTCCCGTTCCTTGCCATTTAATGCTGATAGGGAGAGAATCAGGACTTGAAACTCCCCTGTACCAAGTGACCTCTTGGGGCATCTGTTCCCTTAGCAAAAGTAGATATTGCATGGAGGGACTTCGACTGCTGGAAGGTGTTGATTGCAAACATTTCTGGGGGCGGGAAAGTCAGCTGTTCAAAAGTTCCAGGGGACAGCTTGCCTTAGATTCTATTTGGTAAATATGCTCTTCTCTATAACGTGAGCATGAAATTCATTTAAGTCTCATGAAGTTAGGAAGGAGATAAGAAACTTTTGGTAATAAGGGCATTAGCCATTGTATAAGTATGACATTAGGAATGTTCATACCTTAGTGAAACTGAGCAAAATACTAAAAGATGGGTAAGCTGTCTGGGCCTACCTGGTGGCTTACCCAGGTATGATACTCTCAAAAGCTGGGTCACATACACAATTGATTGGCATTTAATTCTTTGTAATGACAAAAAAAAGGTTATTAGAAGGACAGCTAGGTGGCACAGTGGATAGAGCACTGGCCCTGGAGTCAGGAGGACCTGAGTTCGGATCTGACCTCAGACATTTAATACTTAGCTGTGTGACTTTGGACAAGTCACTTAACCCCATTGCCTTACAAAAATCTAAAATAAAAAGAGGGGAGGGAGCTGTTAGAAATGTATTGGTGTATATGGAGCCTTTCT
The DNA here is from genome assembly GCF_037893015.1 of Macrotis lagotis. NCBI lineage: Eukaryota > Metazoa > Chordata > Mammalia > Peramelemorphia > Peramelidae > Macrotis > Macrotis lagotis. The sequence continues at coordinate 908,645,480 of NC_133658.1, forward strand.
CTCTTTTTTTAATCAATCATTTCTTTGGAATATATGACCTGGACAAATCTTAACCCATGTCTGGCCCAGTCTCTTCAATTGTAAAACAGATAATGATAGCAGCCACTGCACATGTATATATGTGTAAGGACAGTTTTAAATCTTACAATACAACTTGAGTTACTATTGCCATTATTATTGTTTGTAACAGATCTGTCCTTCAGGTCATGAATGATTCTTTGATGCAAAGATTATTACATACATAGACCATGAAATGTAAGCTCTGGAAGGAATCCTAGGTAATAGAAGACAAAATGCCAAAGCTAGGAAGGACATTCTTACAAAAAATGCCTTCATGACAAGACCTTTTGAAATAAGAACATAGAACATCAGAGTTGGGAGAACAGCAGCAGCCCCAGAACCAAAATACAGAATGTCAGATGTGGGAAAACCTCAGAACCAGAACATAGATCATTAGAACTGGGAGAAGAGCATGAAACTCAGAACCAGAACATAGAACAACATCAGAGCTGGGAGAACAGCAGGAACCCCAGAACAAGAACGTGGGACATCAGAGCTGGGAGAACAGCAGGAACCCCAGAACCAGAATGAAATATCAGAGCTGGGAGAAGAGCAGGAACTCCAGAACCAGAACATAGAATAGCAGAGCTGGGAGAACAGCAGAAACCTCAGAGCCAGAACATAGAACGTCAGAGCTGGGAGAACAGCAGGAACCTCAGAACCAGAACATGGAACATCAGAACTGAGAGAAGAGCAGAAACCCCAGAACCAAAGCATGGAATGTCAGAGCTGGGAGAACAGCAGAACCCCAGAACCAGAACATGGAACAGAAGAGCTGGGAGAACAGCAGGAACCTTAGAACCAGAACATGGAACATCAGATATGGACTTTCTGTTTTTGCTCCAAGAGAACTCTAGAAAATTTTTGGCCAGGGACCAGGAACTGGGAACAAAGACATAGAGAGACTACTGGAACTTAAAGCTGTTCTTAGCTTGACAGAGGTAGAACCCTATCAACAGCTCTTGTATCTTCCCTTTAGTAGGGCCCATATCTCAAGTCAAAAAGAACAATAACTCATGTTTCTATGTCATGGAAGTGAGCTGATCACAGTTTAATTAGTAATCTGCTAATTACTAACTATATGACCTGGAGCTGGACTTTTAACGAAGGAAGCTAAGTGCGTTACAAATAATATCTTACAACTTCCCTGGAAAGTGGGTGCTATTATTATTCCCATTTTACAGATAGAGAAATCGAGGCAGTCAGAGGCTAAATGACTTGCCCAGGATCACTCAGATAGTAAATGTCTAAGGTCAGATTTGAGCTTGCATCTTTCTGACTGTAGGTCAGTACTTCATCCATTGTACCACTTGGCTATTTCTTTTAAATTCTCTGACCCTCAGTTTTCCCATCTGTAAAAGGAGAAGATTGGATTAAGTGAGGTCCAAGGTCACCAGTACTAAATTCCATGATCCTATGAAGTGGATGGTAGGAATAATAGAGGAACAAATCCAAACTGCATCAATGAGGACCTCTCAGTATTAGCCTAGTGACTTAAGATTTTCAGGGCAGCTAGGTTGCAGTTTCCTCTGGAAACTGAGTTGGAGAAGGAAAGAGCAGACCATTTCACTTTCTTTGCCAACACCAGAGGGGTCATAGAGAATCCAATACAACTGGAATGACTCAACAACAACATAAGACTTAAAGTCAGAGGTCTGGACTCTTGATACTTACTATGTGACCCTGGCAAATCCCTTCCCCTCCCTGGACCTCATTTTCTTTATCTTCAAAATGAGAGGGTTGTACTTAATGGCCTCTCATGACCTTTCCAGCTCTGGGTTTGTTTTATTTATGTATTTATTTATTTTTGCAAGGTAATAGGGTTGAGTGACTTGCCTAAGGTCACACAGCTAGGTCATTATTAAGTGTCTGAGGTCGGATTTGAACTCGGCTCCTCTTGACTCTAAGACTGGAGCTCTATCCACTGAACCACCTAGCTGCCTGTTAGCTCTTGGTTTTATAATCAAAAATGTCACAGACAGAAGGCAACAGAAAAAAATGCAACAAAACATTGAGGCACTTTATTATACAAATGAGTAAAGGGAAGGGTAGCTAGCTCCAAGTGAATAGAACACTGGCGTTGGTGTTCAAAACCGGCCTTAGACACTTCCTATCTGTGTGACCTTGGGCAAATCATTGAAGTCCAATTGTCTTGATTCACATCTGACCAATGGACTCAGATGACTCTGGAGAAGAAAGTGAGACTGGAGACTTAGCACAACACCCCCCCCCACACACACACACATACACACACAGACACACTCAAATTCAGTTCATGTGCTTGTCATGGTATTACCTCCCTGATGTCATGATCTTCTTCAAGAATGAAGGACATATCATCATCATCATCAAAGAGAAAGGAATATGCATTTATACAGAGCTTACTATGTGCAAGGGACTGTCCCTAAACACTTTACAAATACGATGTCATTTTATCCTCACAGCAATCCAGAGAATTACATACTATTATAGAGGAAATTGAGGTTAAATGACTTTCCCAGGGTCACACAGTTAGTAAATGCTTGAGCCTGGATTTGAACTCAAGTCTTCCTAACTCTGGTCCCATGCTTCAAATGGACCACAGCTACTTTTGATGGGAAACATGTGGACAAGATGGAAAAATATAAGTTGAAAGATACTATCTTTCAGGAGAGGCTAGGTGGTGCAGTGGATAGAGCACTGACCCTGGAGTCAGGAATACCTGAGTTCAAATCCGACCTCAGACGCTTAATAATTACCTAGCTGTGTGGCCTTGGGCAAGCCACTTAACTCCATTGCCTTGCAAAAACAACCTAAAAAAACACTTAAGATACTATCAGAGAGTAACAGAATCTCGGGGGAGGGGAGCTGGGAGGCCATGCAGCTCAATCTATGGCTTGCCAAGAATTCCCGCTACAATATCACCAATAAAAGGCCATCCGACCTTTGCTTGAATACGTCAAGTCTATCTCTCCTGAGGTCCCTCCAAAGCAGTCCACTCGGACTCTTGGATGATCCCAAGCCAGCTGACTTTATATTCTTTTCCTCACAATAACCCACTCACAACTTGAACAGTATTCTCTTTTCCAGGCTAACCAACCCCAGATCCTTCAAGTGATCCTCCTGTGATATAATCCCCAACTCACTCACCCTCCTGTTTGGGAGATAGCATATCTGGAGTCAGAAGACAGAGTTCAAACCTCAGCTTTATCACTCAGTCCTTGTGTTGCCCTGGCCAAGACACTTAACCTTGGGGTAGCTATGTGTCACAGTAGAATGATGGATTTGGAGTCAGTAAGACCTGAATTTAATTTGCTGTCTCTGAGACCCTGGGCAAGGGTCTACCTCAGTTTCCTCATCTGGAAAATGGGGATGGAAATTAAACAATTTCCCTAGGGACTGCTTTGTTTACATTCAAATATTGGAAAGGTCTAAATTGGAAAACCTGGTTTTTAGCAAGCCACAAGATTTGATAGTAAAGTTTACAAAGGACCTGCAAGGTTCAAGGATGAGTTAGATCTTGTGATCTTTGTTTGTCAAAAGTTTTGGACCATGACTTTCAAGGAACAAATTGGCAATCCAAGGGCAAATCATCAGGGCATCTAAGTGCTTCGAGACAACAAATTTAGATCATGAACCTAAGTATTTAGCTTTTGTTTTTATTCAGTTGTGTCTGATTCTTGGTGACCCCATTTGGGGTTTTCTTGGCAGAGATCCTGGAATTGTTTTGGCCATTTCCTTCTCCAGCTCATTTTACAGATGAGGAAACTGAGGAAGTGACTTTCCCAGGGTCACCCAGTGTCTGAGGGTGGAACACAGGAAAGTGAATCTTCCTGACACCATGCCAGGCACTCGATGCACTTTGGAGCCATCTAGCGGCCACCTTTATCATTTACATGTGGCATAAGCAGAAGTGACTTGTCAAAGTAAAGGATCATGAAGTATTTTGACAGCTGAAGTATCAGCAATGTCAACAAAATGGTCTTATAATATAAATAGAGTAAATTATTCATGTATAAAGATTTTTGAGTATTAACCTTTAACTTACTGGCATCATCACAAGTTTCTCCTGTACATTATAAATTATGTGTTAATTTAATTTATTAGATAATATAATTTATACTCAAATAAAATAACCATGGTTATCTGTGTATATATTATTGCATATATAAAAATGTCTCTTTTTGTATATGTCTGTATATTTATTTGTAGATACACATACACACACACACACACACACACACACACATATATATATATATATATATGGATATGTAAAACATTTGATGGAATGGAAGGGTAGCAAAGAAAATTTTCCTAAGACCCTATACTATAGCTATATTATAGTATGCTAAATGCAAGTTTCTTTGATTAAAAAATTGTCCAAAAGGCACAGCAACAAAGAAACAACATTTCTTTGTGCTTCTACCTTACTGGTTCATGATAATATTTATTTGGCATTAAAAAGGAGGGCAAAACTAAAGTTACATCATTTGGATCCATTGTTTTCAAGCCAGGAAAAAAAAGACTAACGGTTTTTTTTAAAAGCTGAAGATATATGTTTAAATTAATTTAAATGATACTATAAGTAACACTAGAATATATGCTCCTAGTAAAATCAATTTTCATGGTTGTATGAAAAGACTTTGTATTTAATTCTACTTCTGACTTACAAATGCTGGTATTTGAAAAGCATTTCTGGGCTCAGCAAGAGTGGATAAGAAAGGAGGTAACTCTTTGACTGAAATCAGATGGGGGCATCCAGGTGGCACAATGGATAGAGCACTGACCCTGGAGTCAGGAAAACCTGAGTTCAAATACACATTTATTAGTTGTGTGACCCTGGGCAAGTCATTTAGAAATCAGATGAAAGAAAATTAAATATACGGGTTGAGTATTAGATTCAAGAAATGATTAAAGGACTTTATTTCTAAACCGAGATAAAAAAAAATACATGAGATCATTCAGGATGGCTTTTAACTTACATTTCTTGTCCAAGTCAGTGACACTATATTCAACTAAGGAATAATTGAGGACATCTATTCTTCAGCCATACCAGTTAACAGGAATATTCAGTTCCACTGATTTTTAAATCCCTTGTTGCATATATAAAAATGTCTCTTTTTGTATTATACATACATTAAGTTTGCACCAAAGGTTCATACAGAAGGCAATAAATATTATTTGATTTTTTAAATGAACAAAATGTAAAAATAGAAGATATCAAGACAATTTTTAAAATGATCTTTGCAAAGAATTCTCAAATGAGCAGCACAACACTTAGTAGATATAAATGTAAAGTCTTAAACTTAAACTAAAGAAAAGGACCTGAATAAGCAACTAGGAGAGCATTATATTAACAAGTCATAAAAAAATCCCTGAGGTATCAGTCAGTTGAATAGGAAGCCACCAAAGTAAAAATCACAGGACAGGCAATTTCCTATTCAGACCTTGCTTGGGGGTATTTCCTGACCCACTCTGTCCCTTTCCTCCCTACCTCCAGTTACTTGTTCTCTCTCAATCCCCTATTCTCATCATTTTATATTTATTTTAGTTTTGTTTGTCCATGTACATGCTATGTATCTCCCACCCAGTCAAGAAAAGGTAAGCTTCCTGAGGGCAGAAACTCTCTTGTTTTTTGTCTTTGTGGTCCCAGAACTATCTAGTGCACCCCATCACCTAAGTATTTACTATGTGACAAGCAAATAGTATCTGTCAAATAGTAAATACTTCAAATATTTATTGAATGGAATTGGATTAATGCCATCCTTGGGCTGAATTCATAAAAAATTCATTTTAAAAATGCCTAGAACAAGGAAGATAATAATCTGCACTACTCAGATCATATTTGGAATTTAGAGTGGCAGAGCTGAGAGGAACATTAGAACACAATTTGAGCTGGTGAGGGAGGAGGTAGCCCCTAAAAACAGAACCTAGAACATTAACATTCCCTTGAAGCACTCATATCCTCTTTTTCTAAGGTTCCTCTCAGTTCTGCCCTGCCATGGTCTATATCCTAAGGTCCTTCCCAAATCTGCCCTTCCCTGGTGCTCTAATTTTATATAGTCCCCATTGCCACTGGACAATGAAGGATCTTTAAATCTGAAGTTCAAGGCTGTGGCAGGATCTCCAGGAGGTCCTGGCCTTCTTTCCACACTGGAGGCAGGTGCTCCCTGGGGTCCAAATAGAGGTTCTGCTGAGGTTTACTGAATGGTCTTTACCATCACAAAATGTATGCTGTCTCTGTAGAATATCCATGGGTCCCAAGTGAAGGAGGTCATTCCGGAAGTGAAAACCAGAAGGACAGCCTCATCAAATCAGGTCCTCTTCCCTAGGGGCCTGGACTGTTGGCCAGACCATGACCTCATCATAGACGTCCATTTTGCTGACATCTAATGCCTGTGAAGAAATGAGGGATAGCTAAGGCTGGCAAGATCCAGGCTTGAGTCTCAGCTCTGATGATTACGACTTTTATAACTATAGACAAATTCTCAGTCTCAGTTTCCTCCAAGTACTTTTTGTCCCTCAGATTAGTGGGTAGGACAGTGAGGTTTTCCTCAAACCTTCACTTAAGGAGGGAGCCCAGGCCAGGCATTTCTTCGTTTTCCACCCACATTTCCTCCTTTGGCTTCTCAATATCCCTTTGTGCGTAGCCTTTCTCATTACATTTTTAAGCTCCTCAGGATCAAAGATTTTTATTTTTCTTGTGTACCCCAGCTTTTAGTACAGTACCTAGAACACAGTATGTTAATTAAAATAAAAATTATACTAATTATGAGTCAGTTAGTTGATTGACAATGTAAAAAAGATGGAGCTGAACTATAAGATTTTTAAGATCCTTTCTAGTCCAAATCCATGATCCTTGATTTTCTCACACCCACAGTACCTGGTGGGGTGCCTCCAAAATCTCTGGAAAGGAAATGGATGACAAGCCTTCTCTCTGTGAAAAAACAAGAGACACAAGTAATTCCACGGCCCTCCATACCCTCATGTCACCAAGACTTCTAGGAAGGAGATGGGACAGAGCATCAAGGAGCGCCAATGTGACAGTGGGCGGTGAGGCATGGTAGAATGATCACTGGCTCTTCAGACAGAGGAACTGAATTCAAATCTCATCCCTGATATTGCCTATGTGGCATTAGGCAAGTCACTCAATCTCTCTGGACCTCAGTTTCCTGAGATAGAAAATGATGGAGATAAATTAGAATTTGGGGGTTACTTAACCTTTTTAGTATTATGGATGTCTTTGAAACTCTGAGGAAGTCTAGAACTGTGTTTTTAATGTATAAAATAAGATACATGAAATTACATAGGAAATAAAATATCTTAACCCTTAGAATGAATTCTGAGACATAGAGCTATGATTCAATGTAGCAGCAAGAAAAAAACAAGATGTCAGTGGAGGTGAGAAAACAATTCTCTGGTCTTGACTCCAGTTTTCCCTTATGAGAATGTGTCCATTTGATTGACAGTTGGTTTACTTGATAAGGGAGGAGATGCTGAAAGATCATAGGGCACGAATTTACCTTGAGCTCCAGAGTCCCTAATGAATTTGACAATGACCCTCTTAAAAATTATGAATAGAACAGTTTTTAGGATGCATGCTTTATTGGCTGAATTTATTTTGCTCCCTCCTTGTAGAAGGGTGACAGAGGTGGTTGATGAGATTCAACAAATGAAACTTCCCCTTCCCTAAAACTTCTGGAAATGGAGCCAATTTAAAGGACTCAGTTTAAGTGTGACCTTCCATTTAGCACAGTGACTGGCATGCAGTAGGGGCTATTCACATATTTATACTTTTCCCCCTCCCTCCTGAAATTACTCTTTTTTCATTTCCGACCTATTTTGTATACATCAGAATATGCATTCATTCTAATGGTGAGACATTTAAATATGCATATATTGATAGGTGTTTATACACATATATAATATTTTAATATTTTATATGGTATTCAGAGAACTTCATATTCACAGAACTATATTTAATATGGACATATATGTCCTTGTATACACCTTGTGTCTTCATAAATAATCTATGTATATTTGTGTGTGGCCCCTCAAAAAAGGTAAGTCTCTTGAGGGCAGGAATTATTCTGATTTTTGTCTGTGAATGCATATTGTATAATGCCCATGATTCCCTAAACATATATATATATAGATATATATTTTATATAGATATATTTGTTTCCCCTAAATATATGTTATATATGCATATATTTATGATTATATATTATTTCCCTCATTATTATTATATTATTATTAGTAGTATATTAGATTATTATTAGTATTATTATTATATTAGATACTATTCTTTTTTGTTTTGTTTTGTTCTTTTGTTTTTGCAAGGCAATGGGGTCAAGTGACTTGTCCAAGGTCACATAGGTAATTGTTAAGTGTCTGAGGTCACATTTGAACTCAGGTCCTCCTGACTCCAGGGTCCAGTGCTCTACCAACGCCACCTAGCTGCCCCGGCTGATACCATTTCAAGTTTGTCCTAATATTCTCAAACTGTAGTAGTCACTTGATTGGATACTAGGCTATGGGAAAAGTTGTGGACAGATTTTAAATTGTTCGAAAGAAAGAAAGAAAGAAAGAAAGAAAGAAAGAAAGAAAGAAAGAAAGAAAGAAAGGAAGGAAGGAAGGAAGGAAGGAAGGAAGGAGGAAGGAAGGAAGGAAAGAAAGAAAGAAAGAAAGAAAGAAAGAAAGAAAGAAAGAAAGAAAGAAAGAAAGAAAGAAAGAAATTAAATGTGGTTAGGTTCCTCCCTTTTTGTTGAGTCTATAGCTATAAGTAAAAATATTGTACACAATTAATATATTTGGTTGCTTTCATGGCAGACTCCTTCCCCAAGATATCCTTTCCTGGAGTATTTAAGACTCTATGAGCCTTGCCAACCAGCTGTTGGCACTGAGAAGCTCTCTTACTGCCCCACTATACCTTTGTGTTGGCAGTTATCATAAGTATGGGAGTAGGGGTGGGAATGAAGAGTTGTCTTCATACTGATACCTGTGTTCTAACCCTTCCCATATCTTCAAGTCTTCCCAGAACATAAGAAGATATTCCAGGAATGAGGGATCAGTTTTCCTGGAAGGGAGGATGGGGTTGAGAGGCATTCTGCTTGGATAAATCATCAGTGATTTATCTGAGGAAAACCCAAGGTGAGGCAATAGGAAAAGAACTCTGACTCTTCTACATGCTACCCATGAAACCTTGAGCAAGTCCCTTTAACTTTGTTGGACCTCAGCTCTCTCAATGATAAAATACAGGGATTATCTAAAATAATCTCCAGGTCCCTCCCAGTTCTGACATTCCCTGTTCTAAGCTCCATCTCAGCTCTCACCATCTTTATTCTAAGGTTCCTTCCAACTACTACATTCTTTGTTCTAAGACCCCTGCCAGGGCTGCCCTTTCCTATTCTAAAGATCACTTTATGTTTTGAGGATCCTCCTGGCCCTAACATTCTAGAGTCTATGGGTATTTTTAATGAGGATACTCTATTCTATGAGGTCTGGGTTGAGGAATCTATGCCAGGGAGGAAAGGAGAGGAGGGATGGAGTAGAACCTGGGACCTGGGGCTAAGAATGGGGGTGTGCTCACCTGGCTAGTCAGGGTCATGCCTTGATGCCACTGATGATTTTCATACACGATATCTTCTCCACCTGGAGTGGGAGAAATTCAGATAGGAAATCCTCCTTGAACCTTAAGGATCAGAAATCTCTCTCTCTCTCTCTCTCTCTCTCTCTCTCTCTCTCTCTCTCTCTCTCTCTCTCTCTCTCTCTCCAAGACGAGATGTAAATTGCTAAAGGGGGAGAGGACCCTAGGGAGCAAGGCCACTGGGCAATTTATTCATTGGGTACTTGATTATGGGAAAAGGTGTGGACTTTTCCTTTCTTCTAGGCTATTAGAGGAGAAAGGGAGCATAAAGGAGATGTGAAAATAGTCATGGAGACTGGCAAGTGCTTTTCATGGTCATCAGTGGCAGTAAGTTTGGTGTGATGGCTAGAGAGTTGACCTCAGAGACAAGATGATCAGAGTTCAGGTCCAGTCTTAGATGCAAACTGATTGTGTGATTCTCTGCAAGTCTTATCTCAGACATTTCTCTAAGCTTCTCATTTGAGGAACAGTTACCAATCTGCATTGGCAAAGGGACTTCCCCTTGTCTGAATCATTGATGAAACCATAAGTTATGAACAAAACAATGTTCATTGAATTTCCATACTATTTTAAAGGTTAAAGAGTGTTTCTTAAGTATCCTAAAGAGATAGACACATCTTTGATTCTCTGAAATAGCAAGAATTAGGGCTGATGACCCAAGAGGAAGTTCAGAGAATCCCAGAGCTGGGAGAAGAACCACACTAGATGACAGTCAAAATCAGAAAAGATCTTGATGGGCTTAAACATTGATCAAAAGACAATAAGATGAAATGTCATAGGGATTATTAAAAAGTCGAGCCTTTGGATACAATCACCATTTTTCAAGAGAAAGATGGAAAGACAATAGCTTGTCTAGAAAAGATCTAAGGGTTTCGGTGGACTACAAGCCATCAGGATGTTATGGTAGCCCAAAAACATGAATGGTATCTTGAGCTGTATTAGGAGAGACTAATACAGGAATTATTTTAGAAATGGGGGGGGATAATTGCACTATATGGACTCTGACCCAGTCAGATCATATGCTTTTGAGGGTTCTCTTTCCCTTATTAGATAGTAAGTTCCTGGAGGGCAGAGACTTTCTTTTTCATATTTACATATTTCATTTAGCATAAGTGCTAAATAATATTTATTGATAGGGGCAGTTAGGTGAGACAGGGCAGTGTACAGAGCCCTGACCCTGAAATCAGGAGAATCTGAATTCAAATCCCTACTCAGACACTTGATACTTACTGTTTGACCTTGGGCAAGTCACTTATCCCCATTATCCCACCCCCCAAAAGAGAACAAAAAACCCAAACCAGCTAAAATAATGTTTATTGGCTGACTTATTGACTGGGGTATTGTGCTTTTCTGATCAACAAAGGCTAGGAAATGCATGAGCCTGTCCAGTGGATGAATGACAGTCAGATGGTAAAGGGGCTGGAGTCCATATTATATGATGATGATTGTTTAGATTGGAAAAGAGAAGACTAGGGGAGGGACTGTACCGTGAAAGTTATCTCTGTCAGTATAAAAGGGATTAGATTTGACCTGTTTGACCTGCAAGAAAGCAGGATCAGGAGCCACAGGTAGAAGATGCCCAGAAGCAAATTGAGGCTTGAGGCCAGAAAAAAGCTTCCTACCAATCAGAACTGTCCAAAATCAAACAAGTTACTTTGTAGCCTATAGGGGTCCCCTTGACTGAAGATCCTCTAGTCCAGGTGGGAAGACTCCCCCTCCGAGTTCGTTGATCTTTCTTTTTCATATGGGCTGCACTAGATAGCTATTGAAGTCCCTTCCAAATATTGAGATTCAGTGACAATATATATTTCACTGATACATCTTGGATAAGGAGAGAAGTTTAAGAAGACTCCCCCTGCCACTTGTTGGGTAAATCTCTCTTGAGATGAATTTATCCTGGGAATACATGGAAGAGAGGTTGTAGGAAATGCCCTCATCAATGAGGGCATAGATCCATTCGACTTGGTCTATCTACATAAAGCCAGGCAGAGTACCTTAACTATGGGAGCATTCTCCAAAGACTCATGAATTGTGATTTATATGTAGGAAAAGCATGGGTTTAAAAGTGCAATGAAAATATGAAGGAAGGTGGGACATATATGAGTACCCCCATTTTACGGACAATGAAACTAGGGTTCAGAGAGCCTTGTGATTTGTTGAGAGTCTCACCCTGAGCTGGGACTTAGATTTCGGAGTCCTGACTTCTAACTAAAGTATTCTTTCACTGAACCACACTGGTTACTCTCAGATGAGGAGGGAGCAACCTCATAGATCCTTTCCTTTCCAAACTCAGAAACTCACCATTGTTCTGACTTATAGGATGACTCCTCCGTCTTCGAACGGTATCTCTTCTTATGTTCTGGGAAGACCTGAAGATATGGGAAGGGTTAGAATGCAAGTATCAGTAGGAAAACAACTCTTCATTTCCACCCACACTCCCATAACAATGTTGATAACTGCCAATACAAAAGCACAGTGGGGCAATAAGAGATCTTATCAGTGCCAACAGCTAGCTGGTTGGCAGTGACATAGGTCAAGCCTGGGAGAATAAGAAGACTTCCTAGAAGTGTGTGATTGGGAAAATTAGTGAGAATCCTAGCAGTGGGAGGTAGGAGGAATTTTTATCAAATTCTGGGGAGCATGGGAGCAGGTGGTCCCAGTATAAGAGTGATCAACACAGAATGTTCTGGAAGGAGTATGGGGTGGAGGACAAGGCATGAGAGGAGGCAATTAGCACCATGGAAGCCTGGTAGGCATGCAGAGGTAAAGCCCTGGGATTTTCAGGCAAGAAGCAGATATGAGGGAAGATGCATTAGGGAGAAATGTAGAAAACGATAAATGAGAAGGTTTCGGGGAAATCTGAGAAGACCTGCACAAACTGATGCAGACTAAAGTAAGGCAAACCAGTAACATTATTGTAAGGACAAATAGCTTTGAAAGACTTAGGAACTCTAATCATTGTAATGACCAATCATGATTCTAGCAGATACAGCTTGCTACTTGCCCACTGATGGACTCAAGGATGAACAAATGAGAAAGATTTTTTCAGACATGACTTGTGTGTGAATATTTTGCTTGACTCTGCTAATTTGTTACAAGAATTTTTTTTTCATCAGAGAATGAAGAGAAGAGATAGTATTGCCAAAAAATAAAAAAAAAGAGAGAGAAGAAGGTCATGGAGATTTTTTTTTAAAAAGACACAAAAGAGAACAGAAGGCAGTTTAGAAAGAAACAGAGGCAAGAAGGAGAGCTTTGGAAGTTACATACTGACTTTTTTTTAGAGACTTTAAAAGAGAGAGACCTGTGATTCCTAAATTAGAGACGGAATCCACTTTCTGACCACTCCTTTGCAAAAATTGTTAGGAGTATGGGTGGGGTACACATACATGGTGTTAGTTGTTAGGGTTTTTTTCCCCAATATCAATCAGTTTGACTTTTTCTCTACTTTCTTTTATCTTTAAATTTGTTTTTGTTGTTAAGGGATATAAAATATAAGGTATATATTTTCCCCTCTCTCAGAGGGGAGATAGCAAAAATTTTAGACTATGTTAAAATAATACCAATAAAATTTACTTTTTCAAAACAGCATACTTCAGGAGGAAGAGATGAGCAGTTTCACAAATATTCCTTTCTCTGTTCTACTTTAATTTGAAAATATTAATTTTTTGGTTAGATTCAGAATTATATGTATTCTATATATATTGCTTTATTATACATGTATATATCAAATAATCTGGACATGTTTATGGATTTATATGTGTGCACAATACACATGTGTGTGTTGTGTGTGTGTTTCTACATGCATATGTGGATGTCTGTAAAGTAGATGGAAATCTGGGCAGCTTGAATAAGGAAATCAAAGAGCAGGCAATAAGATGAGGTCCAGCCAGTGGCCAGCTTTGAGAAGATGAACTGGGGATGGGACAGGTAAACATCCATGGAACCTGGAAAGTGTATTGAGTGTGGCATCATGGGAGTCTCTCTGAAGCAGAAGACAATAGGGAAATTATGGGGGGGTTGTAGGGAAGGGGGTCTCTCAGCAGGCATGTGGGACGAGGTAGGTTCCTTTGGGGAAAAAACCACTTTGGGATGTGGTAGAGGGAAGACTGGCACTTGGGGGCAGGACTCTAGTCTACAGGAGAAACAGAGGGAACAGGACAAAAACCAAGCTTCAGGAAGCACCCCAAGATCAAGACTAAAATGGGGGGCAAAATGGTCCATGTTGGAAGTACAAAACCAGAGTAAGCCCATGAGGGAGGCCCAGCCAGGGGATCTCTGTGACAGGCTAAGAGATAGGAGTCTGTTGGAAAGCACAGGGGTTTAGAAGTGAGGTCCAGGGCAGGCCTCTTCTCCCCAGGAGGATGGGCAAGAACCACCCAACCTCCTAGAAACTGTATATTGTGACTTGTACTAACAAGGTAACCCTGAGTCTTAGGGCTTGGCTATCAGGTCAGAAATCCCTAGGTTGGTTAGTTTGAAGTCATAGTCACCAAGGTTCTTCATGTCCCCCCCGCCCCAACATACACACACACACACACACACACACACACACACACACACACACTCGGGCTGGGCTCATCCCTGTGCCTGAGAAAGAAATGGGTTCTAGTCAAGTCCATTATCTGAGGACATCTTACCCTCGGGTCCGCTTGAAGAGGAAGTAGCCCAAGACGCCTGTGACAACCCCACCAGCCAGGGCTCCAAGGACAATGCTGGCGACTAATCCAAAGTGGGAGATCTCAAGAGAATCTGCCAAGAGAAGAGAGAGAGGGCCCAGTCTGAGATTGGAGCCTAAAGACCTGAGTCCCTGAATTTCGGTTATGGGGTCCAATCCTTGAAACCCTAAGAGAGGAAGGGACTCACCAACATCTCACGCAAGTCTGACTAAGTTAAGCCTTGAACCCAGGCGTCTGGAGGACACTTTGTTCCCAGCCCTGTGGGGAGTGAAGACTAAGACTGTGACTGGAGGGAGCTCACATTCCAAGAGGGGGAGGAAAGACAGGGCCACAGATAACTAGGTCAAGGGCCTGTGGGAGAGCCTTGGTATTATTTGTTCAGAGCAGGGAGACTCCCCATGGAAGAATGCTTGGGGTGAGGTTCTCAGGGGTGCAGTTCTTCAGATGGCTTTGAACACTAAGGAGGGTCTAGTTCTCTGGGTGCTGAAGTGGCCAGAGTTGGGACTTCCTGACTTAAACTTGAAGAGACCAGAGAGTCAGGAAGCTGCAGAGAAATGTATGGAAGGGGGTTGGAGGGAGAACCTCCAACAAAGGCTGAGTCCTGTTTTCTCCAGGAAAGGAAATGCCAATAATGGCAGAAAGATAGGACTTAAGAGGGCCTTGGTAGCTTCTATACATTAGGATGAAAACAGGGCAGCTCCAGTCTGAGGAGCTACATGGTGCAGTGGATAGTGATGGGCTGGAGTCAGGAAGACCAAATTAGTCTCAGATATTTCCAAGATCTCTGACACGAGGCAAGTCACTTAACCTCTGTCTGCCTCAGTTTATTCATCTCTAAATTGGAGCTCATAACAGCAGGGTTGTTGCAAAGTTCTTGGCATATATTAAGTGCCATATAAATGGTAGTGATGGTGGTGATGGTGGTGGTAGTAGTAGTGGTGGTGGTAGTAGTAGTAGTAGTAGAAGAAGAACAAGAAGAACAAGAATAAGACCTAGAACAAGAAGAATAAGAGGAGGAAAGAAAAAAGAAAGAAAAAAAGAAAGAAGGAAGAAGAAGAAGAAGAAGAAGAAGAAAAAGAAGAGATAGTGGTGATGGTAGTAGTGGTAGTAGTAGTAATAGTAGTGGTAGTAGTAGTTGTCTTTGTAGAAGAAAGAAGAAGGAGGAAGAGAAGGAAGAAGAAGTAGTAGTAATAGTAGTAGTAGTAGAAGAAGAAGAAAGAAGGAGGAAGAGAAGTAGTAGTATTAGAAGTAACAGTAGTAGTAGCAGTGATAGTAGTAGTACTAGTACATCCCAGCTACCTGTATGTATTTGCACACACACACAAAACCCTAGGTAGCATGGATAGAATGATGAACTTACAGTCAAAGGATCTGGGTTTAAATGCTGCCTTGAACAATTACTTAGCTATGTACCTTGAACAAGTCACTTTGCCTCAGTTTCCTCATCTGTAAAAATAGGAATAATAGCAACCTTCCAGAGTTAGGTTGGTTAGGTGGTAGATCACCAGACCTAAGATCAAAAAGACTCATATTTCTGGGTTCCAATCTGATCTCAAAACACTTACTAGTTGGGTGACCCTGGACAAGTCATTTAACTCTGCCTTAGTTTCCTCATTTTTAAAATGAGCTGGAGAAGAAATGACAAAACACTCCAGTCTCTCTGCTAAAAAAATTCCCAAATGGGGTCATAAAGAATCAGACACAACTGAAACAAATCATCATCATCCACAACAACAGCCTTTCCACGTTGTTGTGAGGATCAAATGTGATATTTCTAAAGTGCTGCTATTGGTATCTATGAGTCTCTGATTCTTCCAGCTCCATCACTCTTTGTTTTAAGGGTCCTCCCAGCTTGGATATCCTGTCATTGTGAGAAGAGGCCCTAGAGCACTGGACCTAGGAATCAGGAAGACCAGGGTTCAAGTTGTGTCAGACACCGATAATTGTGTGATGCTGGGCAAGACTGTGCTTCAGTTTCTTCATCTAGAAAATAAAAGGGTTGGTTGGACTCAATGACTTCTGAGGTCTCTCCTGGCTGTAAAGCTATGGTTCATAGATACCCTAAGCACTTGGGTTTACTCTGATTTCAATATATGATCCCTAGGGCAGGCAGAACTATGAAAGGTGATGCCCTACCCCTACCCCCACCCCTACTTAAGTTGACTCCTCTAGGTTGAGAGAAGGCCTTTTCTTGAGATCATGACCTGGGTTATCTGGCCCCAGATACCCTAGTGTCCAGATGCATGGATTTGTTTTCTATTGTTGTCTTCAGAAAAACAAAGAAGCTGTTTCTCCCTTGGGGTAAAGAATGGAAAGGGCAAATTTCCAATTTTGTGTCTTTTCATTCCCTGAGTCTACTCTCTTTCCATCCTGCTATAGCCAGGAAAGGAGTTCTCTAGGCCCCCCACTCCCTCTTGAGTGTCTTGTACACAGTGGGAGCTTAATAATTCTTTTTTTGTTTTTGTTTTTGTTTTTTTGCAAGGCAATGGGATTGAGTGACTTGCCCAAGATCACACAGCTAGGTAATTTTTTTTAAGTGTCTGAGGCCAGATTTGAACTTAGGGCCAGTGCTCTATCCTCTGCTCCACCTAACTTCCTTTTAGTAATTCTTTTAATCAAAGTATAAAGAGGAACAAGAAAGAGGATCCCCCACCCTTTCTTAATTCTTGGTCTCATCCTCAGATGAATCATCCAACTAATCCAAAAACATTTATTATGGGCTTATTCTGTACCAGACCCAAAAGGTAAGAGACAAAATTGGAGCAGCCCTTTCCCTCAGGGAGTTTACATTCATTCGAAATAGAAAATTCCTTGGATGAATTTGTCAATAATCCATAGGAGGCTTTTCCATAGTCCTGAAATCCACCTCCCACCCCCATCCACTAGAAGGGGTCTCTGAGAGAAGGAGAAAAAAAAAATCTTCCAGAAATGGATTGGATGGCCTTCGTCATTAGGAAGGTTCTTACCAATGATTTGCAAACGTCCCCATGCTAATACTGACTTCGTATCTGTGATGACAACTTGGACAATGTAAACACCACCATCGTTGGAAGTAAGATTGGTGATAAATAGGGAGCCATTTGGGAAAAGGCTCTCCCGGCCACTGTAGTTGAGTCCTTGAATCTGCTCTGCTGACCGGATTGCATAGCTAATAATCTTGTTGGACTCCTCCGACACCTTCCGGAACCAGGAATAACTCTGAGGCTCCTTCGGGATCCCTTGGACAGAAAGGGTGACGTTGCTCCCGATAGACCCATAGGAAGGAATAGGAGCTATGCTCAGTTGGGTCAAAGAAACTAACTGGATGGAAGAGCTGAGGATTGTGGCTGAGAAAGGAAAAAGACAAAGTTAGAACCCCTGGGTCCCTCCCAAGCAGGTGCTCAGCACATAGCAAGAATTTAATAAGGGTTTTTTTCATTTATTCATTCATCTTCCTAAAGGACAAGGAACAGAAGAGAGATTGAACTGCTACAGTTTCATGATTCTGTCACTACTTATCACTAATCGTCTTTGTGACTTTGCCAGATATTCTGGATCAATGGAAGTAGATACCAGGGGAGGCTAGGTGGCGTAGTGGATAAAGCACTGGCCTTGGAGTCAGGAGTACCCGGGTTCAAATCCTGTCTCAGACACTTAATAATTACCTAGCTGGGTGGCCTTGGGCAAGCCATTTAACCCCATTGCCTTGAAAAAAAACTAAAAAACAAAGGAGATACCAGAAGACAAGAATGGACATGGAGGGCAGAATTATGCCCTGCCCCCAACCTGCTACCATTCCTTGGGGCATCTCTCAGGGAGAGCCATCTCTTCAGAACCAACCTTGGACTAGAGCTTTCCCCTACTGGGATGAGAAGTTGTAGCCAGAAGCCCTGGTATGGAGAGAACCTACCCTGGTGGTCTGGTCCTTAATTAAGTGACTTGACTAGAAATTAGGAAGACCAGGGTTCAAATATGCCTCAGACTTTTATTGTGTCACCTTGAGCAAGCCATGGAGAGGAGACTTGGGGCTCTGGGCCCTCAGTAAATCATGGATCAGGGGTTCAAAATGTTCCTTACTGGCTGAGTGATTTTGGATATGGGGTTTAACCTCTCTGAGCCTCAGTTTCCTCACTTGTAAATGAGGGGGTTGGCCCAACTCTAGGGTTAAGATCTTTTCAGATGCTTTTGTCCTACCTTTACATTTTGCAGAAGAAGAAAATGAGACCCAGGCAGAGGGAGGACCTTATCCAAGGTCATGGAGTCTTATGCATCTCTTTCCCTTAATCCTAATTCCTCATACCAAAAATTACTAATCTGTAAACATGTTTATAAAAATATGTATGTACAATGCTAACCTAACTGTTTGCCTCTGGGGGTGGGGTGGGAAAGGAGGGTGGAAGGAAATTTTGTAAATTAACAATATAGATGTATATATGGATGAAAATAAATAAAGTTGACTTTTAAATAAAGGAAATCCATCTTGTCTAATCCTCTTGTTTCACAGAGGGGGAAACTGAGGCCCAGAGAGGAATAGTGACTCTCAATATCATAGACCTGAAACTTGAACAGAGATTCTTGAGCATCTCTGATCAATGACCCCTCTGCTCCTGCCCAGGACTATCTTCATCACATCCTCACCCATTCTGCTTATCCCAAACCACCATGATACCCCGAAGACCTCTTTATACGCTTTCTCCTACCCATGACTTCTGACTCTAGTTGTGGGGACAGTTGTTGGATGAAGAACACCCTTCCTGGAAAGACCCAGCCATCAATTACTCCATGATTCCCTGAACCACCCCTGTGACTTCCCTGAACAAAAGCAACCCCTTCCTGGCCAGGTTGTCTAGAGGTATTTTTTTCCTATTAAAATGAAAGCTTCATGAAGAAGGCAGGCACTGTCTTATTTTTCTATATTTATATCAGTCGTAATTAGCACAATAAAGACTGTTTTTCAGTCATGTCTGACTTTTCATTCTATTTGAGATTTTCTCAGCAAAAATACTGGGGTGCTTTGCCATTTCCTTCTCAGTTCATTTTATAGAAGGGGAAACTGAGGCAAGCAAGGTTAAGCGACCTGCCCGGGGTCACTCAGTTAGAAAGTTTCTGAGGCCAGATCCATATTCAGGAAGCTGATTCTTTCTGACTTTAGGTCTGATGCTCTATCCATGGAGCCACCTAGCTGCCCTTTCTGCTACATTGTTCAGTGGTTAATAACATTAGTATCCATCAATTTTTACTTCCTTAATTCATCCAAAATCCTAAAGATCCCCACCATTCCACCCTTACCCCTCATTTTACAGTTTAAGAAAACTGAGGCCCAGAAAGGGAAGACCACTGTCCCCTACCTCAGGTCCCAAGCCAGACAGGGATTAGGTCAGACCCAGAGTCCTAGTCCATGCTCCAGGGAATCATCCCACAGCCTTTCTCTCACCTGTGAACAGGAATCCCTTACACCAGCCAGGCCAGCCGTGGGGAAGATTGCAGGGCATCTCCATGGGCCTTCGCTTTCCTTCCCACGCTGAGGTTTCTCTCCTACCCTGCTCACAGACTAAATGGTCCTCTGCCTCTGCCTCTGCCTCTCTGGGACTGGTCTTGCCTCTGGTTCACTCCCCCTCTTGTTTAACTTTCAAGGTCGGATCACAAAGGCTCTCTAGGGTTCCTCCTCCGCTGCTGGACGGGTACAGTGGCTTCCTGCCTCCCCTAAGGAGTGTGCTCTGCCATAGAGAAGAAGGAAAACCAGTGCCCCATTGTCAACCAGGACCTCCCACTGGTATGACCCCACCATTACCCCTTCTCCTGACTCCCCCTCAGCTCTGGGGTGATCCAGGAGGCAGAAGGTGAGAGAGGCATTCCTCAAAGCTCATTCTGAGGTCCTCCTTAGAGGCCCGAGAACTCCCTTGCTCAGACTAGATTGGGGTACCTTCCTTCCCACCAGGCCTTAGGGGGTGAGGCTTCAGGCCTATTAGGGCCTGGAGGTTATGCTGATCCCTAGACATGGTATAGAGACCCATGTGGATCAGAGGGTACCATATGTGGACTTCCTTGGAAACTTCCCTGTGAATTTTAAGGAAAAGTCATGGGAGGAGATTTGGCTTCTTTCTGCAAAAGCAGGACCGGTTGGTTTCCCTTCTGGGGATGTGGGAGGGGGCATAGCTACTTCCATCAGGGAAGCAGTCAGTGAAGGGAGCAAGGGTTAGGCTTCAGCATCATCTTTCTTCTGTGGATCCAATCCATTGATTCTTTCCATGACTTCTCTCCCTAGGTTCTCCCCATGCATTCCCTCCATGAGTTTCATTGTTTCTTTCAGTGTGTTTTCATCCAGTGGATAAAGAATGCCTATTCTATCGCCCACGATTATGTGCATTTGGCTGTGTTGGACATCTTATCCATCAGTTTGTTTATGCTGAACACAGTGCCCATGGACAATGAATCAAGCCCAACACTGAACAGGAAAGGATGGTGGACTGCTTTGGAGGAAATGACATGCTCACTAAATGATCTCCACCTTTCCCATGAAACAAAGGTCCGTCTTTTCTTCCAGGGACCTTACAAGTCTATGAGACAAGGAACATGATGGCTTCCATCCAACTGAGGTTAATGAATCCCACAAAAAAGCAGTCTAGAGAATGTGAGCAACTGGAAGGAAGTCAACTGGAGAAGTGGTGGAATGGCCATCATCCTCTAAAGGTGCTACTGGCCACAAATGTGGGCTGGTCACAAGACTCATACCCTCCGTGTAATGGATGCCAAGGGACCACGAGGAAGGTGTCCCATATGTTGGGTGGGCCTCGATGAAGAAATTAGGGAAGAGTTCTTCAAGTAGACAAGAGTAGCATAGAAAGGCTTGGGCTGGTTATTTTGGCATCATTGAATGGCACTAATCAGTCAGTTAATCAGTAAATATTTATTAAGTACCAGAGTTTAAATCCTACTTCAGAAACTCACAGGCTATATAACCGGGGCAAATCACTTGACCTCTCTGTACCTCAGCTTCCTCATCTGTAAAATGGAGATACTAACACCTGTGTCCCAGGATTGTTGCGAGGAGCAAATGAATGAATATGTAGTGCTTTGCAAATACAAAAAATGCTTTGTTATATTAGCTACCATTAATTTTAGTATGTTTTCAGCACTGTCATCATTATATGACTGATACAATTCTGGGTGCTTCTTAAGAATGTATACAAAATAAATGATACAAAATACAAAAAAATGAATAATTTGTGTGGGGGGACAGTGGTGACTAAACTAGGGGAAGGCCTCTTGCAGAAAGCAACTCTTGAACTAACCCTTGAAGGGAGATAAGGGTTGCAAAAGGCAAAGATTAGGAGAGAGAACATTCCAAACATAGGATACAGCCTATGCAAAGGTATGGAAGAGGGAAATGGAGTGTCACATAAGAGGAACAGCAGGGAGATCGGTTTGGCAACACTGAAGAGTTGTTAAAGGGAGTAATGAATAATAATGTTGGGAAATGAACTTAGAACCAGGTTGCAAAGGACCTTAAATACCAAACATGGGAATTTGCATTTTTTGCTTTGAGACAAAAAGGACCCAATAGTATTTCTTGAGTGGGGGTAGTGAAGTAGTCAGAATATCATTTTGCTAGTGTCTTAGGACAGTCCTCTGGCATAAGAGAGTTCCACCTAAGAGAAGGTCAGGTTCCCCTGTTGACCTTTGCTTTCTATAACTGGGCTCCCAATGTAAGTATGGCCATCAATAGATTAAATCTTTATTGGGGTGATCAGTGTGACGAATGAAAATTCAAGAGATGTAATTTCTAGGTAACTAACAACCATTTTATTAATTATGGCAAGGAAATATTAACAAAAATGTGGTCAATAGCTTTCTCTCATAAACCAAAGACCCTTCACAGAGGCTGCTTGAATATTTAAATACTTTTAGAAAAGGGGGTGTCCCTGAGGATTTACATCAACTTTGATTGTTTAACAATGAATGAGGGAGTAGACATATTAATGAGGAGCTTCAGGGAACATGACCTAATCCTGAGATTCAATCACCTCCAGCAATCTGGGCAAAAGAATTCATCTCTACCTAGACTACTCTGGTTGGTTTTCCTCTCATAACCTGAGTCACCCTACATTCTAAAGGAAGGTTCCAAGGACAGGGGCTTATTTCCTAAGGATAAGATCTCATCCAGACAGGATTCTAGTTGGATCTCACCTAAGATCAAAAAGTATATCATGGGGCAGCTAGGTGGCGCAGTGGATAAAGCGCCCGCCCTGGAGTCAGGAGAAACTGAGTTCAAATCCGACCTCAGACACTTAATAATTACCTAGTTGTGTGGCCTTGGGCAAGCCATTTAACCCCATTGCCTTGCAAAAAACCTAAGAAAAAAAGTATATGGCTCTGAAGATCTGGGCAATCTTAGCTCTTAGCAAGGTCTTTCAACAATTAACCAAAAAATCTATGGAAGTTGGTTTATGAATGAAGAAATAGGAAGAGAAAATAATCTTAATATAATAATTGGTTATTAATATGAGAGAAATAATCATTTCTCTCACCAGTTTATGTGTAAGGAAAGACCCTTGGGCCAGCCAGAGATGTCACGGAAAACAACCCCTTAATGAATTCAGGTTCTGAGAACAAAATGTAAAATAATGAGAAATGCAAAGTTGAATTGCAAAGAGTAGGGAGGAAAGGAAAAATGAAAGTTCTCTTCTGTACTCACATAGTATCATAGGGTTTAGCTCTAGGGGCAGCTTGGTGGTAGGAAGCACAGAGATATGTTGGGTCATTAGGAAGGGGAACTCCAAAGCACTCTTCTGAGAATGGGGTTCTTAGATGCTGAATTGCCTATCAGGGATTGGGACAGAATGTTATTTGGGAGGGGTTGTTATTAAGGAGGAAAAAATAGTTGGCAGTAGATAAAATATTATTGGGGGGACACTTTCCTTCAAAAAATATTATTGACAGTATTTTTCCATGAATATGTTCCATAAGCCTATACTTTCCTTAAGGTGGAATTATCATGGTAACCTCAAAACCATCAGGACTAATCTTAGGAGAAGAAAATGGAAGACCATGCCTAGAGAACCCCAAATGAGTTCACAAAGAATCAGACACAGCTAAAAAGCAACTGAGCTATTTTATAATAATGTGCCCCATGCATAGAATTTATAAGCCACTGTCTCCCTTAAGGGAAAACTGACACAGTGATCTCAAGACCACTAAGCCTTATCTTATAACAGGCAGAGGATGAACTAGACTAGGGAGATGCTTGAGTTGTTCAAGTGTGAGGTGATGAGATTGCAGTTCCAGTGGAATGGGAGGATCAATGTTCACAGGGTTCTTTTTTTTTTTGCAAGACAATGGGGTTAAGTGACCTGCCCAAGGTCACACAGCTAGGTCATTATTAAGTGTCTGAGGTCGGATTTGAACTCAGGTCCTCCTGACTCCAGGGTTGGTGCTCTATCCACTGCACCACCTTAGCTGGGTTCACTGGGTTCTAAACAAGAGATCATTTTCCAGTCACCAGTGGATGGCAACGTATTAGAAGAATTGAATCACATTGAAATTAATAGTTGCTTTGAAAAGAAACATAAGGGGGCAGCTAGGTGGTGCAGTAGATAGAGCACTGGTCCTGGAGTCAGGAGGACCTGAATTCAAATCTGGACTCAGACACTTAATAATGACCTAGCTGTGTGACCTTGGGCAGGTCACTTAACACCATTGCCTTGCAAAAACCCCCAAAAGAAAAAAAATAGCACTCAACAGACACCAAAGAAAAAGTCACATAAATCATGAAGAAAATCTTCTAACAAAAAACCCAAATTCAGATTATTTACATTTTTATTAAATCAAAACAATGACACGGTTTTTTAAATTCAATTTTATTTTATTTTCAGCTTCAAATTCTTTACTTCTCCCTTCCCCCTCCCCTACTCATTGAGAGGACAAGGAAAACAAAATTCATTACAAATTTGTGTTGGTGTTCACTCATTTCAGACTCTTGGTGACCCATTTGAATTTTTCTTGGCAAAGATTGTGAGTGACTTGCCCAAGGTCACACTGCTAATGTCTGAGGACAGATTTGAATTCAGAAAAATGAGTTTTTCCTACTTCTGACCCAGGATTCAGACTCATTGTGCCATTTAGCTGTCCCACAACTATATTCATTCAGGACAAATTTCCACCCAAAAAAAAAAGACAAGAGAAAGAGGGAAGACGCTTCAGTTCAAGTAATAGTCTTTTAAAAACAGTAATACTGAATCCAGAATCAAGGTCTACCATTTGCAGGGGATTAACTGCCCCATTTTGTAGGGGGAGGAAGAAAATGAATGAGTTTTCCCTGATTACAGTCAGGATTCGAATCCAAGGCTTGAGAACTAAATCTAGTTCCTACTCGCTTGGAAATGACAAAGTATTTAAGTTATTTAAATTTCTACACCACAGACTTTTCATTTTTCAAAAGAAGTTATTCCTACACAATCCACTCCCTCATTCACTGCCTGGAGAAGCATCTATGCTCTGTGTATATAAAGGAAGGTGTGATTCCTAATTGGCAAGAGAATGGTAAGTACATGATGGGACTTAGCTCCTTTGATTGTACCTCAAGAGAGGACCTTCAAAGAATTGATAGAAAGAAACATTAGAGTGGCAGAAATGTTTGAATGGGGAACTGAACATTCTTTGGAGCCAAGGACCTTCATTGCAAGATAATCCCATAATGTTCTTGTACTAGGAGTCTTCTCTCCCTGAGGCTGCTGGGGGCAAAATGGAGAGATCAATGATCATGGAATCTGGAAGAACAACGTTCAAATCTAGTCTCAGACACTTACTAGTGTGTGACCCTGGGCAAGTCACTTAATTTCTGTCTGCCTCAGTTTCTTCAATTATAAGATGGGGATAACAATGACCTCCTCCTCAAAGGGTTGCTGTGAGGATCAAATGAAATAGCGCCAGTAAAGTAACTGGCAAAAATATACACTTCCTGCACTTCACACTTCCTCATAAATTGCTTCATCTTCTACCATTATTTTCCAGTCTCACTTGCTCCAATAACTGCCAACACTGAGAGAGTCAGATACCACATTCAGAGTAGTTGCAGTAAGAAATGGAAATTCTGGCTCCTCCACACAGAGCCATTGACCTCCATCAGCCTTCACCCAGGGTCATCAAAGTCAATAGCCTGGTGTATTCAAGGATGGCCCACTGTCCATTTTAGCTGGAATTTGGGGAGGTAGGGATGGAGACTGAAGCAAAGTTAGAAGACTGAGACCTTGAATGCTTGGAGCAAGAAAGTGGAATGAGGGAGGGATGGGTTTGACCTTGGGCCAGAAGCAGAAAAATGTAGAAGCCTAGGACTTTGGGAAAAATAGAGGCAAAGAAAGATGGGTGTCCATAGAACCCAAGAGGAGGCAGGAGACAGAATCTAGGAGAAAGGAGAAAATCATCTGACAGTTCTTCCCTCTCTCTCTTGGCCAGGAGACTCAGAGACAGGATTTCAAACCCCAAAATTTATGACCTGGAATCATGTTAGGAGCTATTTTTCTCCTCCCTGTGTCTTCCTACCTTGGAATTTTTAGAGGTTTTGGCCCTGGGGTGCCCAACTCAGAAGTGGCATCAATATCACTCTATAAATCTTTCAGTCCAGTCCCAGAAACCCAGAATCTGAATCTATCAAACACAAGACCAAGGAAAGTCAAGGGCTCTTGCCTTCTGCCTTAGGTCTTTTCCATAAAGAGATGAAACTCCACCTTCTGGAAGACTGAGGAACATGCACTCTTCCCTTGTGGCCACAAGGTGGCAGCAAGGACAGGTGCCATGTTCAATTCAACAACCATCTACTTTGTTCAAGGCAAAGTTGGAACCCTTAGACTAATAAAACAAAAACAAAAAACCTAGGCTCAGGGATCTCACATTCCCCTGGGAAAGAAACAACATTTACTCATAGATGGAGTAAAACACCATTGGCAGAAGGGCAGGGCATTGTGGGGAAAGGAGGAGACCATTGAGGGGAGTCATTGAGGAAATCTGAAAAGTTGGAGGGAGCATCTGAGTTGAGTCTCCAATGGAGCCAGGTGTTCCAAGAGTGTTCCCTTTGGGAATGGGCCCCAGCTTGTGGATGGTGACAGAGGCAGGAGGTGAAAAGTCACAAGCAGGGAGTTGACGTAGGACTATGTAGTTGTAACAGCGAATGGGAAATGGGGCTGGAATATGAGTTTGACCTGGAGAGGGAGGCTGAGGAAAGGCTTTCAGAGTCTGGTTCCATTCTTGAACAAGAAAGTGAAACGGTTAGACCTGCTCAGTTGAGCAGGATGGATTATTAAGAAGAGAGACTAAGGGGCGGCTAGGTGGTGCAGTGGATAGAGCACTGGCCTTGGAGTCAGGAGTACCTGGATTCAAATGCGACCTCAAGATGCTTTTTTTTTTACTTTAAAGTTTAAGTTTAATCTGCATTAATAATATTTGATCCATCATTTTTTTATTTGGACAATCAACAAAACAGCAAATCAATCCTCTGTTTTACTAGCAATTGATCTTCTAAGATGTTAATGCTCATAATGAAAATTTTAAATTGGTTAGAGTGACCTCCATCATACCACTGGTTTAGGTTTGAAAAGCACCAATATCTCATTTTATTGTCCCAATCACCTTGGGAGAAAGGTTCTATTAGAAGTCTATTTTACAGATAAAAAAAGCTGAGGGTGGGAAGGTAAGTGACTTGCCTAAGGTTACGCAGCTAGTAAGTGACTGAGACTGGATTTGAACCATCCCCATATGCTCTTAACATTGCCTGAATTCTAATAGACCAAATAGCTTTCCCATAGTTATCCCTTATTCTTTCCATAAGATCAGTTCATCTCTTTTTTCAATTATTTCTTTGATGATATCTTTTAGACTAGAGGTATCAAAAAGAGTGACACCTTTGCAGCTTGATTAAAATGTAATTGGGGGGGGCAGCTAGGTGGCGCAGTGGATAGAGCACTGGCCCTGGAGTCAGGAAGACCTGAGTTCAAATCAGACCTCTGATACTTAATAATTACCTAGCTGTGTGGCCTTCAGCAAATCACTTAACCCTATTGCCTTGCAAACACTAAAAACAAAACAAAAATGTAATTGGGAAATATTTAACAAAATAAATTAAAATATAATAAAACAGATGTTAGTATGTTGTTTTCTAAATCAATATGCAACCCTCAGCAGTGCTTCTATATGGTCTAGTGTCCCACTTCTTTCTCTAAGAATTTGACTCCTCTGTTTTGCTTTTAATTAAAGAAATTCTCATTTCCTTTCAACTTCTTTCTTTTTTAATTAAAATAAGTTTTCAGGGGGCAGCGAGGTGGCGCAGTGGATAGAGCACTGGCCCTGGAGTCAAGAGTACCCTCAGTTCAAATCTGACCTCAGACACCCAACAATTACCTAGCTGTGTGGCCTTGGGCAAGCCACCCAACCCCATTTGCCTTGCAAAAACTAAAAAACAAAAAATAAAAAATAAAAAAAAATTTTAAAAAAGTTTTCTTTAAACTTCTTCCTTTTAAACAATGAATTTTTATGTATGATTGCCTTCATATAATGTCCCATTCTCAAAGGATTTTAAATAACTAGCTAATGACCAACAACTTCTACATAAAGATAGAAAGCAATATATTAATTTATTTCAATGAAAATAGAACATAAAAATCATGCAAAACAGTGATATAATCAGTAGATTAAAGGCATATCAATGATCATCTATCTGCTTGAGGCTACTCTCCAACCTGTTCCCCCTGGAAAATGTGTAGGAGAGCTAGAGTTGAAGTGTAAACATCTATTCCTGAAAGATTTCTCCTGGCAAAGTTCAGTGTATAAAACATTTTTTAATTTCCTGCTTATCCATTTAGATCTTGAGAATCTATTTTCTGACATCACTGGTTACAGCTTGGTTTCCCCACTCTGGTCACATTTTATTTTTTAACAAGAAAAGCCATACCTTTCCCTTTGGCAAAGTTGGTCCCCTTAAATATGACACAGATATAGCTTTGAACAAGCACAAATTATGGAAGAAAAATACCATTTTCTTATCTAAAAATATACTATTTGTTCTCTAGTGAGAATTTTTAACCATAAAACAAATCTAGCAATCCAAATTATTGATGGGTTGCCAAATAAAACTTTAATCAAATGTCACTAAAGAGGCTGGCTTTTGTTAGTGGGAACACATTCTCTTCATCATAGTAAAATGGCCTAGGATGCCATAGCAGAATATGAAATGACTGACTCCTCTTCTAAAGAAAAATAAATTGTGGCTTCTATTTCTTCTGAGAGGGTTCCAGCTTCAGAAATGAATGGAATGTTTTAACAAGAGAAGCCAGTTACCAAAGAACTGGCAAAATTTCCTCTCAGGGTGATTGGCTGATCTTCTGATGTATTACTCCCTTCGATTCTTGGTCTCAAGCTGGCCCCCTAACCTGAAGCCGCCTTCTGGAAAACACAGGTGCGGGTATCTTAAACCCTGATTGTGTCATGGTAAAAGAATGAAGTTTCTTTAGAACCACTCTACAATTCCTAGTGCTGACTTAACAGCCTCGATTGATTTTCAAGGTTTCAGAACCTTCTTGTGAACAAATGCCCAGAATTGCCTCTTTTATTATAAGGAAGGCAAAAAAGGCAAATAGAAACAAAATCTGTATTGTTTTATATTCCTATAGCTGACACCACCTGACAAAGCTATTTTATATTGGTTCAAGATAAAGCTCTGCTAGCAAAGTATAGTCTACTTTCTGGGATGCCATTATAGAAGCATGGAAGGAATCACAGAAAGGTGCAGTGATCAGCTGTGAGACCACAGAGAGTTCAAGCAGCTCTCCTCCTCAAAACCCATAAACATATAAAAGTGCATTGTCTTCCCTATACACACAAGAGAAGAAATTCATGCTTCAGTAAAGTGGAAATTTTCATTTCATAGCTGTTCTCCAGCAAATACCCAGGTTGGCATCTCAACTCCTTGCTCAGCAAGTAAATATAAAACAGAGTCAAGGACAGAAAAACCTAGAATCTGTAATGGAGTAAGAACAATTTCACAGACTTTTTTTTTCAGTGAAACAGCCATCATTAGGCATTTCAAGCCTTGCTCTATCCTTTACTGGAAACATAAAATATATATAATCTATAGACTACAGAAAACCAATGACACCAGTACTAAAGACCAATATTTGATCTGTCAGTCTCGGTTTGGGAAAAGAAAGCAGCTATCTAGTGTGTGTATATGCTAGAAAGAGCATGGAATCTGTCTATATCTTACTGTGGCACTTATAAAAATCAGAAATAATTTCTTCTTGGAGGCATTCTTCTTTATCAGAGACACAGAACAAGAACATTAGGCTTTTTTCTTTATATTTGAGCATGCTTTGGATATCTGATGTGTAGATAATAACAAGGGACTTCAATAAAAAGATGGTCTAATTATTATTTCAATAACATATCAAGTTGAAATTTGAAGAATGGGGAAAGTTACAGGTGCCCAAGTCATAGGTACTCGATCAGTTCATGCTTATTACTTGGAAACCAGGTCCTTTATGGCCGAACTGTGGGTGGCCAAAATGTTCATCATCATCTTAAGAGTTAATCCTTGAAATATGTGACTTGATAAATACCAAGTCTTTAAAGAATAAAGAGCTTCTTGATTCCTGTCTTGACTCTTGAACCCTAAGTCACAGGGTTATCAAAGATACCAACTTGATTGTACAGAAGTTTCACTTTGGTTTAAGGCTCTTTCTCTAAGCCTCAGCTCCAGGCATTCTAAAGTAAGTGGATATGTTTTAAGCTCAAACTTGTTAGCAAACATATCTGGGGAATCATATAACCATTTTAAGTCACCGTTTCCATAGATGCAAATATCACGTATGTAGTGACCATGACAGCCTCCATTTTCATTTTCCATGGCCCGCCATTTTACAGCTCTGAGGTTTCCTTCCTAGGATGCATTTGGCATGGATCCAGGGACATCAGAGATCCGATTGAGAGTCACCCAGAAATGCTCATCAGGACTGTAGGTGTCCTTGGACCACTGCAGTAAATCAATGGCCCGTTGGTCTTGGAGAACAAAGTTGACAAACTCCCTAGTGAGCGCAACATAAGCGGAGCCAAAATAAATGACTAGTTGATGGGGAGGTGAGGATTTTAAAAATTGAGTTTTTTGCATATATGAGGTCTGACGCCCCATATATTCTCTGAAAACATATTTAGTCCTTCCAATAGCATGTGCAGGAGGCAGCACCCCTGGGGTGATATTTTTCCCTTTAAATCCTTTCAAATGCTGGATTATTTCCTTGTTAGTTTTCAGAGGAAAATCTTGCCCACAGGTGTTGATGAGGTACTTCCACTGCACCTTAGAGGCTACAAGGTCTTTCATGCAGTTCAGGTCAGCCTGGAGTCTGGATATTCCACCGTAGACAACTGGCTCCATCTTGGAGGCAAGAAAAGCATTGGGGAAGCAGCTCACTAGTCTCCCCACAGCATCTTTGAACTCAGCTGTTGCCTTCTCATCCACATGTACACAGTAAACATTTTGGGGCATGTAAATTGCCCTGAAGAGTCGCTCAAAGGTTTCAAAATCTTTATGTATGACCATTGCATAGGCCAAAGGAAATTGGGCTTCTTCTTCCGATAAGGGAACAGATATGTAGTGAGCGTAGAGCAAGTATTCCTCACAAGAAACTCTTCCAAATAAAGGCATTAATACATTCTCCCACACAGATGTTGACTTCCCTTCTGTGACAGCATGACAGGACTGACTTAGAGAATATTGCTCATTAGATCCATTTAACGGCTGATAATTCTTTGGCTGAGACAGTTGGTGGTTGTACAGAAGGACAAAGAGGGCCACACTCAGCACCGGAATGACAAAAAGATTCCCGCTTCAGGACTGATAAATGATTGGCTTTTGAAACCATAAGTCAGCCAGCTTCCTTTTCTGGAAGATCTTGCATTGGGACAGCTTCACAGCTGTGTCTTCCTTTCCAGCCTCCAAAGAAGACATGTGGTTTAATTAAGAGCTTCTCTCTAATTCTGTCTCTGGTCCATCCTTTCCCCCTCTCCAGCCCCCCACCAGTTTCGGAGTCGGATGGCTGGCAAAGCTTCTCTCTTTGCCAAGAAAACTCCACATGGGGTCATGAAGAGTCAAATCTGACTCAACAGTAAATGATAATAAAAAGTAGTATTTATAAAGCACTTACCTTGTGTCAGACAGCATTCTAAGTACTTTCCAATCATTATTTCCATTGCATCTTCACTGCAAACCAGGGAGGCTGTTATTACCCTTCATTTACAAATGGGGAAACCAAAACAAAAAAAAAGAGGCTGAATGAGTTGCTCTGGAGCACACAGCTAGTGACTGAGGTAAGATCTGAATTCAGTTCAGTTCTTTGTAACTTCTCTAATATTCCCTGTGTCACCCAACTGCCTCTAAAGACAAAGTATTGTATGTTTGTGTCAGTTGAGTTAAGATGCTGTGCATAGATCCCAAAGAGAGATGTCCAATAGTGAGTCTGATTGTGGGACTAGATGAGGACCGTAAATGGTTTTTTTCTTAATATATTTTATTTCTTTTCAATTACATATAAAGATAATTTTCAACATTCATCCTTATAAGATTTTGAATCCCAAATTTTTCTTCCTTCTTTCCTTCCTTCCATCCTTTCTCCATCCCCAAGATAGCAATCAATCTGGTAAAATTTATACATGCACGATCATGCTAAATACATTTCCACATTGTCATGTTGTGGAAGAAGAATCAGAACAAAAGGGGGAAATATGAGAAAGAAAAAATGAAAAACAACAACAAATGCAAATAGTGTGCTTTAGCTTACATTCAGATTCCATTGTTCTTTCTCTGGATGTGGATAACATTCTCCATTACAAGTCTTTTAGAAATGTCTTTGATCTAGGCGGCTAGGTGGCACAATGGATAGAGCACCGGCCCTGGGGTCAGGAGGACCTGAGTTCAAATCCAGCCTCAGACACATAATAATGACCTAGCTGTGTGGCCTTGGGCAAGCCACTGAACCCCATTTGCCTTGCAAAAATCCTTAAAAAAAAAAAAGAATTGTCTTTGTTCACTATATTGCTGAGAAGTTATCATAGGTAATCATCACACAATATTGTGACTGTGTACAGTGTTCTCTTGGTTCTACTCACTTCACTCAAAATTTGTTCATATAAGTCTTTCCAGGTTTTTCTGAAGAAGACTGGATATGTAGATTTGAGAGACATTTGTACAGAGATAATAGTTGAATCTATGACCCCATAGCCATATCCCAATACAATAAAGTACTCAGAAGCTCTAACCCTTTGGTACAGAGGCCTCTCTTCTCACTGATGGAGATCAGTGCCTCAAGTCTGCATGAGGGTCCAGGTACAGATGGTAAGAGGGGAGAGAAAACATTCAGTCTCTTTGGATGTTCCCTTTGGATCATCTTCTAACTTCCAGCTTTGACAGAGAAAATGGATGATGCCAATTCCATTTCAGGTTGCTGAAGGTGATGGCTCTGGAAGGAAGCAGACATGTAGAACTCAACCATGTCTTTATTCAAGGCTTCTTTATCTAGAAACTTCAGGGAATTTTTCTCCCTTTGGGTAAGATCTGTAATTCTCTCTCTTTATTAAACTGTTACAGGTCTTGTCTGAAATATAATGCTCTTATGTTTACCTTTTCTGGTTTCTATTTTGCTTTTAATTTATATAAATGATTTTCTTTGCTCTTTGTGAAACTGGTAATCATTTTAAATAGAGTTAAACCTTACATATAAACCTTGAGGTCTCCTTTCCCCATTTATGAAAGATGAAAATGATATCATCTGGACTATTACTATTTGAGGGAGCAGACAGATATAATTCTAGCCCATTACCTCTTTTTTTTTTGAGAGGAGGATTAGTGATTCAGCTTCTGGACCCACCCTCCTGCTTCCCCCTGACAGGAATTGAAGTCTCTTTTGGAAAAGGATGAGGGAAAAAGAGGCTAGATATGTCTATTCTGCTTTTCTTGGAGTCACACAAAAACACCTTCATGATTCATCAAAACAAAGAACGAAAGAATTCACTGAACTTATATGTTTACAACTACATTGCTTGTAATAGCCAAAAAAATGGAAATCATATAAATTCTCTCAGTAGGTTCTTAGGAAATGGCTGAAGAAGCAACTATCTTGGGATCTGGGTTATACAGCAAAAGGACCAGATTCAGGAACCCTGGCTTCAAATCCCAACTCTACCTCTTACAAATGGCATGACTTCGTCCAGGTTACTTCCTCTCCCTGATATTCAGCTTCCTCATCTGAAAAATGGATATTTATTGCTTTTTCTTTTCTACTTTAAAGGGGGATCGTTACGAACAAAGCACTTTGTAAAATTAAATCAATACCCCAATCTGGTTTAGGTAAGGTTTCAATGAAAACATGATCACGTCAGAAAGTAGGGTTGTTCAGAAGGTTCAAAGGAACTAGACCCAAATCCTGACTCATCTATTCACTATCTTTATGATCTTCATCTTTTTGGAGCTTCAGAGGATCTAGGTTCTGATCCAACTTCTGATGATCGTGACCTGTATGACCCTATATAAATTTGCTTTCTCTCTGATCCTCAATTTCCTCGTATGCAAAATGAGGAAGTTCCAACTAGATGGTCTCTGAGGTTCTTCCAGCTTTAGATCTTTAGATGCTTAATTAACGCTCATTCCCTAATATAAGAAATTAGATTGTTCTTATAGGTAGCAAAACTGGAATGTAATTGGGGGGAGCAGGGATTGGGCAGGGTTCAAATTGTTCCTCCTTGACTATATTGAGATAGCTTCCCCCGTCTTAGGGGCAGGAAAAGGTCCACCCATGTGGGACCAGCACACTTCAGACTTGGTGGCTATCCCATCCCAAGACTAGGGGAATCACCTCACCTGCCCAGAGAACTAGATACAATTCCTAATCGAGAGGAAGGCAGGGAAGGCTTTAGTTTTATCAAAACTAAATTGGCTATCCTTGCTATGTTAGGGCTGTCAGCCTCCTTTCCTTAATTGTCCAATGACCTGTAAGTGCCTCACTTTATCCCAGCATTTCAATCCTAAATAACAAGCTGCTTCCCTAACATGATAGAACCCACATATGGATTTCAGAGCATGGGCAGACATTGTTTCTAGGTTGTTTATTTGGTGGTAAAAAAGAGCCTTTTTGGTTGGTTGCTGAAACAATAGATGGACAAAAGACTACCACAAGGGCATTTTGAGCCTCTTTCCTGACTGGATGTTTTAGGTGATAAAAATAAGGGTTTTTTTGTAGAGGGGGCTGTATGTAGACCCTGAATTCCAGCCTCCATTCTTTGCCTCTCTGTGTTTTGTCCTTTTCTGCTCTAGGGGGAAGAATTTGTTTTGACCTTGTGAAATGTGAAAGGCTAATTGACTGAAGGTTCAATGAAAGCTCCATCAAGACCCTGGAGAGTGAAAAGAATGGTGGGGGGCGGCTAGGCTGTGCAGTGGATAAAGCACCAGCCCTGGAGTCAGGAGTACCTGAGTTCAAATCTGGTCTCAGACACTTAATAATGACCTAGCTGTGTGGCCTTGGGCAAGCCACTTAACCCCATTTGCCTTGGAAAAAACCTAAAAAATATATATAAAGTTGAAAAGAATGGTGGGACCCAACCAGGAACCAAATTGGACTCAACAGCCAAGATGCTATTTTCTAGAATGATTTCATCCTTTAGTTAAACAGATTTGGAAGTGAATTTGATGGCAATTGCTTTAGTATGAACCCATTCCTCCAGGGACTAAGGTGGTACAGGAAGTATTTTTTGGAATGATGATTTTCCTTCTATTATCACTACACCTCCTTGGAAAATATCACTTTGTAAAAACTAATTGTTGCTATTTGGCTAAATGAAAATTGTAAAATAATTCCGGTATGGTGTCTATTTTATAAAAGAAACATTAAACCATAACTGTTTATTGATAGGGTAGGAAATCAAACTGATAACATGAGAGAAAATTCTAATCTCAGGGGTACCCCTAGAATTCTGAAGAGTAACAATAGGTCTGACTATCCAATTTATCAGTGAACATGAGAGTAGGGATTAGGATCTCAAAGCACTAAAAAGAACTGCTTAAAATTGACTCAGTTTGACTTAAAAAGTCAAATGAAAGTATAATTAGATATTTTAATAAAGAACAAAGAATAATACAAACTGAAGTATTGCATTGGAAGTGTTTTTAGGTTTAACATTCAATGGTTTTCTTATGCAAGCTTTTAAAAATAAACCCTTTGGTAGTGTTTTTAAAAATATTGCTGCCTTTAATAAGTCCTTAAAAACCCCCTAAAATAGTTCACAAGTCATTCTTTTTGGTCTTCTTTGTCTCTTGAAATATTTCAGTTTGTTAATGATTAAATGCATAATAAAACAGAAATATTTAAAGATATTTATAATAATTTTTAATAATTTCCCCACCCTCTGAACTCTCTACCTCCATTTAGAAACATCCCTTGTAACAGGGAAGAATAGTTAAGCCAAACAAGCCAGCATACTGGCTATGCTGGATCATATATGCCTCATTTAGTATCCTTAGTCCACCACCTCTCTTATGAGAAGGATAGCATTGTCCATTCTTTGGAGTTACGTTTCATCCCTGTATTGATCTGAATGTCTTTCAAAGTTTTTTTTCATTACATTACTGTGGTCATTGTGTAAGCTGCCCACCTTGTTTCAAACCAGTTCAAATACAGGTCTCCTAAATATCTCTGGATTCTTCACTTTCATTGTTTCTTCCAAGGCCATGCTCATTCCCTAATATAAGAAATTAGATTGTTCTTATAGGTAACAAAACTATACTATTCTAGTATATTCATACACCACAATTAGCCTAGTCACTCTACAGTGACTCTAGGCTTAGATTTGGAGGGGGGGGTTGCTACCAAAATAAATGCTCCCATGAATATTCCATGAACTTTCTCTTCTCTTTACACTTTAACAGTAGCTCCATAAGGTATGAACTTCATAAGGTAGCAACTTTTCTAATTATTCTGAGATGCTCTCTCTTTCACCTAACTTTTTATAGGGGGTTGGTATCTAGACATTCAAGAAAGCCTATCTCAATTACAAATAATTCCATTGGTTGACATATGACACCTAGGTTATCTATAAAATAGACAAAAAACAATTATCAATAGGGTCACAAGTTGAGTGAAAAAAGAAATATCTCTGTTGACTAGGTGGTCTCAATATGGCTGGACATCTCCATAGGTTAGAAAAGAGGAGATGTTATGGGCTAGACATACGTCTTGATATTCATAAGATGGTCCCCTACTCATGCTGAATAAGAGAGAATAGTCCAGAGGTATAAAAATAAATGAGAGAACTTTTCACCTCTGCCATACTACGCTTGGTCACCAAGACAATCATAAAGAGGGAACTGGGCAAAACTTAAAACGTACTGATTATGTTTCGTTTGATTAAACATACACTAGATTAAACATATACTAGATAATACTATGTGTCTTCAGTGACTCACCAATCGAAAACCATGAAGCACAAGGTCTAATATAGACATACCTTATGAGATATGAAAATTGGGGCACCATAGGGCATTTCTTTAAGTATAGCAGTACAAACATTGATTTCCTATACATGAGTTTTGGAAATCTTTGGAGTTTATGAAAATGATTCAAACTTTCTAATGTAACCCTATGGCCCTCTGGAGATCTCTCATCTTAAGAGTATTGAAATGAGTGGGGCTTCAGAGCAATTTCTAATCTATTTGCTTCTCCAATTCAATTGCAGAGATCTCTTTTTTTACTAAAAGTCTCTGAGAAAATAGATCTTAATGCAATTATAATTTGTGATGACAATAATTAAGTCAGGTAGTGAGAGCCAGTTCAAACCTTAATAACACTAATGTTAAACATCACTAGACCAGGGAATTTACATTTTTAAACTGACAAATTCAAATAAGAATGGAAATTTTTTTTTAAAAATGCCAAACTCGAATGTGTATTTGGCATTGATAATTACCTAATCTTGTTGCAACTATTTATTTCAAGTAACTGAAAAATTATCACTCTAGCTATTTTCTTTTCTAACTTTTTTCTTATTAGCTGTTCATTCCTTCCCTAGGAAGTTGAGATTTTGCCAGGGAACTAATAATATGATGATGATAACCCCTGATGCAAAACTGAATTCATTTAAAAGTTGACAAAATAATTTCATTGTCAGAAAAAAGTTCTGGTTTGGGATCTATATAAATACATTTAGAAGGCAACTTCAAGATACTACATATCAAATAAGCTATTTATAATAAAACATGTTTGCCCATCAAGATATGTTCAATATTTAGGTAGAACAAGAAAACCCATATAAAATTGATTTTTTTCCCATTTGGTAATGTTAGATATTTTATCATTCTTCCATTTCCTTTTTTTAAATCAAAACTGAAGATATTCTATTTTAGGCTTAAAATTCTTATTCCAATTTTGAAAATTATGTCACATCTCCTACTAATCATATTGTGATGATGAAAAAAGTTAACAGGGTAGTCTCATACATTAAATAACACCAATTGTATGACTTCATGGTCTCTATTATTTGTGATTCAAATGATAATTCACTCTACTAGCATGTATAATGTAAGGAAAAATTACCATTAAGGTTCATCTTCTTTTACACCTGCCCTTATCAATGAAATGTACTGTGTGAAGAGAAAGGTAGAGACATAACAGCATTAGTTCTGTTTGATTTCAGGTATGATTCATAGGCAGCCAATTGTATAACAGGATATCATAGCCACTCTCAGAATTTACCTGGCGGGAATATTTCTTATTTATCCCACATATTTTTTTTTTAGATTTTTGCAAGGCAAATGGGGTTAAGTGGCTTGCCCAAGGCCACACAGCTAGGTCATTATTAAGTGTCTGAGGACGGATTTGAATCCAGGTACTCCTGACTCCAGGGCCAGTGCTCTATCCACTGTGCCATCTAGCCACCCCATATTTCTCATTTATCAAGATGATAGATCAAGAGAATCCTACCTTCACCTTCACAAAGTCGTTCTCTTGACTGTCCCCAGCAGTCCTCAGATACCAAGGCACAGGAATGATGAACCAGCAGCTTTATGCAGGGTCAAGACTCTTGTACCTGGGTAGGTAGGTAGGTAACACAGTGGGTAGAGTATTGACCCTGGAGTCAGGAGGACAGGAATTTGAATCCAGCCTCAGACACTTGACACTGACCAGCTGTGTGACCTTGGACAAGTCATTTAACCCTGATTGCCTCCTAGGGCCATCTCCAGTCCCCCAGACCCAGATGACTCTGGAGGAGACAGTGGGACTGGTGACAGCAAAGTAAATTGAAGCATATTATTTTCACTTTCTTTGTTGCTTTTTTTTAAACCGTGTCTTCTTTTACAACATAACCGTTACGGAAATAAGTTTTGCATGATTGCAACATGTATAATCTATATCAAATTGCTTAACATCTCAGGCAGAAGGAAAGGAAGGGAGGAAATGAGGAAGGAAATTGTGTTGAGTCCGCTAGGAGAGGAACTCAGACAAGCATCAATGTGGTGAATAAGCTGGTTCGTTTATTGATCACAGGATACATACTTCATTTACGTAACCACTCACATAAGCGTTTT
This sequence comes from Macrotis lagotis, assembly GCF_037893015.1. Taxonomy (NCBI): domain Eukaryota; kingdom Metazoa; phylum Chordata; class Mammalia; order Peramelemorphia; family Peramelidae; genus Macrotis; species Macrotis lagotis. Next base: position 908,684,433 of record NC_133658.1, read on the forward strand.
AGAAAGCACTTTTTCACATGCATGTCCTTGCGTTTGTCTTAGGTGAATGTTTTGAGAACCAAACAGTGTTTTGAGAACCAAAGTGCAGAATGTTTTGAGAACAGTTGCAGAAGGTATTTTCTCAGAATGTGCTTTCTTATCTGAGCCCTGGAGTACATCTTGTTAGCTCAGACATGCAGCTACTCCCTTATCTAAGCTCTGAAGTACATCTTGCTTGTTAAGGCACATAGCTATTTCTGTGTTAACCCTTCATAACCCTTGACCTGAAGCACATAAGATACCACAAAATTGGAACTCAAAAAAATTTTTAAATGAATGGTAGAAATTGCCTTTATATGTAATTGGGAAAAATAAAATATTTTTGTTCAATTCTTTAACATTTTAATTTAAAGTTTTGAGTCCCAAATCTATTTCTCCTCCTCCTTCCCTTTCCCTAACCCTTTCCTGACACAGTAAACTATCAGATAGAGGTTATCCATGTGCAACTGTGTAAAACATTTCCAATTAGTTATTTTGGACAAGAAAATTTGAATAAAAGAAAAAAATGAAAGAAACTGAAAATAGTATGCTTCACTCTTTATTCAAACGATGTCGATCTGGACACAGATAATCTACTTCATCCTTAGTCCTTTGGAAGTGGCTTGGATAATTGTATTGCTAAGAATAGCTAAGTCATTCAGTACTTCATCAAACAATATAGCTTTTACCGTGTATAAAATTCCCCTGGTTCTGTTCACTTTATAATGCATCAGTTCACATAAGTTTTCTAGGCTTTTTTCTGAAGTCATCCTGTTTGTCATTTCTTACAGCACAATAATATTCCCTTATATCATATCATATATACTACAACTTGTTTAGCCATTCCTCAAATGATAGGTATTCTCTCAATTTCCAATCCTTAGCCACCACAAAAAAACTGCTATAAATATTTTTGCACAAATAGGTTTTTTCCCTCTTTATTGGATATTTTGGGGAGGATTATAGATCTAGCAATGGTATGCACAGTTTTCTAACCCTTTGGATATAGTTCCCAATTGATTTCCAGAGTGTTTGAATCAGTTCACAACTCCATCAATAATGCAATTCTTTAATCAATAGTAATTTTGAGTATTTTTTCATATGACTATAGATAGCTTTGGTTTCTTTGTCTGAAAACTGCCTGTTCATATTCTCTGATCATTTATCATTTGGGGAATTATTGATTGATAATGTTTGTCCTCCATTCTCAAAGAAGATCATGACACAAGGGAGGTGATGCAAAAACTTGCATTTGAATTGGATTTGAGTGAGGAGGTTGTGCTAAGTCACCAACCTCACTCTCTCCTTTGGAGCCATCAGCTTCTAGTGACCAGATATGGATCAGGATGGCTCTGGATGCAAGGTAATCATGGTTAAGTGACTCGCCCAGGGTCACACAACTAGTAAATGTCCAGTGTCTAAGATCAAATTTGAACTCAGATCCTCCTGACTCTAGGACTGGAGCTCTATTCACTGTATCACCTAGCTGCCCTAAAAAAATATAAGACCCAGGCAGATAGCTGTAATTAATGTATGATATAACATTAGAATCAATTAGGAAAGGTAGCTAAAAAGTGAGCAATTATGCTGATGGTTTTCCTGTTTTTGAACCAGTCCAGCATTCTTGGTTTGAATTCCACCTGGTTATAGTGTATGATCCTTCTGATATATTGTTGTAATCTTGTTAGTATTTTATTTAAAATTTTTGCAATAATATTCTCTGTTTTGACTCTTCTTGATTTAGGTATCAGCATCATTTTTGTGTCATAAAAGGAATTTGATAGAACACTGTACAAGTATTGAGATTAATTATTCTTTCAATGTTTGGTAGAAATTGCTTGTGAATCCACTGGGTCTTTTCCTTAGGAAGTTCACTGGTGGCTTGTTCAATTTCTTTTTCTTAGATTGAGTTATTTAAGTATTTTATTTCTTCTTCTTCTGTTAGTCTGGATAATTTATACTTTTATAGACATTTCATTTCATTCAAATTTATTGGCATATTATTGGACAAAATGGCTCCTAACAATTATTTTAATTTCCTCTTCATTGTTAGTGAACACATCCCTTTCATTTTTTGACACTAATAATTTGGTTTTCTTCTTTCTTTTTTTAAATCAAATTAACCAATGGTTTATCTATTTTATTGGGTTTTTTCCAATAAATTTTTATGATTCAAGCTTTGATTGTATACCTCTTATATTCCATGTACTAAGGTCTCTCCCAACTTTGACATTTCCTGTTCTCAGACCGCTCCCCCTCTGACATCTCATACTTTCAGATTCCTCCTAATTAGGGTAAAATGTGTTCCAAGATCTCTTCTACCTCTCTCCTTCTCAGTTCAGGATCTTTTACAATTCTATTACACTAGTTCATAGTATGACAACTCCCAATTGTTCCTGCAGGGTTGTCCCCAGTGTGGGGTTCATAGCTCCTTAATGATGTCTGTTTGGCTAAGGAAGTTCTCATTCCCCTTGGCCATGTCCTTTCCCTACTTTGCAGACTTGACTGATCCATCCTCCACTCTTCTTTATGTCCATCAGATTTTTCCAGAATACTTCTCCCTGACCTCCTCCACAAAACCTCTATTCACAAGTCCAGAATGTGGATGAAAGGCCATTGGGGATGGGGGGGTGGGGCAGATGGATATTTGAGCCTTAGGAGGAGAGAAGCAGAGATGGAGTCAACTAGAACTGGAGGATAAGAGGAATTCATTGCCTTTCACCCCAAACTTTTAATTCTTCCCAACTTTCCTATTCTTTTATGTATTTATTTATTTTTTTAGTTTCCCCTCCCTAACTATATGCAAAAGCAAAGTTTCAACATTTACTTCCAAAATCTTGAATTCCAAATTCTCTCCCTTCCTGCCAGCCCTCTCCTCCTCATTGAGAAAGCAAATTACAGGGGTGGCTAGGTGGCACAGTGGATAAAACACCAGTCTTGGAGTCAGGAGTACCTGGGTTCAAATCCAACCTCAGACACTTAATAATTGCCTAGCTGTGTGGCCTTGGGCAAGCCACTTAACCCCGTTTGCCTTGCAAAAACCTAAAAAAAAAGAGAGAGAGAGAGAGAAAGCAAATTACTTGGTGTAGGTTAAAAATATTTGGCCACAGGGTGGTGAGGTGGTGCAGTAGTTGGAGCATCAGCCCTGGAGTCAGGAGGACCTGAGTTCAAGTGTGACCTCAGACACTTAATAATGACCTAGCTGTGTGGCCTTGGGCAACCACTTGACCCCATTTGCCTTGCAAAAACTTGAAAAAAAAATGTGTGGCCATCAAAAGCTTTACTACAATAATCATGTTGTAAAAGTAAACATAACCTCCTCCCATAAAAATAAAGTGACAAAAAAGCCTGCCTCAATCTGTATTCAGACACCAAAGCTCTGGCTTTGGGATGGATCGCATTCTTTATTATAAGTCCATTAGAGAAATGGTTTCATTATTTTTTTTTCCCACAGTTGCTATTGCTAGCTGTATTTCCCTCTTCTATTCCCTTCCCCCGCCCCCAGTTTGGTCTATTCTCCCCTTCCTTTCACCCTGGCCATCCTCAAAAGTGTGTTGTATCTGATTACCCTCTCCCATGATCTTTCTTCTCTCCTATCACCTACACGTCCCCTCCTCTTCCCCTGTCCCCTTTCTCCCATCTCTGTCCTCTTTTCCTCTAGAATAGATTTCTATACCAAATTCCCTTTTCTTGTCAAGGGTCTCAGCCCCCCGGGCTCATCCTTTTCTCTCCCTCCCCATAGCCAATCAGTTGCCAGGACCAGTCAGTTCTACTCTGGGTCTTCTCTCCTCCATCACTGCCACCATCACCTCCCACCCGGATTATCGCCTTAGTCTTGGGGGAGACCATTCAACCTCCAAAGGGATTTTCCAAAAGTGAACCTCTGATCATGTCCCTTTCTCCTCAAGAAATTCCAGTGGCAAATAGAAAATTTCTCTGTTTGGCTTGTAAAGTCCCTTATCACCTGGCCTCTCCTCCCTCCCAGGCTACCCACACCTTTCTCCTTCACATCTCCTGAATCACCCAGTGCTTGGGCCAGGAGGCTTTTCCTCACAAAAGGTAGGGTGTTCATTGAGTCTCCAAGTATGCCAAGGAAGTCCAGAGGCAGGAGGCAGGAGGTAAAACATTCCAGACATGGGGGGATAGATAGTGAAAATACCAGCAAATATCTCATCTGTTGTGAAATACTTCTGGTCCTCCAATGCTCTTTCCTTCAAGATCCCTTTCTATCTCCCTTGTATCTGCTTGTATCTGGATGTTTGCATGTTTTTTCCTCCTTTAGAGAGAAGCAGTTTTTCCTTCCCCCCTTTAGAGATGGCTGGTGGTACAGTGGATAACTCTGAATCTGGAATCAGGATGACTTGACTTCAAATCCAACCTCAGACACTTACTCATTGTGGGACCCTCAGTCTTCTCATCCATAAAATGGGGATGATCATAATAACACCCACTTCCCAGGGGTTGTTGTGAGAGAATCTTTGTATAAAGAACTTAGTACAATCCTTCACTCCCTTCCTTTTTTTCTCTGAATACCCGGTGCTTATCACCTAATAGGTCATTGATAAAGTTCTCTAAATCATTATTCTTTGAACTAGATCTAGGGAAAGAGAGAGGACTGGGGGGAAAGGAGAAAGCCTTCCTAGGCAGGAAGAAGTTTGTATTAAGGGGGGGGGGGTTGCGGAGAGGGAAAAGTCAGGGTTAGGCTGTGAAACTTCCCTTCCCTGGCTGTCTTCATAGGTGATTGGCACATTCTGGGCTGAGGCAAGTCTGGAACATAGATGTCCTCACCTGATGAGGAAACTAAAGAATAGGAACCTTTAGGATTCCAAAGACCCTGATAGATCCCCCCATGGGAAGCAGGATCTAGGGAATCAAGTGGCCTGTGGGACATGGCTGGGGACCTGAGTCTCTGAGCAGTGGGAGGGGTCAAGGGCTGAAATTTCCCTACAGAACCTCAGGTGCTGTCCCCTGGCATCCCTTTTCTTTGAGCCAGTGGTTAAGCAATTATGGGTTTTCTTTCCCCAATGTAAGGCGGATATTTGCTCAGTGAGAGGAACATAAGAAAGGAAGAAGCCAAATCACTGGAAAGGTGACAGAAACAAGCTTCGCCTGCTATACAGACCCAGGCTTCCAGATCATGGGACCCCTGATGCTATTCTGGCTTCTTGGAGCAGTCCTAGTTCTTCCTTGTATGTCTTGGGAGTCTTCTGGAAAGGACCAGGAGTCCCAAACCACAAGATTTGGGGAGGGGGGAGATGGACTCTGGAGAGTGGGGTTGGGATCCTTCAAGGGGGAGGAGGGCTAGAGACCTCTGGCTGACTCAATTGAAGAGCTGTAGAACCAGACCCAAAGGTTCATGGGTGAGACAAGAATTGACTGAATCCTTATAGGATGGAGGTGGGTAATCTCAACTCAATGGCTCAGCCCTTCAGGGGGAGAAGGGAAAGAGAGATATAGGATACTTGGAGAGTGGGAGGGTTTGGGGATATCAAGGGGGAAAGGACCAAACAGGAACAACCTTGAAAAGACTATTGCGGGCAGCTAGGTGGCACAGTGGATAGAGCACCGGACTTGGAGTCAGGAGGACCTGGGGTCAAATCTGACCTCAGACACTTAATAATGACCTAGCTGTGTGGCCCTGGGCAAGCCACTTAACCTCATTGCCTTGAAAAATCTAAAAAAAAAAAACAAAAAAACAGAAAGAAAAGAAAAGACTATTGAGCTGAAAAGACTCCTGTACCTGTCGTGATGGGAGCCATTTGAATCCTGACTGTCTCGCACTCATGGAAAGATTCTGAGCAAATCATTTTATTTTCGCAGGTCTCAATTTCCTCACCTGTAAAATGAAAGGGGGTCTCTGGGGAAGTTTCCAGCTGTAGATTTGGGATGCTCTGGTTCTAGGTCATCAGAAAGAAGAACAGAATCTGATGTTAACTATTTTTCCCCAGGGACCAAGGGCCTGGTCTGTAATATGGGCTTCCTGATCTATCCAGATGACCGGTCAGCTTTCCCCATCACATGGACTGTCTCATTGAATGAGACCTGTCAGCCAGGGGAAGGATGTCAGGACACACTCATCATTCTGGAGTCAGGTAAGAAACTCTTAAGAGAAGGAAGGTGCTCTGGAACCCCCAACTCACCACCTCTAGTGGCCCAGGGCCTCTAGTGGCCCAACTCCTGGACCTCAACCCAGTCTGCCCCACCCCAATCTTCCATTGGCAATTCTTTCCCCTCCTACAGGAAGCAGAGAAATGGCAGTTTTAAGTAAGGGATGTACCAGGGCCCCTGCCCAGGAAGAGAAGGACATCCAGCACAGAGGACCCCCTGGGATAACCATTGCATCCTTCACCAAAGTCTGCCACTCAGACCTGTGCAATGACCTCCGCACCAGTTTTCCTTTGTGGAGTTTGGAATCCCAGGGTACCCTGGACTGAGGAAGGGAGGAAAGAGGATTGGGAACCACAGAGATAGAGGGATGGAGATGGGGGAGAGGGGGAGGGGAGGGGAGGAAAAAAGAGGAGAGGGAAGATACAGAAGTGGAAGCAGTTGGACAAGAGAAGGGAGATTGAGAGAGAAAACAGGGAAAAAGATGAAGTCCTATAGGAACCAAAGGTAGGGAGAGGGGGATGTTGGAGAAAACAAAGAGGAAGGAGCAAAGGGTCTGGTCCAAGGGAACAGGGACCTGGCCCTCCCCTTTCCCCCTTCTTTGGGATCCCCCCTTCTTTCCTTTCCCAGATGCCCCAGCACCAGGGGGCTTGCAGTGTCCAGTCTGTGTATCTCTTAATTCCTGCCCTTCTGATGCTCCCCTCATCACCTGCCCCTTGGGCACAGCTCACTGCTACAATGGAATGGTCCAGCTGTCTGGAGGTGAGACCTCTGGGTCTGAGTGTCTCACGGGGTGGGGGGCTGAGGACTTGGCCTCCTTAATCTGGTTTGAAGTCCAGAACCCTAGATCTCTTGAGTGGGGAGCAGGACTAGTTGCCCTTAGGGGTCCATGGGTCAGTCCATCTCACCCCCTTCATCTCTCTCTCTCCAGGGGGGCTCTCCCATCATCTGAGAGTTCAGGGCTGTGTGCCCTATGGTGGTTGCCAGCTGCTCAATGGGACTAAGGAGATTGGACCCATTTCTCTGACAGAGAGTTGTGAAAATGATAGGGACCAGAGTAAGTCGGAGAACCCCCCCGGATCCTCCGGGGAAGTGACCCTTCCTCATCTCGTTAGCTGAGGGTCATTCTCCAGTGATCCCTGACCTTCCTTGACTTTGGACCTGCCCTTCCCAAAATCTTGTCCACCCAACATATCCCCAACCTCTCTGTAAGGTTGACATCCCCATGATGTCTTCTTCTGATCAATCAACAAACATTTTTTAAATGTCTCCTGTGTGCCAGCTCCTATGATATCCACCAGGGTTAGTAAGGCAAAAAAGAAACTGTCTCTGCCCTCAGAAAGTTTATACCCTATTAGAAAATTCAAGGGATCATTGACATGGACCTAGATATAAATAAAAAATATTTTCAGCATATTGGAAAGGGACACCAGTTACAGGGCCCTTTCCCTCCTCCTTTGCATGCTTCTCCTTGCCCACTCATATGAGAGAATATGGAATCCCAAAGGTTCCCAGAAGGGGGGCGGAGGGGAGATCTGGAGGGGAGATGGGTGGGTCTGACCTCAATGTTCCCCAAGATCTTGGAGCTCTCCAGGAAAGCCCTTGGGGGATGCTGGCCTCTGATTGGGGGAGTCCTGCCCCAGATTGTTATCTCGTGGGAAATGCCCAGTGCTGGGATTCAGAATCTTGGCTCGACCACTCATTGTCCATGTGATCACAAGCAAGAACCTCCATTTCTTCATCTGTGAAATGGGGCTAGTATTGTCTCATAAGGTTAGTGGTAGTGGTGGGGGGAAGTCTTTGGTCAACCTCAAAGCAGGCCAGAAATGACAAGGTTGGCATTTCCCTGGAGCCAGCCCCTCCTAGCCAAGGCCAAGATTTCCCTCTGGACAGTTCCTGGGGATCAGCCTGGAGTGGGAGATGAGGGGTGGAGGACCTAGATTCCCAAGGGGAAGAGAGGCTGGTGCTGAGCCAGGCCCCTCTCTCTGCAGGCACTAGGACTTTGACCTGTTATAAGGGAGTCAGAACATTTTTGGGAGAAAAAATAGGTGAGCAACCACAAGACCTGACCACTGAGCACACCATCACCTGTGAGATCGGGGAGCTGTGTCAGGAGACTTTGCTGTTCACAAAGTCAGGTGAGGAGTCCCTGCTCCAATCTATCCCAGCATCCTAAACTCCTGAAATCTTTGGTGACCCACACATTCCATTACCCAGCCCCTAACCCCACAAGGGACCTCAGGGTCCTAACCTCCAGCCTTCAGACTTGTGGGGATCAGGAGGTCCACCCTTCAGTTTTCTATTCTTTGAGTACCCCAAAATCCTGAGCCCCCAGTTCTCACCCTTCATAGGATCCAAAGGATGCTGAACCCCAGTCCTCTGGCTCTCTCTACCTCCAGGAACCACAGGCTTCATCATGAGCAGTAAGGGGTGTATAGGGTCTGGGAGAACCTCCTCTGGCCCCACCAGGGTGGGGTATCCTGGAGTGACCATCGTGTCCTACACCAGGGTCTGCTCCTTCAGCCTGTGTAATGACGTCAAGAGCACAGCTTCCATTCTAAAGCTGTCTGGTCCAGGTAACCCAGGACCTGGGGGAGCGGGGCCCACTCTCATAGTGTGTGTGTGTGTGGGGGGGGGGGGTCTCTGGATGAGAGACCTCTAGTCCTAGTCAAATTTGGGTCACTCCTTGCCTCACTAGGCTTGGTTTCACCAAATGTGAATGACAGCGTTAAACTGAGTAACTTTTTTAGATCTTTTCTAGTTCATGTTCCATGTTGCTCTCTAAGGGCTCTGACATCCTTTGTTCTAAGCCCCCTCCCAGCTCTGACATCTCTTGTTCCAAGCCCCCTCCCAGCTCTGACACCCCAGTTCTAAGACCCTCCCAGCTCTGACACCCCAGTTCTAAGGAGCTTCCCAGCTCTGACTTCCCATGTTCTACTACACTCTTCAGTGCTTCCATTCATTATTCAGCAGAATCCTCGCAACAGTCCTGAGATAGTCAATGAACAAAGCTGTTGTTACCCAGAGAAGAGCAGGAGTCACATAGACTAGTCAAGAATGCAGCCAAGATGAGGAATCTGTTGGGCTGGGCTCTTTCCATCACAACCACCATACAGAGGAGGAGATCCAGAGAGGGAAAGAGAGAGGCAGAGGCAGAGAGGGAGTGGAGGGGAAGCCAGAGGGGCCCCTAAGCACTCAACAAACTGCTGAGCCTCACATCATGTCCAAACAGTTGCCCCTTCCCTTGGTGATCTCCAGTGTCCAATGTGTATGGCTTTGGGATCCTACTGTTCGAGAGCTTATCTTTCCTCTTGCCCAGTGGGCACCTCCCGCTGTTACAATGGAAGGTTCCGGCTCAATGGAGGTGAGGTCCATACCTGGCTTCTTCTAGGACTAAACTTGGGGGATTAGAGCATCTGGTATCCTGAAAGAACAGGGGTCTGGGATCAGGATCTGGAGGAATCTGAGCTGTAAGCTGTCAAATCAGGGTTTCTGGGGTTTGGGTGGTCATGGGGCACTTTGGACTCCTGGGTCTCTAGGAGATGTAGCAGCTGGAGAATCTTGGCTCCTGGGCTCTGGGAGGTGTGGCAATGTGAGGATCTGGACTCCTGGGTCTTGGGTGGGTTGGGTGGGGGGTGGGAGATCAACCTGGATCCCCAGTTCTAGAATGAGAGCTCTTTCTTTGTCTCTTTGGGGACAGGGGGGTTCTCAGGTGACTTAGCCATCCAAGGCTGTGCCCCGAAAGTTGGCAGAGGTTGCGATCTGCTTGAAAATACCAGGATTTTTGGGCCCATAGCTGTGACTGAGATCTGCCAAGATTTGACGATAAAGGGCCAGAACTCCCCTAACAGGGTTTCTGCCACCACAGTGCAAGTCTGGGGAATGGGAACTGGATTACTTCTAGCCCTTTTGGGAGGACTCCCCCAACTCTGACTCCTTGAGCTATTTTCAAATGAGAATGACCTTCAACACAATGACCCCTAATTCCCAATCACCTCCTCACCTCCATATGCTTCACTTTGATTCTGGAAGGTGCTGAGAAGAAACATGTGGAAGTCCTCGTTGAGGCTTAGAAATAAAATATGCTCTACCCAACTGAGGGCTCTATCTTTCTGTCTATGGTTTGGCGCTCCCAGAGTGGTGGGGGAGGAGAAACCAAAGATCACTCCCTCTCGCTCCTTCTCCACCACTCCCTGCCACTGCTTTGATCAAATCTCAGTTAGTCATAGTCCAGGGCCCTCTGCACCCCTCTTCACTTCATCCAATGGTCCCAATTTAGTGAATAGAGAGCTGGGAGATCTCCTAGATCAAGGACTTCAGCTTTACCCCAGATGCTGACCTGCATTGGTTTAAAGGATTGGAAGGGACCTCAGGAGTCATGAGAAATGAATTCCACATATTTCAGATAAGGAAATTGAGATCTGAGAAAGTTAGGTGATAACCCAAGGTCTCACTGAAACTCTGCACTAAAGGTAGCATCTAAGCCCAGTTTCTTTAGTCCAAGAGGCAGGAAATTTTTCTCCTGCAGAGGAAATTTCCCATCCAGATTACATCACACTTATTTTTTAAAAAGTAGACCAATGAGGCAAGTGTCCCCTTGCTCTAGAAAAAAGCTAAAGTGGGTTTCTGCAGGACCTCTCCCTTTCCCCTCAGTGGGCTCGTTCTCACAGTGGGCCCACCCCTCCCTGCAGTGGATTCATCCTCACAACCCCCACCACCACTCCCAGCCTCAAGCCCAATGACCTCCCCTCCCCAGAGAAAAGATCCACGCAGAAAACTTCAATACATGATATTGAACTATTCAGCAATAATTCATTAAACACCTGCTCTGAGCCCACCACTGTACCGCGGGCTTAGGGTAAAAAGGAATCCAATTCCATCGCTGGCCTCGGGGAGCTTCCACTCTACTAGGGGCAGCCTGGAAGGCTCTCTGAAAGTGGTTCATAGGGCAGTTGCACTGATTCTTGGATAAAGATCGGGATGGTGAGAGGCAGAGGAGAAAGAACATCCTAAGCACAGAACAATTTAGACAAATGAACAGCCATGGCATATCAAATTCCAGGTTGGGGTGTGGCAATTCACTGGTATGAAGAAGCACCCTGCCTGTTGCAGACTGGCACCTTCTCTTCCTTCTTCTCCTCTAAGCAAGTCAGTCCTGTAACTCTGAGCGGTGGAACATCTTGTGCCAAATCATACAATGTGTCCAGAATCCAGGGCTCCCGGCCTTAACAGTCAGCTTCTGTCCATTGGGAAAAACTATCTTAGGTCAAGTCACAAACCTCTAATCAGGAATATGTTTTTACTGGATTGTAGAGTATTTGAAAGAGAAAATTAAGGTGATGATGATGTAAAATTGGATTGAAAAGGCAGGCAGAAGCTAATATAATAAAAATGACAGTTCTATGTAAATTAAACTACTTATTTAGTTTACCAATCAAACTTCCAAAAAATTACTTTAGTGAAAAATGATAACTAAATTCATATGAGGAACAAAAAGTCATGAATATCAAGGGATTTAATGAAAAAAATGCAAAGAAGGCAGAGTTAGCCTTATCAGATCTAAAATTATATTATAATACATCAGTCATCAAAACTGTCTGGTGCTGGCTAAGAAATAAGAGTGGTGGATCAGTGGAACAGACGAGATACAAAAGAGACAGCAGGAAGTGATTCTAGTAATCTGCTGTTTGATAAACCCAAAGAGTCCAGCTTCTGGGATAAGAACTCTCTCTTCAATAAAAACTGTTGGGAAAATTGTAAGTTAGTATGGCAGAAACTTGGATTAGACCAACACCTCACACCCTATACCAAGATAAGATTAAAACGGGGGCAGGATTTAGACATAAAAGACAATATTATGAGCAAATTAGGAGACCAAGAATAGTTTACCTGTCAGAACCTTGGAAAAAGGGAGCAATTAATGACCAAAGAAGAAATATTTTTTTAAAAAACTGGGTAATTTTGATTACATTAAATTAAAAGTCTTTTGCACAAATAAAACCACCCTAACCAAGATCAAAAGAAATGTGGTACATTGAAAAATAATTTTTACAACTAGTGTTTCTGACAAAGGATTCATTTCTAAAATATATAGAGAGAACTGAGTCAAATTAAAAAAAAAACAAGCCTATCTCCAAATGACAAATGATCAAAGAATATGCAAGGGCAATTTTCGGATGAGGAAATCAAAGCTACCATAGTCATATGAAAAATTGCTCTAAATCATTACTGATTAGAGAAATGCAAATTAAAGCATCTGTGAGGCACCACCTCACACCTCTCAGATTGGCCAATATGACCAAAAAGGACAATGATCAATTTTGAAAGGGATGTGTAAAATTGGATTGAAAAGGCAGGCTAATATAATTAATAATGACAATCTAGGACAGATACCAGCACAATTTCCTGATTTTTTTCCAGTTCAAGGCCACAGAAATAGTTGGGAAGGGAGCAGATGGTAGGAGTCATCCAAGGAAGAGGCTTGACATGCTCATCAGTACCATGAAGGGACAAGAGATTCAAGATTAGGGGATAGTATAGAGTTGAACTGGTTCACCAGGAGTCAAGAAGGGAAAGAAAGAGAGTGTAGGTACACACTTGCTGGCAGAACTGTGAACTCATCCAATCTTTCTGGAGAGCAATTTGGAACTATGCCCAAAGGGCAACAAAAATGTGCTTACCCTTTGATTCAGCAAGACCACTCACTACTGGGTCTACACCCTGAAGAGATCATGAAAAGAGGTAAAATCATCACTTGTACAAAAATATTCATAGCAGCCCTGTTTGTGGTGGCAAAGAATTGGAAATTGAGTGAATGTCCATCAATTGGGGAATGATTAAACAAATTGTGGCATATGTACGTCATGGAACACTGTTGCTTTATTAGAAATCAGGAGGGGTGAGATTTCAGAGAAGCCTAGAAAGACTTGCATGAACTGGTGCTGAGCAAGATGAGCAGAACCAGAAGAACATTGTACACATTAACACAGCATGGAGTGATGATCAAACAGGATGGACTTGCTCACTTCATCAGTGCAATTATCAGGGATAATTTTAGGGGTTTGGTGATAGAAAATAACATCTGTATGTAGAGAAGGAATTGTAGAGTTTGGATGAAGACCAAAGATTATTATCTTCAATTTTTAAGAAGTTGTCTTATTAGGGGCGGCTAAGTGGTAATAATGACCTAGCTGTGTGGCCTTGGACAAGCCACTTAACCCCATTTGCCTTACAAAAAAAAAAAAAACAAACCTAAAAAAAAAGTTGTCTTATGTGTAACATAATTTTGTTATCTCTAATATTTTCTTTCTTTCTTAATGATATATATTTTCTCTCAACACATTCAATTTTGATCTATACATATCGTGGAAACAACTTAAAGATTATATCAGATTGCTTTCTGTTGGGGGGAGGGGGAAAATGACTTGGTAGACCTACTATTGAGTTTAATTGGGAAACAAATAAAATATTTATTTAATTAAAAAAATACAGACATCCAGTGAAGGGTTAAAAAACAAAGGTAAGCAGAAGTCAAATTGTGGAGAACTTTGTTCAAAGTCAGCATGTGGAGTTTGATGTTGTTATCAGGAAGTAAAGTATGAAAAGACTGGAACGGTGGGAGAAGGTTGGGTTATGAAGGGCTTTGAATGTCTATCAGACCTGGAGAGGTCAGACTGTCACTTTGGTGACTGGATGGAAGATGGATTGGGGGGAGAGACTTGAGACAGGCAGACCTAACAAAGGCTATTGCAATAGTTCATGGTCCAGGTATGAAGGGACAAGGGTACACACCAGGTGATGGGGCAGTATCAGAGAATAGAAAAAAAGTGTGTTTGAGAGATGACTTTGTTTTTGTTTTTTCATGACCCCATCTATTAGGTTTTTCTTGGCAAAGATACTGGAGTGGTTTGTCATTTCCTTCTGCTCATTTTACAGATGAGAAAACTGAAGCAAACAAGGTAAAGCGACTTGTCCAAGGTCATGCAGTTAGTAAGTGACTGAGGCTAGATTTGAATTTAGGAAGATGAGTCTTTTGACTGAACTACCAATGGTACAAAGGTGAAATTTTCAGACTTTGGCAACAGTTTGAATATGGGGGATAAAAAATAGTGAGGAGTCCTGTTTGACCCCCTAGGTTGTGAAACTGAGGAACTGGAAGTTGGTGTTGCCCTCCCTAGTGATAAGAGAGGTGGGAGGTAGGTGAGAGTTTAGAGAGAAAGTTCTGTTTTGGATGTGTTTAGTCTAAGATGTCTATTGGACATCCAGGTTGAACTGTTTGAAAGGCATTTAGAGATGGGAGATCAGAGGTCAGCAGAAAGACTGGGGCAGGATAGGTAGATAAGAGAATCAATATTGGGATGGCAATTAAATCTGTGGAAGAGTGTGAGATCACTAAGTGATGTAGTACAGAGGGAGAAGAAAAGAGGGGCCAGGACATAACCCAAGGGGCATCTAGGGTTAGAGGGCATGATCTGAAGAAATATCCAGCAAAGGAGGCAGAGGAGGAGAGATCAGAGAAAGAGAACTGAGGTGGGGCAGGGGCAATCTTGATGTGGTTTTTTTCCTCATGGTCTCATCTTGCCACCCCTGAATTTGCTATCTCTATTGGGAAGCTTGCTCTTCTACAAAATGCCAGTGGAGGGGAAGTAAAAGAGAGGAATTTCCCTTACTTAAGCCCCATTTTCTTGTACTCTGGTCAAGTCAAAGGAAAAAGGCAAAGAATAAGAACTGGGTGCTTCTCCATAACTGGTTGTCTTCTCACTCTCAAAGATAACTCTCATGACTGACTCTTTGGAAAGTGAATTTTCTTCAACCTTGATGTGATCTCCAATCCCTCCATTACCTACACTCTCTTTCTTTCCCTTCTCGACTCCTGGTGAACAAGTTCAATTCTACACTATCCCCTAATCTTGACTCTCTTGTCCTTTCTTGGTACTGATGAGCATGTCAAGCCTCTTCCTTGGATGACTCCTACCATCTGCTCCCTTCCCAACTATTTCTGTGGCCTTGAACTGGAAAAAAATCAGGAAATTGTGCTGATTGGGTCAACTATAAATTTATGTTGCATTTTCTCAATAAAGCCTAAATATAGCAAATCAATTTTTTTTACCCTTCCCTAATCAGTTCACTATTCCACTCATCATGGTGGTTATTTCAATCTTTCTCAAGTCCTCTGTCAGTCTTTCCCTACCACACCCTCTACTGAGAAACTTACCTCATACTTCCCTCAAAAAATTGAAATTATTCACTAAGAACTCCCTCTTTTTCCTTCCTCTTCATCTCTTAAAACCCAGATGTCTTTCCTGACTCCCTCCTCCTTCACTAATGTCTTATATGTTGAGGTAACCCATCTCCTAGCTAGGGCAAGTCCCTCTAAATACAAAAGTGATACCTTTCTTTCTCCAATGGACTGCCTTATTTTCTCTCTCTCTCTCTCTCTCTCTCTCTCTCTCTCTCTCTCTCTCTCTCTCTCTCACTCTCTCTCTCTCTCCTGCCCCCCTCCTCCTCCTCCTCATTCTTCTTCTCCTTCTTCTTTCTAGCCTTGGTCTTCATTTAAACTCCATAGTTCCTTCTCTGGATATAGATAGCATTTTTCCATTTCAATTCTTTTAAAATTGTCCCTGATTATTGCATGTCCATCAAGGCTGATCACCAGCCCCATGTTGTTGTTAAGGTGTATAATGTTCTTCTGGTTCTGCTCATTTCACTCATCATCAGCTCGTGCAAGTCTTTCTAAATTTTTCTAAAATTCCATCCCTCATGATTTCTTACACAACAGTAGTGTTCCATCACATACATATACCATCATTTATTCTGTCATTCCCTAGTTGATAGGTCTCCCTCAATTTCTAATTCTTTGCCATTATGAAAAGTGCTGTTAATACTTGTGCAATCTTGAGGGGCAGCTAGGTGGCGTAGTGGATAAAGCACGGGCCCTGGAGTCAGGAGTCCCTGGGTTCAAATCCGGTCTCAGACACTTAATAATGACCTAGCTGTGTGGCCTTGGGCAAGCCACTTAACCCTATTTGCCTTGCAAAAAAAACCCTAAAAAAAATACTTGTGCAATCTCGAAAACATATTTTCCTATGGTCATGCTGTGAAAAATGACAAAGACCCATGCTAAAAGGAAATAAAACCCACAAAAAAGTGAAAATAGTATGCTTCAATCTGCATTCATAGGCCAACCAAGGATCTCTTAATTGTCTTTATGGTTCTATTTGTATCCCCAGAGCTTAGCACAGAGCCAGATGATTATGTAATAGATATTTAGTAAATCCTTCCTGATGACTTAATTGCCTCCAATCTCTCCCCACTCCGTTGGCAAAGTGATCTTCCTAAAACCTGTCAATCAATCCAATGAGTTTTTATTACCTCCAGGAGCAAATGTAATATTCTTTTTGACACTTTTCCAAATTGGAGTCCTTCCTACCTTTCCTGCCTACCCTCCTTCTCTGTGACTCAGCAACACTGTCATCCTTCCTGTCCCTCAAATAAGACACCCCATCTCCCAACTCGGTGGTCTTTGACTGGCTGTCCTCTGTACCTGGAAGTCTCTCCTTCCTCATCTCTGCCTCCTGCGTTCCCTAGCTTCCTTCAAGACTCAGACCAAATCTCATCTTCTCCAAAAAGACTTTCCTTGTCTTTCTCCCAGCCTACCAATTGAGGACCTTAGGAATTCAGAAGCTCGGAGGATATGAACTTCTCCCTGGAGTCCTAGCCACATCCCTGGGACCCACTGAGGAAAGACAGCTCCAAGACTCTGGGAGGAAACCAACAAAATCTATCACTATTTTTTCCCAAGAAATTTCAAGAGAATCCCATGAAGGGGAAAAATCAGAACTCATAAGTTCTCCCTTTGGCACATGTGCTGTCTAAGTTTGGGGACAAAAACTTACAACTGGCCAAAGCAACATGTCTTTCCTGGGGATTGATCAAGACAAGGAATGGCTGTGGGTCTCCAGGCTGGGAAGAAACAGACTAGTCTCCCATCTACATGGGCAGTGAATTCATGACATGTCTTTTTTTTTGGTCTCTTGACATTTGTTCATTTCTGCTCAATAGAAGAAAGGCTCTTTTTTTTATTGTAATTTTAAAAAAAGAGAAAGAAGGCTATCCTGAGCTTTTGTAAGCATAAGCTGGTACAGATCTTAACTCCTTCCCACCAAATGCTGTTTACACAGAAGAGCATTCATAAATAATGAATAGTCAACATCCAGACAAATGACCAGCAAAAATTGGAAAAATTACATAAATGAAAAAATTGCCAAATAACACAACTCAAAAGCAAGAGAGAGAGTCTGATCTCACCCAAGGAGAAACTCTCTAAAGTCTTTTGAAGAGACATATCAAAGAACTAGCTTCCCCTGCATGTCTGCAGTTTTCAAAATCTTTCTATTTTTCTCCATGAGTCTGGAATCAGTCTCAAAGAGAGATTTATATTAAATGTATTCTTTTTTAAAAGTTCTCTCTATGTCTCTATCTCTGTCTCTGTCTCTGTCTCTCTGTCTCTGTCTCTCTCTCTCTCTATGTCTCTTTCCTCTCTCTCTCTGAATCCTCTGCCTGTCTCTATCTCTGTGTGTATGTCTTTCCCTCTGTTGCTCTCAGTCTCTGTCTCTCTGTCTCTCTCTCTGTCTCTGTTGCTGTCTCTCTCTGTCTCTCTCTCTCTGTCTCTCCTTGTCTCTCTCTCTGTCTCTCTCTGTCTCTGTCTCTCTATCTCTCTCTGTCTCTCTGTCTCTCTCTCTCTCTCTCTGAATTCCTCTTCACTCCTCAACCCCAGAACCACAGCATTCACCCTGCCTGTGAGGCAGTATTCCCAGGGACCAGAGTAAGCATACAGAGTTCTCATGAGGTGGAAAGCGAAGAGGGGCTGGTGGGGAAGGCTTAGTCTAGGGGATACCAGCTGCCTGCATCCTGATGGGGGGCTGCAGTGAAGTGAATCCTCAGGACTCTCATTTGCTCTCCTGGTGTCTGAGGCTGAAGGTGGTAGCCTCATCCCATCCCTAAGAGTGGCATCTAAGACCCAAGGCCAGAGGCACTCTCCCCAGAAGACAATCATCAACATTTCCTGGGCTGATGGAGGAGGTAGGTTTGTAGGAGGCAGTCGGGGTAGAAGGGACGGGGACAGAGACAAAAATGGAACATCCGAGCCTCTTCTGAGATCAGTCTGGATCCAAGAGGGAAGAGGGATCGTGATTCTGAACTTAACCCTGGCCTTCTCGTCTCACTTCAGACCCAGAGTTCCTGAAAGTGCCTCATCATTGACCCCCCCCCCCCCAGGTTTCTCTTATCTAGACCCACAAGAACCACCTCCTGGACTCCTCCCAGTATTTGAATTCTGGCTTCCCAAGACTAAACTATCCAGACAAAGGAGTAAAAATCTGCCAAGCCCAACACCCCAGGGGGTGTCAGCCCAACTCTCTGAACCTCCATGTGCAGGGGGACCTAGGGGTACTATTGTAGAGCCCCCAGAATTTCTGTGGCCTTATGCAGGACTCCTGGGCAGAGTTTAGGTCTGGGAGATGAAAAGCTGCCTCAGTCTCCTACTTTGGTTTCCCTCAGTCAGCTTTCGCTACCTTGTCACTGAGAATAGTTCCTGACCCCTGTCCCTTCCTCCCAAAGCTGCCAAGAGGTTTTCTTCTCTCCTGTGGCCTCACTTGGCTCTACTACACCAGATGAGTTGGTGTCCTCTCCCTTCCCCACAAGACCCACGCATCCTGGGCCCCCAAAATCTTAAATTTGAACATCCCCTGGCCAGGGCAGGAATGGTGCCAGAGGTCTATCTCAACTCAACCTCTGACCAAGGGACCTTGGTGAAGGGAAGATAAAGGACCTGTGCCAGCCCCTCTGCCTCATCAGACTTCAGAGAGGACACAGTATTACTGTATAGAGTTGCAAAAACTAAGATCTCCTCAGTTTACAAATTCTGTTCCTTCATCTCACTGATGCTCAAGGAACCTTGTGAGATTCAAGATACAAAGCCCATTGGTATGAAACTCTCCTCATTGGTAAAGATCAATGTCTGCCAACTGTATGAGGGAAGAGGAGAACAGAGAGAGAGAGAGAGAGAGAGAGAGAGAGAGAGAGAGAGAGAGAGAGAGAGAGAGAGAGAGAGAGAGAGAGAGACTCATTCAGGCTCTGCAGTCATCTTTTTTTCCTTGATATTTTATTTTCATTTTTCCAACTACATATCATGAAAGCCTTGCACCATTCATCTACCTGCATATTCATAAGTCACATATTTTCACATCACCCTCCCTTTTCACCTCCACTCCCACCCCAGCACCAGTTTGGTAAAAGTTGTACATCTATACCCATGTTCAACATGCCCACATATTAGTCATTTTGTGTTTGAGGAATTAGGATCAAGAGAAAAGAGGGAAAAATCATGGTACAGGAAGGAAAAATGAGAAGGTTTTTTCAAAGGCAAACAGAGAATCCATTCAGGTTCTGTGCTATTTCTGGTTTTGGTCCCCTCTGGATGTGGATAGCATTGTCCCTAACAGATCTCACAGGTTGTCCTAGATCTCTGAACTGCTGAGAGGAGCTGCATCCATCAGAGTCGATCAGTTCACAGTGTTGGCAATGTGTACAAAGTTCTCTTGGTTCGGTTTCCTTCACTTGGCATCAATTTGGGTAGTTCTTTCCATTCTTCTCTAGCATCCATTCATTGTTTCTTACAAAACAATAGTATTCCATCACATTCCTATACCATAATTTGCTCAGCCATTCCCCAATTGTTGGGCATCCCCTCAATTTCCAGTTCTTTTGCCACTACAAAACAATCTGCAGTCATCTTGAATACTTCTTACTTCCAGTATAGTATGTATTTTTAACCTTACAATCGTATAATTGCAGTAGCTGCTGGGGGAATCTTCTCTCTCAAGCCTCTCCCTAATTACCAAAATGATTTTCCTCAAAGGCAGGTCTGATCATATTCCCCTGTACTCAAGCCTCAAGAGTTTCCTGTCACCTTTCATTCACATACAACATCCTCTGTTTGACAAAGTGCTTCATAACCCAGACATACTTCCCCTCTTTTTTCAGTATTTTTACATTTTCATGTTTCCAGTTACACTTTGATGCAATAACATTGGCATCTATGTTGTTTCAGGAAGAAGAAACTCCATCTCTCAGATCCAGGTATTTTCACTGACTGTCTTTCATGTCCTCCCTCTTGGTTTTCTTCACCTGTCTGGGACAGCTTCCACAGGGCGAGCTGTGATTTGAAGGCCACCAACTCTACCCTGTCCTCTTTTATTTTATTAAATGAAGCAGCATTACAACCTTGGTTCTAGTGCTAGCTTTGGGGATAGGATGGATGTCCAAAGAAATTTATTTGCCCCAAATCAAATATCAGGATACTGGGAGAGTTACCAATAAAGTGGAAGCAAGGAAGACTCAAGATAGATGGAATATGGGACTTTCCCATGTGATGATTATAAAGTAACAGTTTCTCTCTCTCTCTGTCTCTCTCTCTCTGTCTCTCTCTCTCTCTCTCTCACTCCCTCCCTCCCTCCCTCCCTCTATCTCTCTTTCACACACACACACACACACACACACACACACACACACACAACACTCAGGCTCACTCTCACTCAAACTTCACCTAGCCTGTCCTCAAAGTACCTACTGCTTTTCTAGGAGTTTTCATCTGTATACATTGTAAGCCTTCTATAATAAATCCTGAGCTATTTAAAATTCCAGGGCTTCCATGAATTCGTTCACTATTCAAAGAAACTCTCAGTCTTCATCTCTCAATCTTTAATTAGTGACCCCAACTCTCATCCCCTACACTGCCAATCAACAAAACAATAAATCAAGATTTCATTTGTAGTAGTTGCTCAGTTAATAAAAATGTATTGAGCATCAGCACAGCCCTCAGTTTACTCTCTGCCCTTGACCAATTTACTTCCCTCTAATGAGGGAAGAAAAGGAACTGAGAAGAGGGGGGATGGGAAAGAGAAGACTCCCAGCATCAGCATCAAAGAATGACTCAAATGTAGGAAATGAAAAATGCTGATTTTTCTAGATGTAAATGCTCTAGTGAAAAATGTAGCTATTGACCTGAGGATAAAGGTTTGAGCTAACCTCAACACCCCACCCCAGATTGCAAAAGTGTGTGTATACAAATTTATCGGGTGTCCCATGATATATTGGGGGCACTAAAACTGTGCAAGCAACCCACATTATCTTCTGAGCAACCTTTCTTAAGGCTACAGAAAGTTGGGGTGTCACTTTCTTTATGGATTGACCAGTAGGGTTAACCAACAACATATAAGTTGTTCAATTTGTGCTGCCTATGACCTGCTTTGTATACACTGTTTGAGTACTGTCATCCCCTTTAAACTGTAAGCTCCTTGAGGGCAGAGAGTGTCTTTTACTCCATTTGATATCCCCAATGCTTAGTAGAATTTCTTGCATTTAGAGCAGCCCAGTCTAGAAGTCTGTGGGGAATAGGAAAATCCTGGAGAAAGCTGTAGGGTTTTTTTAAATTGATTTTTAAAAATTTTAATAATATTTTACCATATTTCCCCATGTATAAGATGTACCATTTTTCAAAAAATTTGAGGTTTAAAAACTCATATAATCTTATACAGTGGTTATAGATTTTTTGACTTGAATTTCCCACTTTTTCAACATTTGTTGTGTTTGTGCTCATTGTTTTGCATTTGCTATTGGTACATTAGGTTACGTCTTGCCACATTCTGCCCAGAAATGGCTCAGAAAAGACCTTTGTCCAGGGCTGAATTCAAGTTCAAAGTGATCCAGTTTGCCAAAGTGAATGGAAATCATGCTGCTGAATGTCAGTTTGGTCCTCCTCCAACCAAGAAAACAATCTGAGACTGGCTATGGAAAGAAGAAGCCCGACTGAAAACCCTTGGCAGAAGAAGGCCATGAGAGAAGTCAATCAAATGCCCTGAGGTCAACATGGAATTGAAGAGATGGATTAAAGAGCAAAGGGCAAGTGGAATCCCTGTGTCCACAAAGATGGTTCAACAGGAGCCAAGAATTGTTGAAAAAGAAGTTCCTGATTTCAAAGGAGGACACAATTGGTACTTCAGGCTCGTGAAGCAGAATAGACTAAGCATGTATCCACACACCAGACTTGCCCAGGTAGTGCTTGTGGTCAACCACAGACTAGAGCACAGGCAAGAGAGCAGTCAGAGCCTCTCCTGGGACAGTGATTCATCATCAAGCACAGATGAAGACAAGCTCATGGGAGTTTTGACAGTGATGAGGAATTGTATTAATTTTATGATGAATAAAATTGGAGTTCAATAACTTTATGTAATGCATTTTTTTCCAAATTTCTGGTCCCATAATTAAGACACATCTTATACATGGAGAAATATAATGTTTATTTTTCCAACTGCAAAAAATGGTAGTTTTCAACAATCTCTGTTTTAGGCAAGATTTTGAGTTTTACATTTTTCTCTCTCCCTCCCTTCCTTCCCTTTCCCCTAATGATGCTTTTGTCTTTCATTCTCAAAGAGATGATGCCATGACAAGCGCATGAGTTGGATCTGAGTGAGAGGGGTTGTACTTAGTTGCCAGCCTCACTTTCTCCTCCAGAACCATCTGAGTCCACTGACCAGATATGAATCAGGATGGCTGGAGATGGCCCTGGATGCAAGGCAATCAGGGTTAAGTGACTTATCTGAGGTCTCATAGCTATTAAGTGTTAAGTGTCTGAGACTGGATTCAAACTCCCATCTTCCTGATTCCTAGGCCAGTGCTCTACTCACTGTGACACCTAGCTGCCCCTGACAGAATGAAATCTAATATAGGGCTATACATAAATAACTATATCAAACACAAATCCATATTAATCATGTTGTGAAAGAAGAATCAAATCGAAACAGGAAAAAATAAAGGGAAAAAATAATAAATAAGACAATTTTTAAAAATTGAAGATAGGAAGCTTTGGACTGCATTTAAACTCCATAGTCCTTCTCTGGATATGGATGATATTTCCTATCACAAATCTTTTAACATTATCTTTGATTATTTGTACTGCTGAATGCCCAAGTCCATCATATTTGATCATCATCCAATGTTTCTGTTAGTCTGTACAATATTCTTCTGGTTCTGCTTGCTTCATTTAGCATCATTCATACAAGTCTTTCCAGGCTATTCTGAAGTACTGTCCCTCACGATTTCTTTATAGAATAATAGTATTCTATCACATTTATGTATGTGGTCCTTTTAAGTGAGGAAATCACAAAACTCTGTCTCAGGGGGGTAAGAGAAGGCATACATTTTAATTCACAGTTTACTGTAAAAATATAATACCCATAAATATATAGCTTTTGAGCTTGGATGGAGAAAAATGGGAAAGAAGATAAATCAGACTTCCTTGCATGAAATATTCATCTCACCATCTCCAAGTCATCCTCCCAAGGCCTTCCTTTAATTAATAAAGCAACAGACAAGCATCTATTTAGCACCTATGAGGCAGCCAGCTAGCCTTGGATTCAGGAGGACAGGAGTTTGAATCCACCTCAGACACTTGCCACTTACAAACTCTGTGACCTTGGGCAGGTCACTTAACCCTGATTACATTGCATCCAGGGCCATCTCCAGTCATCCTGATTCATATCTGGGCAATGGACCCAGATGGCTCTGGAGGAGAAAGTGAGGTTGGTGATTTAGCACAGCATCCCCTCACTCAAATACAACTCACATGCCTGTCAAGGCATCACCTCCCTCATGTCATGGTCTTCTTTGAAAATGAAGAATAAACATTATTATGAGGCAGCCAGGTATCAAAGACTGTTGGACTTGGAGTCCAGATGTCCTGAATTCAAATCCAACCTTAAATTTCTGTGACTCTGGACATGATTCCCACTGTGAGGATGGATCAAGTCAGTCTCCTATAAATTTGCCATTTACAAGTTAATTCACTATTTGTTTTGATTTCCTCATCTGGAAAATAGAGGTAAGTATAATAACCTACCTGCCAAGGTTGCTGCGAAGATCAAATGAGATATTACATATTAATTGCTTTGTCAATCTTAAATGGGTTTGTGAGTGCAGTTAGACTATGGGTAGTTTACAGTGTAATCAGAGCAGACAACACATATAGAAAATAGACATATATATCTAAGATATGGAAGGAATTCCCTTTAGGGAAGGCAGTGTATATCTGTCTTTCCTTTCAGAATCAGATTTAAAGCAAAAAAAAAAATGGTGAGGAGACTATTCTCCCTCAATTTCATCAAATATTAAACTGTCAACTCCTCCCACTGTCTCCACTTCAGAATTTATCTATGCTCCATTCTCCTCACAGAGAGTGTATGGCACACACTCTTCCAAAGATATCCAAAACACCCACCAGAAACATGGGAAAGCATCCATTGAGACAAAGAGTCATTATTCAGGTAGGGAGCATTTGTGGACAAGACAACTCATTCAGGGTCACCAAGTCTATTGTTATAGTCATAGATTCAGCTCCTCAAAAGGACTCTTGATAGCCAGGGCTAATCCTTCTTTGCATCCATAATTGACTATCTTTGTGGCTGCTAGGTACTCACATTCCTGGAAATGTTTTGTCCCTTAAGTCATTGCTTTACTATATCTGTGTCTGTGTCTAAGTCTGATCCCTTAAATCTGTCCTTGACACTATTGAAATGTTGGAAGGACATCTCCTACTGGCCAATTAACTCTGAGTTAGATATCATGGCCAATGAAGGGAAGAAGAGAGAAATTCTCTCCTCCCCCTACTCACTTCCCTCTGATATAGGCACTGGGATCACATTCCACAAAGTTGTTTCAAAATCTACACTGGCTCAATCTCAGTTAAGATAGCTTTCAGAACTGTAGTCTTCTAAAGACCACTTAGGTGTGGCCAATGTCTTGCCAATAACCCATAATTCAATCAAGGACCAACTTGTTTACATTTAATAAAGGGGTCATCCATAAAGGCCATTTTAAAGCTAGTTTGTCACCTTGTCTGTCTTTCCCAGTCTACACTGACATTCTGGGTTTCCTGGGCTAGGAGAAGTGATCTTCCCTATACTTTCAAGGTCTTTGTGACCACTGGGTTCCTGCTCCTAGTTACCCTAACAACAGGAAAGGGCCCCTTATCTGGATGCAGCATTTTCACCTTCTTGTACCTCAAAACTCTTGGCAGGAAGTTTCACTTTAGGGTAACAAATGAAGGGGAGAAAAAACCATTAGGAAAT
This sequence comes from Macrotis lagotis, assembly GCF_037893015.1. Lineage (NCBI taxonomy): Eukaryota > Metazoa > Chordata > Mammalia > Peramelemorphia > Peramelidae > Macrotis > Macrotis lagotis. The sequence goes on from NC_133658.1 coordinate 908,709,740, forward strand.
TTCTCTCCTTCCCCACTCACACACCCCTAGATTCTAAAGCCAACATATATTCCATGACTCTCACTGTGGGGAAGGGTCAAGTCAATCTGCTGTAAATTTGTCCTAAAAATTAGGGCCTGAAGCTGGTGTTTCAGAATAGATAAGTGAGGAGCAGGTGGGCTGAACTTTGGAAGGGAGAAACCTAGGAGAGAAATAAGGGAGGAGAGGGGAGGGAAATGGCTGGAGAAGATGGGATGCTGTGGAGAGTAGAACTAATGGGGAGATATTGGAAGAGGAGAAATTGAAAAGGGAGAGGAACAGGGAGAGATAAAGAGGGAAGAAGATGGGGAAGTTATGGGGGGAGGAGACTAGTAGGAAAGATGGGGAGGAGAGAGAGCTCAGAGAGTGGTGAAGAAACTGCAAAGGCAGGGGAAAGAGGAAAAGGGACAGGCAAAGGGATGGGGAAGAGGCCTGAGATCAATGGGGAGAAGAACTCCAAGGTCTGAGGGTAGGGTTCAGCCCCTGGGGGGAGGGGGGCACTGCTCTTACCTCTTTTCCTCACCTTTGTTGGCTTCATAGAAAACTGACACATTTCAGACTGGAGTGGTGCAGTGATGGAAGATACTGGGGAGAGCAGAAATATAACTGTCTGAAGGAAAAATCAGAACAGAGAAACTGGAGTTAGACCCCTGAGACCCTGAAAGGTGGAGACTGGAAAGTGAGAACTATCAGCTCCAGATAGGACCAAAGTGTCCTGAAGCCCAGGACCCAGGCATCTAAAGCCTGTACTGTTCCTTCACTTTCTGGATCCACTATTACTCTGACCCCCCAGAGAGAACGAGAGGTCCAACACCCTGATTGTCTGGAAATGGAGGCAAAGTGGCATACCCCATGGGGGCAGGAGAGTTTTGCAAGGTCAGGAGAATAAACTACCTATGGGTCTTAAGGTTCATTCTTCACCCTATCATCATTATGACTAAAGGTACAATTTTGGGGGGGGTTATAAAGAGAATTGTATATCAATTGATGTCCTGCAATGATATGATAAGTTAAAATCTTCTAAGTCTATTTTGAACCTCCTAAGGGTCCTGTAAAGCATCTTAAGAGGAAAGACTAAAGCAAATGTTCACCTCTTTAAAAGGAGGGAAATATATCTGCTCTTCTGACATAAAGAAACTTCCTAGAAATATAAAGTCACAATAATGAAACTCATGATTTGTACTTTTGCTGCTAACTGCTAAAAAGAGAAATGAATTTTTTTCTACTTCCATGTGATAAAAAGGACACTTGTAAAGATGCTATGCTTTTATTTTACTATATTAAAACAGTCAAGCATCTGTCCTGGAGTCAAGAGGACCTGAGTTCAAATCCAAAATCAGATACTTAAGACTTACTTAGCTATGTGACCTTGGGTAAGTCACTTAACCCCACTGCCTTGCAAAAATCCAAAAAATAAAAAGTATTAAAGCAGTCAATTGATTTGCTTCCTACTAATGTGTCAGTTTTATGATCTTCATTTTTTTTAAGATTTTTGCAAGGCAATGGGGTTAAGTGTCTTGCCCAAGGCCACACAGCTAGGAAAATATTAAGTGTCTGAGGTCAAATTTGAACTCAGGTACTCCTGACTCCAGTGCCAGTGCTCTATCCACTGTGCCACCTAGCCGCCCCTAGTCAATTGATTTAGAACCAGGTAAAGATCACACTGAAAAAGAAAGTGATAAACCAATTTTGCTAGTTGAAGATGATAGACCAATTTGAATCTCTAATGCAAAAATATTAGCTAAAATATCAGCCAATAGACTAAAGTGATACAAAAAGAAAGTTATTCCTCATGACAAAAGAGGTTTTCTCCAAATTTTTTTAAGACTGGTCCAACATCAGAAAGACTATCAATTTAATAAAGTATATATGCAATATCTCAATAAGAACATATGATGATAACAATAAAAAATTTAAAGTGGTGAAATTCAATAATAATAATACAGATTAAAAATACTAAAAGTAAATATAAAATCCTTTTTTTCTTCAACAGGATAAAAAAAAGATATACCTTGAGCCATCTCTTCAAAGGATTATCACTCAACAACAGGTGAGCAAATCAGAGGTCACTTAGTCATGAGTATATATCTATATCTATATCTATATCTATATCTATATCTATATCTATATCTATATCTATATCTATATCTATATCTATATCTATGTCTATGTCTATGTCTATGTCTATATCTATATCTATATCTATGTCTATGTCTATGTCTATGTCTATGTCTGTCTATATCTATATCTATGTCTATATCTATATCTATATCTATATCTATGTCTATGTCTATGTCTATATCTATATCTATATCTATGTCTATGTCTATGTCTATGTCTATGTCTATGTCTATGTCTATGTCTATGTCTGTCTATATCTATATCTATGTCTATATCTATATCTATATCTATATCTATATCTATATCTATGTCTATGTCTATGTCTATGTCTATGTCTGTCTATATCTATATCTATGTCTATATCTATATCTATATCTATATCTATATCTATATCTATATCTATCTCAGGACTGAAAAACAATTATGATGATGAAAAAGATTGTCCAGGGGCAGCTAGGTGGCGCAGTAGATAGAACACTGGCTCTGGAGTCAGGAGGACTTGAGTTCAAATCCAGCTTCAGAAACTTAATTAATTACCTAGCTGTGTGACCTTGGGCAAGTCACTTAACCCCACTGCCTTGCAAAAAAAACTAAAAAAAAAAAAGATTGTGCCTAATCTAGGCCCATGGGTCCTAGTCAAGTAACACTTAGAAAAAATTGTCCATAAGCTAAGTATACTCTCTCTTACTGATCAGTTGGCACCCTCAAATCTGTTGGCACCCTCAAATCTTCAAGAAAGCTTGAAGGGTGAGGGCCTTACTTAGGAGTAATATCAGAATGGATAATAGGGAAATCTGTTTTGTATGACTTCAAATGTATAATTAATATAAAATGTCTTGCCTTCTTAAGGAGAGGGGAGAGGTAGAAAGGGAGGAGAATTTGAAACTAAAATTTTCCTTAAATGAATGTTAAAAATTTTTCACATGTAATTGGGAAATTATATGTAATAACATAAATTAAATACTGATAGGTAGAAGCAGCTATCATTGTATATAATTGGAAAGCAATGTGAATAAAAAGAACAATGACACAAAATAATTGAGATGGATAGCTTCCTAAAGAGAGCTACAAGATGCATCCTTAGCTCCCCCTCTCCAATGCAGAGGTAGGGAGTCTCTAGGGTGGATACTGAATATATTTTCAGATTTTTTAAATGTTTTGTTCAGTGTTGCTTGAGAAGGAGCAGAGTGCCCTTCTTCCTCTTTCTTTATATTTGAAAGATGTTCTTTGTTATATGGGATGGTTCTCTGGGAGGAGAAAAGTGACAAGTTGAAATTGAGGAATTTTAAAAACAAAAGATAGTGGGTTGCTAGGTGGCACAGTGGATAGAGCACTGGCCCTGGAGTCAGGAGGATCTGAATTCAAATCCAGACTCAGACACTTAATAATTACCTAGCTGTGTGGCCGTGGGCAAGCCACTTAACCCCATTGCCTTGAAAAACGAGAGAGGGAGAGAGAGAAAGAGAGAGAGAGAGAGAGAGAGAGAGAGAGAGAGAGAGAGAGATTATTTTAAAAAGAAAAATGAATATTAGGAAATTATTAAGTTCCAATTAAAATAAGAAATACCAGACATCTCACCCGAGTTTTTTTGTTGTTGTTTGGGTTTTTGGGGGGTGGGGTGCAGAGCTTAGGTTGAGATGCCAATACAGAAAACTGTGTATGTTGGATTTTTTTCTGTTAATTGTTTTGCTGTTTTTTTTCTCTTTTGCCTATGTTCTTTCCTTTTTTAAAAAAATTCTTTTTATAAGGAGTGGTTTTCTGGGAAGAGGAAGGAAGTTGCAAGAGGAGATCTAAACTATTAAAAAGAGATAGTAACAAAAAACTGTCTTTTAAAGACCAATAACAACTAAGGTAAATGCTGTAAATTTGTAAGAACCAAGCTCCTCCCTCCCTCTCTAATCCCTCTCCTCCCCCAACCTTTTCTTTGCAGACTAGGAGAGTAGAGTATAAATAGATAATCTTTTGCATTACAGCAGGCTTTCTGAATGCTCATTAGATTGGTTGAATTTTTTTTCTCCTCATTTTATTCTCTCCATCATAAAGTAGGGTTCCCTGGAAGTAGGAGAAGGAAAGTGGGAGAGTGGGAATAACAGAAGTTGTCAGTTTAAAAAATATATTAAAAGATAAAATAGAACATGTGAGTTGCTTCTACTGATCCTCACTATCTGCCTCCCAAGGACAGCATTTTGTCCTTTAAATCACTATATAAATGTGAGTTCTTTTCTAGGATTAATGTTACAAGCACTATTATAACCATTCACTCCATAGAGAGATATGGATGGGACTTCAGGGTCCTCTTCTGGAGGCAGGAAAACAAATGATCAGGTAATCTTGTGAAGAAATGGATAGATTATAGCAGACCCATCCTAAGGAGGATAATGTTAGGGAACAGTTGTGAAATTCAGCATGGCATAAGAGGGGATATTGTGGAGGGACAGAGAAGGGCTATGAAAGAGAAACATCTTTCCATGTCTGGTTCCTTACACTCTCTCTTCCCCAGGGAAGGAGTCCTTTCAGACTATGGGTCAGCAAGTCACTGGCAACAGGGAATCAAGCAAAGGAGGAGGGCATGTTGACTTCCTCCATATTGGCATCTTCATCTCAGCTCCCTTCTCCTCCAGTCTGTCTTCCTTCCCATGAATATGGAATTCCTTGAGTCCAGGTTCAAAGATCTAAGAACTCCTTTTTCCATTTCTCCCCACCCCTCCTGTTCCTGTTGCTCTCTTCCTCTTTGCCCCAACTCCCTGTTCCTTCCTCCTTGAAGACTATAATTGGATCTCATTCTGTCCCAAGACACAGCTCTGGTCTCTCCAGAGCTTTGAACTCACCATGGACCTATTTCTGCTGCTACCATTGCTGCTAATGCCTCTGCTCTGGAGGGGTAAGTAAGGCCAGAGACAACAATGGTTGGAGAGAGAAAGAAGAGGTTGAGGGAAAATTGATCCTGGAAGGGCTGAGGAGCAAGATAAGGGAACATGAGAAATCCCAGCTTGAGTCTCAATCTCATCTTCTCTCTCTCTCTCTCTCTCTCTCTCTCTCTCTCTCTCTCTCTCTCTCTCTCTCTCTACCTCTGCAGGAGCCATTTCTCAAGATAAAGAGCACCAGATTTTGGTCAAGGAGACAGTGATTGTACAGGAGGGGTTGTGTGTCTCCATCCCCTGTTCCTTCCTTTATCCTAAACAAAATAAGAATAATAGAAAAGTTTATGGATACTGGTACCACATAAGCTTTTGGAAGTCATCTCTTGCTCTCACTAATGATCCCCAGGAAAGTGTCAATTCCTGGGCTCAAGGTCGGTTCCACTTTACTGGAGATCCCGGGATGAACAGCTGCTCCTTTCATATTACCAAAGCCCAGAAAAATGATTATGGCAGTTATGAATTCTGGGTGAAGACAGAAAATGTGAATTATGGTTACAGAAAGAAGAGGGTATCCCTTCAGGTAAACGGTGAGGACTCTCCTCCAGGAAAGTGTTTGGGTGGTAGTGGATACTCCACGGTAGGACCAATGTGGGATTCAGGGAAGGACATGCTAGTGGAACAGTCTTTAGATTCTTGGCTAGGTGGATACACTGTGGTCCCTTCTGTGAAGATCATAACCCCAATCAAAGGTGAAAAACTCAGGGTGTGGGTACTGAGGGAAACAAGTTGGAGTAGAAAGGGCCTTCATGGGGGCTAGCAAAAGGAACACTAATGAGAAGAGGGAGTGATTTTGAGACTGTCAGAAGGGTGGAGATAATACAGAACCTTCTGCTTGGGATGAGAAGCTCAATTCCTGGAAAAGGTGAGGGATGGTGGAGATGGGAAGACAAGGATCAGGATATATAGGAAGGATCACAATGTGGGGTCAGTCCCAAGGCTATTATCTAGATGCACATGGTATAGATCCCTCCTCCTGCCACCTGCCTCACTTTCTCTCTCCTCCCCCAGATCTAACACAGAAGCCAGAGATCCACATTCCAGAGAGCCTGGAGTCTGGGCACCAGGTGAATTTGACCTGCACAGTTCCTGGGGCCTGTAGAGAAGGGACACCTATCACTTTCCTCTGGTCTGGGATTGCCTTGTCATCTTATAGGTTTGCCTCCCAAGATCTCCACTCCTCCGAACTCCTCTTCACCCCTCAACCCCAGGACCATGGCACTAGCCTCACCTGCCAGGTGACATTCAAAGAACCTAGTGTGACCACAAAGACCACAGTCCAACTGAGGGTTTCCTGTGAGTTCTGGGAGAGGGCAGGAAAAGGATGCTTGAGAATTCCCAAGAGGAGAAGGGTGGGAGTGGTTGGGCCAGGCTATAGGATACAGGGTGCCTGGATCCTGAGAGGGCAAAGATAAGTGGTGTTGGGGCAGCTAGGTGGTGCAGTGGATAGAGCACCAACCCTGGAGTCAGGAGGACCTGAGTTCAAATCCGACCTCAGACAATTAATAATTACCTAGCTGCGTAACCTTCAGCAAGTCACTTAACCCCATTGCCTTAAAAAAAAAAAAAAGATAAGTGGTATCCTCTGTGTGTGTGTGTGTGTGGAGAAAAGGAATCCTTGGGCCTTACCATTTTCAGTTCTGGTTTGTAAAGACGGAAGGTACTAATCTCACCTCATCCGTGAAGATGGGTCCTGGTACCTCTGCCCAGGTAAGAGGTGAGGACTCTCCTCCAGGGAAGTGTTTGGGTGGTAATGAATACTCTAGGCTAACAGTGTAAGGGGAGATCTAAGCTATTTAAAAAGAGATATTAACAAAAATCTTTTAAAGAATAAGAACTAATGTGAATGCCGCACATTGCAGATCCTCCTCAGAATATGAAGATGATTATTTCCTGGCCAGATAGGAGAGGTATGTTTGCAGAAGGCAATTGGAGTTTTTTGGGAGAAGGGACAGGGTGGGAAGGAGAAAGGTTTGGAATCCATCTGGACTCCAGAAGGATGAAAGGTCAGGGATGACCTTTGAAAGGTCCTCTTTTCTCTCTCAAGGCCCAGTATACCCAGAAAATGCCTCATCCTTGGTGGTCCTAGAGGGGGAATCCCTGTCTCTGGTCTGTGAGATGAATAGCAAGCCCCCAGCCACACTGAGCTGGGCCCATGGAAACCAAATCTTGAATTCTACCCAGGCCTCAGATCCTGGGGTGCTGTATCTGAAGCTGTCCAATTTGGGGATCAAAGCCAGCGGAGAATACACTTGCCAAGCCAGGCACCCACTGGGACACCAAAACTACTCAGTGAGACTCTGTGTGCAGAGTGAGTCACAGGGAACTGGGACATATAGCTGTGACCCCAGACTCCCTAATCCCACACAAACTGGGCTGAGCCAGATGAATACTGCATACCTCCCCTCCAGGATCCTTCCTCCTGCTCCTATAAAGACACATAAGCCTAGGCGGGAGTGAGCACCTCAGGGGCTTGGGGAAGACAGGGCATGCCTGGCATCAGAGAGACAGAGCTAGGGGTGTTCAGGGAGGCAGCAGGAAGACAGATTAACCAGTGAGTTGACAGGAACAATCTTGAGGTTATCAGCTGAATGGACACATGGTAGGGACTTCTAATAGAGAAAGCAGAACCTCAGATTGGGGTGATAGACTTAGGCCTAGAGGTGGGTGAGAGAGAGAGTCATGGAGGAAGGATCCAGAGTCAGGATACTAGAGTGGACCTTTTGGGAATTTACTTTCTGGAGACAGTAGGAAAATCCCCAGGGCTGGAGCCTGCATGCACAAGGGGCCTCCCAACTCACTATCTCTCTTTTCTCTCAGCTCTAACACAGAAACCAGAGGTGCACATTCCAGAGATCCTGGAGTCGGGGAGTCCTGTCATTTTGTACTGTTTGGTCCCTGGAGACTGCAGAAAAGGGAAACATTTTACCTATCTCTGGACTGGGACTGCTCTTGCTTCACGGGGTTCTGGCCCACTGAATACCTCTAAACTCCTCTTCATCCCCCAGCCTCAGGATGATGGCACTAACATCACTTGCCAGGTGACATTCCCAAAAGCCAAAGTGAGCACAGAGACAACTGTCCAGCTTAGAGTGACCTGTAAGTGATGGTAAGGGGGACACAGGCTCCCTAGGCCTGCCCAGGAAAAGGAGAGATGGAAGTTAAGGTTCAGGACCCAAGATATTAAGTACCCGGTGAGGGCAGGAAGAAGTGGGGCCCTATAGAGGGGATGGAGTTGGGGGATGGGAGGTCCTGCTTTCTGAGGCTAACTTCTCTGAAGTAAGTTTGGGACCCCAGCCCAGATGCAATTGTTCCATTTCAGACCCTCCTCAGAATATGAACATCAGTGTTTTTCAGGCAAACAGAACTGGTAAGTTTTTAGGAAAAAATGGGGTGGGATGTGGGGAGAAGACTCAGATCCTTCTTTGACTGTTAAGGTCAAATTGGAGTCAAATCAGAATAAGAGTTGGAGCTTCATCCCCATGTCTGACTCTCCTTTTTTTCTCTAGGCCCAGAATTGCTAGGAAACACCTCATCCCTGCAGGTCCTGGAAGGTGAAAGCCTGACTCTGGTCTGCACTACAGAAAGCAACCCCCCGGCCACCCTTCTCTGGACCTACAGGCACCAAGTCCTACAATCCTCAGAGGCTTCCTTGGATCCTGGGGTTCTGTACCTGAAGCTGTCCAAACTGAGGCCCAAGGACAGAGGCGAATATACCTGCCAAGCTCAGCATCCACGGGGGTTTTACCAGCACTCAGTGAGACTCTGTGTACAGAGTGAGTCAAAGGGACCTGGGAGGTTCAACTGAGGAAGCCCCAGAATCCCCCTCTCCAGCAGGTGCCCACAGCAGTGGCCACTGGAGACTCGGGCTTGCCATGCGAGGCCTTGGGGGCACACCCTTTCTAGCCCCCAATCTCTGTGTCCCTTAGCCTGTGCATGCTGCCCTGTTTCTGAGGAAGAGAATGGTTTTTGGCCTCTGATCATCACTCTACTTCGAGGAGCTCTCATGGGAGCTGGTTTTCTTCTCACCTATGGCCTCACCTGGTTCTATTACACCTAGTAAGTTGGAGTAGGCCCCTTCCCTGTTGGGTCTCAGGGATGCTGGGTTTCAGTCCAAGCTAGTAGCCTCCCCTGGTTAGCGCAGGAGTAATGCCAGGAGCTTGTCGGAGCTTAGCCTCTGACAGGGCTTCTGTTTTCTCCACAGTCGAGTCAACCAGCCTCAGGACACTGTGGATAAGAGTGAGCCAATGAACCTTTACTCGGTCCCTATGTCTTATGGAACCCAAGATAAATCAAAGACACAGACCTGGGAAAAATCACAATAGCTAGCATCTCATCGGTTTGTACCTCACCAGAGACCACATTTGTGCTCAGAATTCTTCTAGTCACCTTTTATTAACTTCCAGGTTGACTCTCCAAAGGCCCCATTCCAAATTTTTTCCTCTGTTCTCGAGCCTCTGACCCCACCTTGTCATCTGGCCCTCAGAAGCCGGTCTTAGTTCCCATTCCTCCAAAAGATCTACTCACCCTTCTCTCATCACACCTAAACAACCTCCCTTTCCCCCTCTCCTCTTGCCCTCTAGTCTCTGAAGAGTGAGTTATGATCCTGGCCCTTCATTTAATCTTTTTTTTTTTGCAAGGCAAATGGGGTTAAGTGGCTTGCCCAAGGCCACACAGCTAGGTAATTATTAGATGTCTGAGGTCAAATTTGAACCCAGGTACTCCTGACTCCAGGGCTGGTGCTTTATCCACTGCGCCACCTAGCCGCCCCTCCTTCATTTAATCTTGAAACCATAGCCTCCTACTTTCCTCATGCCATCCCTAAAAACTTGGAAGGTAACCTAAACCAAATCCAACCTGATAGGGATCTACTGGACAACTTCCCTGCAAAGTGGTCATGCATTTTCTGTTAGAAAACCTCTAGTGATCAATGCTGGGGCCCCTGAAGTAGCTTATTCCACTTTCACATAGTTAGGAATTCTTCACTGCACCAATATGGCTTATATCCCTACCTTCCTCCCTTCTTCTTCTGGTTCTAGTCCTGAGGCCAATCAGAATAAGTCTCATCCACATGATTACCCATCAAAACACTTGAAGAAAAACCATTTCTCCTCCTCGCCAGACTAAACACACTCATTTCCTTCAAATCACCCTCAAATGGCATGTTCTCCAGCCCTATTCTTCTCATCATCCTGTTACCTTTTACATGAAAAAAAGCCCTAGTGGCTCCATTTTGCCTTTATCCATCATTTTGTGAAGCTTTACTTAGTGACTTACTCCCCCTCCCAAAGGTTATCTGACTTAAATAATGTCACAGATCTAACCCTCTCCCTCCCACCTCAGTATCATACAATCCTACCAATGAGAAACCAGTTGTCTCAGTCCCTTTAATTTTATTTTTACTGCTTTTCACTCTCTCCAAATTGTATAATAACCGTGTAGAAAACAATGATTAATGTCCTTGATTACCAAGAGTTTTGATCCCAGTTTGTTTCTGTAATCACATGCATTGCTAAATAAATTGTTGTCTGGATATAATTACTCAGTTTCTTTATTCCACCGTAACATACTCTTCTTTTCACTTGTATTTGTCAAAATCCTTCCCAAAATGTAAACCCCCAAACTGAACATAGAACTCCAGATAGGTCTTGTCCAGGGTAGAGGAGAGTGGAATTATTTCCTCTTTGTTACCTGAGCTCTGTCTGGGCTTTATTATAACAGGGAAGATGGACCTGGGCATACCCACAAATTTCTTGATAAGGTTGTCCTTTCATATCATGGAGTGATCTCTTTTTGGGTCTTGGAACCATGTCAAAGATAATTGAACCAAAAAGAGCCATTCACTTTAGGACTGGGGAGAAAGGGCTTCTTTGGGTTCTGCCTGGTTTGAAGCACTTGGATTTGAACTAGTTGTAGTTCCAGAACATTTGTTGATTCACTAATTGATTGGAGGTAGAGATGAGATACCTTTCTTCTCCCTCGATTCCATTAGGGATTCCAGACATATGAAAGTGAGAACATGTGCTTACCTAGGGAAGCCTGAGAGTAGACCTCAAGTTCTTGGCTGCCTTTTCTCCTTTGTATTTCTTTCTCCTTGCATAGATGGATCAGTCAGTGACCCCTAAAAGGGGGACTTTCCTAGCCTTCACAGCTAGAGTTCACAAATTTCCTGGGAGTTCATAAATTTCTGGGCTCTTGAGGCTAGAAAGGGTTCAAGTGCTTTCTACGATTGACTACATCACTGCTCAGGGAAGTTGTCATACTGTCAAAGAAACTCCAAAGCTGGAGAGAAGGAAGAGAAGGAGGAGAAAGAGGACAACACCACTTAAATGACTAAGAAAGTTTGGGTCATGCCACTCCTGGCCAGGAGAATTGGACTTGTGAATTGTACAGACTAAGCATTTCAAAGATGAAAACTCTGTGTTTTTTTAAAAAGGTACCTTTACTTTTCAGAGAAGCTATAAAGGTTGGCAATGGGTCATTATTTAAGAATTTCTTCATGAAAGCTTATTCAATATAATATGTCTGAGATTGTCCCAACTAAAAGACATCATTCCCAGCAGCTCTGTGCTAGGTACAACCCTTCC